>NW_026861887.1:0-339411 GCF_026571515.1 Ruditapes philippinarum | reverse complement strand
ATTCTTTTATGCAGTTTTAAGTAATTTATTTTGGCTAGATACATTATGTAGGTGATTTCCATGTTAAGAGATTATTTCCAAGGGAAGCAAATCTTACAATTTTTGGAATATGCTTAACAGAGTTATCTTTCCTTGACAAATGTACATCACTGTATTTTAATGTGTTGGTTTATGACATGGAAATTTAGTGTATTTCTTTGTTTATTTTCAGTATATCGTTTCCTGTTGTTTCAAGTCATTTTCAAGAGATTGTTTCAAGATGTAATTGTTAGGGGAAACGCATTGACAAATTTGATTAAATATTATATAAACAGTTTAAGCGTATTCTAGTCAGTACAGTCTGTAATATGCATGTCTGGTAAAGTCGCGCGGCAACAGGTCAGACAAGTAAAGGTCGCGCTGTTTCTACTTACACAAGCATGCTTGTTCCAAAGAAAAAGTTACGCACGAAAAGATCGCACAAACTTAAAGGCGTAGAAAGGAGTGGATTGACAATAGATATTACATTGCGTTTATTGAACACCGCCTTTTCTTGTTAATCTTGTTTATCATACATGTATTTTACAATTAACAATGTAATAAAGGATATGATAAAAAAAAAACTTAAAAGGCTGACATGGGAATTCAGGGGACAAGGGTAAGGAGAGGGGACTAAGGAAGAGCTTGGGAGCACATGATGACAAATGAGTGGAAATTGAATGGAAATACTTACAGCTGACGATAAATAACAAGATAAAATTCAAAGAACGTGTCAACATACAACACAAAAAAGACCTACATGTGGAACATTAGAAGGAGCACAGATGGGTACAACCTTGGATCGGTCAGTAGTAATAACGCCCCTAGAAAGTTTAAACAGGTTTTAGAAGCGCCAATACTCACTCATAGCCCTAATATTCTCCAACATGACGAGTCTGTGTCAATAAAATAAATCCCCGCGAAGGAAAATCTTACGTTTATCATGTTTACATTATTCAAAAACATCACAGAATCGATCATGTTGATATAGATATAAAAAGATACCGCCCAAATACCATACAAAAGTACTCGATGCCTACAAGGAATACAGAGCAAGAGAAAATCACCTGCATGGCCTCGAAGAAGCATACTGAAGACAAAAATTAAATGAATATGGTCCAAAAGACAATAAGTATTGTCCAGAACAGTTTTTAATGTGGATAGGTAACTATATTAAAATCAAAACCATCAATTCATCATAGATTTCAATAACTTAAGAAAAGTTTTAATCCAAAATAGATATTACAATGCTTGAAAGGAATTGTTCTATTCAACTCAAATTATGACAACCAAGACCAACCAGGCGTCGTTCAATGATTGCAAGATCACTTGGATATATTTAAAAAACGATCTAATCCAAAAAAGGATAATTTATATTACGAATATCATCTAGGTAGCGGTATATAAGCCAAATATAGTAAAGGTGACTTACATGTATGCAACTTTATTCTATATGTTATATATTTTATAAGATGAATAAAAATGCCCAGTAGATTATGTTTTAGTTAACATGTAGTGTTTGTACTTCTGTCTGTAAAACGCAATAGTGTGTACACCTTAATTGCTTGTGCACCTTTATCACAACATTATTATTCAGGCCTTGTGAGCAGTTTGAAATGGGTCCAGTGGCACAATGGCTCGCGCGCCAGTCAAATTTTGCAAACCACCCAGACAGACTAGGTTAATAAGCTGAGTATTTTCTATTTAAGGATTTCCTCTCCTTCTTGGAAGAAGTACAGGTAATCAGAATACGATTTGCGTCATAGCGGGTGGAAACAACATCTTTATTTTCGTACTTCTGTATACAACTACACTATAATTTACTGAAGACCAGCTGCAAATGCCCTGACTGAAAGCGAAGTTTGTACCCGTACAAAGTAGGCAAGGACGACGAGAAAGGCTACTGTGGTACCTGTGCCTTAACGGGCGGATAGGCCCTCAGTAAGCATAGATACATACATATGAATCAGCGACAAGCAATGTTTTACAGATAGCCGTAAAACCCGTGTTAAATCCTGTGGATTATGATTTCAAGATTTTATTAATAAGTCTTTAGGCCTCCGGCCCATAAACATTTACAACATATATATAATATAAATACATAGACAGTGAGTGATACAGACATGATTACATACAAAACTAACAGTATTTCAGTATTCATTGAAAAATATCTAAGTAACTTTGTCTTTTATCTAATGCATAGAACAAATACATTGCAGTGTTTCTAATTTCATTTTTGTTAGACATTAATGAATAAAATTTATCAAGTGTTGGTAGCATTCTGTAATTTTCCGAAATATATTGGCAACGTATATCATTATATAGAGGACAGATTAACATTAAATGGAATTCGTCCTCTATTGAAGTTTCACAATACGGACATATACGCTCTTCTCTACTTAAGCCATAGTTTCTACCTGTTTCAATAAGAAGATTGTGAACAGAGCATCTAAAAGAAGCAAAACATTTTCGAAATTTGACAGTATCCAGTACATGTACATAATATTCAACTACAAATTTTGTTTTATATGATGAATAATATGTCAATTTATTTTTAAGCATACATTCGGCACACCAATTTTGTAGGTATTGATTTTTTAATCTATTGACATACAGATTCAAAAAATCATCACTAGTAGTTTCATTTTGGTTTTCTCAAACATAGCCAAAACCATTACTAAATAAATTTTCTCTGATATCTGAAACCCAATTTTTCCTACCTATTGTATCATAATATAATAGCATATTATGATATAATCTAGGATATCTATCGTTTGGCATTTTTAACAGTCGTAACCAATATTTAATACAATTTGTTGATGAGTAGATATACATTGGGGCATTTTAAATGTATCATTTCAATAAATATGTTATTCTTAAAACCTGTTTGAAGTTTTTATTTCAACTTATAAAGAATTGTAGTTCAAAACACATAAGTCACCAAACACCGCACCTAATTAATACACTTAACGGTCAGATTTCCCCTTCAACAAGACCTCGCATAGGAAGAAGTTCAGCATATTGCCTATAAAACTAAACTTGATAAGGAAATAAAAATACAAGAGACAGGAAATAATCAAAAGAAATAACAGTATCATACCAATCATGATGATGTAAGCCAGCGAAACGAGGAAATAAGACAGCAGTACCAGCCAGACCAGCAGCGAAAAACACACTAATTGTTTTAGCTTTATTTCTTCATAATAAACAATAGGACCACTAAGACGGCCCTAGATCACTCAACTAACCCACCCCTTCATTATTCACTATATAAATTGAAATGTTTTGTCCTAATATTTTGTAAAGGCTTTGTTAAAAATATGTATGTTGCAAGTTTGTTCCTATGAGAGACTATGTAGAAGAAATGCAGAATAAATGACAACTAGAGCAGGATTAATTTTGACTGGACAATTTTTTTTATAACTTTTTGAATGAAAACAAAATGTCACATGCAAAACATGTAAGGTGTAGATGTTTGAAGTTTACAGTCTGGGACAACAATTTTTTTATACATTCTGTATGGTAACATAACTGTACCTAAACAAAAGACAATAAGTCCAAAGTTGTAACAAATATGAAATGTAGGCAATTTAAAATTCAATTCAGCATCAGAAATTACACCCTAGTCCAAATTTCAAGTTTGTATGTCAAAAAACACAAGAATTAAGGTCAAATTATGTAAAAAAATCAAAAGTAGGTCAGTTGATATCAAAATTCATTTCGGCATCAGAATTTACAAACCAGGTCCAAATTTAAAATCTGAATGTCAAATTACAAAAAAGTAGGTCAAATGGTGTCAATAATACCTACATTTGTAAAGTAGGTCAGCTGGTATCAAAATTGAATTCAACATCAAAACTTACACAAATTACACCCATGGTCCAAATTTCAAGTCTGTACATAAAAGACAAAAAAGTAGGTAAAATGATATCAAATATATCAAAAGTAGGCCAGTTCATACCAAAATTCAATTCAGGATCAGAAATTAAACCCCTTGTCCAAATTTTCAGCATGTATATCAAAAAACGACAAACAAGGTCAAGCAATATCAAATAATAATATCAAAAGTAGTGAATTGATAAGCTTAATTCAATTTGCATCACAAATTACATTCCTGGTCCAAATTTCAAGTCTCTGTACATCAAAAACAAGAAAGTATGTGCAATGGTTTCAAAAATATCAAAAACAGCTCAAGTGATGCTTAATTTTAATTATGCACATGAAACTTAGGTTCAACAGTATGTCCAAAACTTTATTGAAATGTGCTTTCTTCAAGTTTTAATCCAATTCAACAGAAAAATGAAAAAACTACAATTTTCAACAAAATTCAATAAAAAATTTGAGCATACAAACCCATCTTTGTTAAAGAAATGTAATGTTTCTTTAGGCCTAATTTTTTTCTGGTTAATGACCTATAACTGACCTTACAATGATGCAATATGATGTCCGGAGCTGAAAGATATATACACATCATAAACAGATCATGACTACATGCTTTGGAAAAATGTATGTACACATTCCAACATGAGTTGTTTCCCTTTCATTATGAAAAGATTTCGTATGATAGAAATTTATTGAAATTTATTAAATTCTTACTGAAAATGTCTTATTAAGATAAAAGAATGAATAAACTATGCATGGGAATTTGCATATCCTATTATAGGCCAAGTAAAGTTGGTCTTTTCTAAACATCAAAAAATGACACTATCATTATATTTATATTGTAGCCACTTATAGTGTGAAGAGTTTAAAACATAACATATCTACTTTGTGTGAAGTCAAACACGTTTATTTTATATTTATAAAGAGACTGTGTATCCATTGTCAATATTTTCTAATATTAAATTTGAGCATAGAATATCTTTAAACTATATTTTGAAGAAATGCCATGACCTGGGACATTTAAGCTTTAGCTTAAACAGGGCCAATCAAATTTATGTCAGAATTAATATCAGAAATCTTGATAAAAGACTACCTCAGAATGCTACAGAGAAACTTTGGTGATCATCCATCAAATATTTCAGAAGGAAATGATGTTCAAATGTATTTCTTTATGTAGCTTTAGCGGCCCTTTAAAGGGGTCAATCAAATTAATATGAACAAACTTGATAAACGACTACCTAAGAATGCTTCAAACAAAATTTGGTGATTATCCACCCATTACTTCTGTAGAAATACACGTTTAAAGGTTTTTTAGCTTTAGCTGCCCCTAAAAGGGGCCAATCAAATAAATATGAGCAAACTTGATAAAAGACTACCTAAGAATGCTACAAACAAAGTTTGGTGATTTCAGTAGGAAATGATCTTCGGACAAAGTTTGAGGATAATCCATCAATTAGTTCTGTAGAAGAGTGTTTAAAGATATTTCTATATTTAGCTTTGGAAGACCCTAAAAGAAGCCAATCAAATTAATATGAGCAAACTTGATAACAGACTACCTAAGAATGCTACGGACAAAGTTTGAGGATAATCCATCAATTAGTTCTGTAAAATGGGATGTTTAAAGATATTTCTATTTTTAGCTTAAGCGGTCCCTAAAAGGGGTCAATCAAATAAATATGGGCACACTTGATAAAAGACTGCCTAAGAATGCTACAGACAAAGTTATGTGATCATCCACCAATTAGTGTTGTAGAAGAAGACATTTAAGGGTATTTCTACTTTTAGCTTTAGTGAGCTAAAAATTCCAGAGCTGCTACCATTATATTATGTTTCACCAGGTCTCTGTGGTCATAATTATTCGCGCAATACTAAGTAGCATATATATATATATATATATATATATATATATATATATATATATATATATATATATATATATATATATATATATATATTATATATATATATATATATATATATATATATATATATATATATATAAATGTCATCGTTGATTTGTGAGATATGATAACAGAGAACAAACTCTATATATGTGAATGTTGAGCTTGTTTCAATGTGTAGTGCAGTTTGTGACTGTATATAAAGCTGTTCTGAAACCATCATTTTGTGATGGTGGATGAGCAGTGGCTATGCTTTCATGACTGTTCTGCTAGGCGCTGTGCCGTAATTGGACTGGCATATCGATGTGGTGGTATGTGTGTATATATTCTCTCATTTCTATCAATTTATCTGCACACTTGTATCTTAAGTGATCCCACGCAGGGGAAAGTATAACTGTATTGAATTTAATTATCTCCCTTTATATATACTTTATCTGTCTAAATTCATTGTATCCTACGGATCTACTTGATCTTACGTGATCCAGTTGACTTTCGGAAATAGATATATAGTTCTCTGGTCCCAATCAGTGAAGAAGACAATAAAAATGTCATCGTTGATTTGTGAGATATGATAACAGAGAACAAACTCTATATATGTGAATGTTGAGCTTGTTTCAATGTGTAGTACAGTTTGCGACTGTATATAAAGCTGTTCTAAAACCATCATTTTTGTGATGGTGGATGAGCAGTGGCTATGCTTTCATGACTGTTCTGCTAGGCGCTGTGCCGTAATTGGACTGGCATATCGATGTGGTGGTATGTGTGTATATATTCTCTCATTTATATATATATATATATATATATATATATATATATAATATATATATATGCAACAAGCTATGCCATTGTGGAAATATTTGCAAACAGGCAAACGTCCAGGACACTGTGTTTATAATAGTCAGGAGTCCATACATAAAAATGACTGATTGTTCAACATAAATTCAAATTATAACTCACAATACTATATGTGGCTTAACTTTAATGGAAGCATATGTTACCATGAAGAATTTTATATGTTATAGTTTGACCTGTGAAAGCCGGACAAGATTTTTCTATTTAAAGCTCTGGTGGCAATTTTGTGCAGCAAAGCAGAAAGTGCCCGCGGAATGCACAACTATGTATGGTTTTGATCATCCCTATGAAGTTTCACTGAAACCATGCCAGCAATTTATTGAATAAAAGTCGTACAATATTTTTCTAGCAGCCATTTTGAGCGGAATATGCCGAAGATGTTCTAAACAAGAGATGGTACTGATACTCCTGTGAAGTTTTAATGAAATCATGCCAACAGTTTTATCTGCAAAAGATAAACAAGAGTTTTGTATTTATAGCCCTGGTGGACATTTTGTGCAGCGGTGTGTGCCCACGATATGCACAACCAGGGGTGGAACTGATCACTCCTGTGAACTTTTATTGAAAGCAGTTTGACCTGTGAAAGCTAAACCAGATTTTTGTATTCATAGCTATGGGGGCCATTTTGTGCAGCAAAGCGTTGTAAGCCTACGATATGCACAACAAGGTATGGTACTGATCGTTCCTATGAAGTAATGTCAAAATCCTGCCAGCAGTATGACCTATGAAAGCTTGACAAGATTTTTGTATTACAGTCCTGATGGCAATTATAGCAAAGAAGCAAAACATGCTGATGATATACACAACAAGGGATAGTACTAGGGCCGAGAATTATATTCGAATATTCGAAACACTATCGAATATTCGAACATTGAAAAACGAATACGATTATTCGAAAAATAAGGAGAAAGGTTTCATTTTTTGTCAATACTTTCCAATTTCAATTAAGATCGTATATTAATCCCTTGACCTTTACTTTACCAGGTGTATAAATGACCAAAATAAAAAGGCTATGGATAAAATGCATGAAATTGAAGAGCGGGCGGAAAGCACTGACTACAACTTAGGGTTATTTTCATCAAAAGTTGAGCAATTAGAATCAAGAAGTAAACAGTTGATTGATGATTTAACCTATGCGCAATCTCAATCAATGAGAAATAACTTGGTGTTTGGAAATATTGAGGAGGTGCGGCAAGGCAAAAGTGAAAATACAGAGTTAGTATTGCGAGGATTTCTTGTGGAAAAGATGAAAATTGCTAGTGATTTAGTAGCTCAATTAAAATTTGAAAGAGTGCATAGGATGGGCAAAAGGCAAAGAGGAAGGGACAGAAAAATAGTGGCAAAATTCAATTTGTTTAAAGAGAGAGAACTGGTTCGTAAAAGTTGGAAATCATTAGACAATTCCAAGTATTTTGTTCACGAGCAGTTCCCAAAGGAGGTGATTGATAAGAGAAGAGCGTTAATCCCTAAAAATGAAGGAGGCTAGGACAAAGGGACAACGGGCTTGGTTATCTTACGATTATTGTATATTGATGGTAAAGCACAGCGAGACGACCGAAGATGGGGATTCGATGAGGATAACCTTGGAATTCTCCTCTCCTGGAATGTTAATGGACTGCTGAGTAAATAGAAGATATGTGTAGTAAATTATCTATTAATGCGCTAGTTTCTGATTTTACCTGTCTGATACAAGATGTAGCTAGCCCTTTGTTTTGTAAATCTTTTTGTGAAAATAATAGTGTTGATTTTTGTAATACATTTAATGATAAAAATAAGGTTTGGTTTGACCAAGAATGTGTGCAGGCACAACATGCATATTTAAATGCTTTACGTAACTTTAACAGAGTAAAAAAGTATGAACATAGGGATGAGCTTTGTCTTTTAAAAAGCAATTATAAACATATTGTTAGATTAAAGTGTCGACGTCATATTGCTTTAAAGGAGCGTGAAATCGAAAAGTTACGTTTTTTCCAACCCTAGAAAATTTTGGAAATATTTTAAACATAACACTAGTTCGAAGAATAATATTTCAGTGGATGAATTTTTTGAATACATTTCGTCTATTGGAAACGACATTTTTCAGTTAACAAATGATGAATCTGAAATTTTGAAACAATGTATGATTTTAATAATACTGACAATGGTGATGAAATTTTAGATAGACATTTTACTATTGAAGAAATTACAGCGGCTGTTAAAACATTGAAAAGGAATAAATCTCCTGGGAATGATTTTCTTTTAAATGAATACTTCATTGATTAATTGATATATAAGGGTGTCATATTTGCGATATTTTTAATTGTATATTAGACAGTGGTTTCTTCCCGAATCCTGGACTGAGGGTGTTATTATCCCACTGCTTAAAAAGGGAGACGTAAATAATGTTAATAACTATAGAATAATTACACTAGTTAGTTTCTTGTTTAAATTATTTACAACGATTTTATATAAAAGGATTATGGATTATTGTGAACAAAATAACTTGTTGTCTGATGCACAGTTTGGTTTTCGGAAAGGGAATTCAACTGTAGGTGCCCTGTATATTTTATTGTCTGTTATTCAAAAATACCTCAATGAGAAAAAGCGTCTATACTGTGTATTTGTGGATTTCAAAAAGGCCTTTGATAGTATTTACAGAAATGCCCTATGGCTCAAGTTATATAATATTGGTATTAGAGGTAAATTGCTACGTATTGTTAGAGATATGTACGATAAGGTTAAATCTTGTATAAAACATTGTAATTGTTATTCTGATTTTTTTTTAATATGCTGTAGGCCTCCGTCAAGGAGAGGTAATTTCACCGATAATGTTTTCTGTGTTTATTGATGACGTCGAGATATTCTTAGAGCAGGATATAAACAGCGGACTTCAATTAAATGATATTATACTTATGCTTCTACTTTTTGCTGATGACATGGTAATTTTGGGTGATTCACCAGAACAGATTAACAAAAGTTTAAATCTTCTCTATTCATATTGTGAAAAATGGAGTCTGAATGTTAATATTGATAAAACTAAAGCAATGGTTTTTAGAAAACGTGGTGGGTTGTTATCTAATGAGGAATGTTTGTATAATGGTGAAAAACTCGAAATTGTTAGTAATTATAATTACATTGGAGTTGTTCTTAATTACACGGGTACGTTTGTTATAAATCAGGAGCAGATAATAGGAAAAGCCTGAAAAGTATTAAATGTTCTACTTACTTAAATTGTAAAAAGCATAAACTTAATCCCAAAATATTATGTCAGTTATTCGATGCGTTTGTCGGATCTATTCTTTGTTATGCCTCGGAAATTTGGGGAAATAGTAAGTCAAAACAAATTGAAAGAATTCATCTTAAATTTTGTAAAAGAATACTTAATGTTAAAATGAATACATGTAATGCAGCAGTTTATGGTGAGCCGGCTCGTTATCCTTTATACATTACAAGATATTTACGGATAGTAAAGTTTTGGCTTAAATTATTACAAACAGACAATATCATTCTTAAAGAAATTTATAATATATCTTACGAAGACTGTATAAATGGTAAGAAAAATTGGCTTTCAAGTGTTAAAGATTTATTATCGTCGTATGGTTTTATGTATGTATGGCATAATCAAGGGGTTTTATGTAGTAAATTGTTTTTATTAGAATTCAAGCAGCGTTTAATTGATTCCTTTGTACAAAGCTGGCATGCTGATATTGTAAATAGTCCTGTTTTATTGTTATACAAGGATATAAAAATTGTGTTCCAGTATGAAAAATATCTTATTAGATTTATAACCTAGTAGCTTTAGGCATTATATTAGTAGAATAAGATTATCAGCACATCCGTTACTTATACAGTCTGGTCGTTATGGTTCAAATAGGATACCAAGAAATGAACGTTTTTGTATATACTGTAGCTTACATGATATTGAAGATGAGTACCACTTTGTTTTGATTTGCGCTTGTTACAATGACCTTAGAAAGAAATATATTAAGAAATTTTACTACGTTAGACCTAGTATGTATACATTTTTAGAATTATTAAATAGTGATAATAAGATTTTTTTACGTAACCTTGCTTGTTAAATACGAGAAGCATTGGCTATGAGAATATCAGTTACACATCGTTGAATTAACGGTTAATCCTCTGTGTAACATAGCGTAGATAAATAAGTATTGATTGCATAATGTCTAACTTTGATTATAGATTACATTTTGCTTTGCTAATATTTTGATATGTTTTGTGAGTTATTAATTAAGCAATAAAACATATGCTTTGCTAACATTTGACTATGATATTATTATGTAATGTGACTTATACTTAAATATATCTAATTGATTGTATTGTGTAAGACGATGTATTTTGTACAAGTCTGAAAATAAAGTTTCTGTTCTGTTCTGTTCTGTTAATATGTTTGTATGACGCGTGTCAACAATTATCGCCAATTAACTGTGAAAGCTTTGGGGTCTAGTTGAACAAAAGGGAACCTGTTTCACAGTTTGCAATTTACATGTTAAACAGTGTATAATGTAAATTTATCCGATTTTAATTACCTCATATTTTGTTTTCTGTGTTATAAAATTTCCGATTGATCAATAATTGTATTGAATTTTGTGACGAAGAACAAATCGGTCCGCATTAATGTGCGCGTTATGAAAGCATGGAAAGTGTCTAAATTCCGTCAGAATATATATAGATGATATTTACTGAGTTATAGCTTAATTTGTCTTAAGAATATTTAAAACCTTATCTAGAATTATGAATAAATAAATATTTAATACAAATTAAGTTTCAATTTAATTATGTGTTATTGGGGATAAGAAGCTACGATGATTCATATTACTGTCAGTCAAGTCACGTGAGTTACCTCCCGTTAATAAGACAGCGGTCTGATTAACTGAACAAAAGACAATCAAATTATGAATTTATTTAAAAAGTAAACATGTATATCGATTAACAATATATAAAATTAAAAAACTTTGACACAGCAATAGGTCTTTTTAATCGTCGATTATTCCAAGCATATTAAAGTTGTATAGTATTCGACGCAATGAATTTCGGATACGTATACGTCAAAGAGAAATATTGGAACGAATGTTGTAAAAACGAATATTCTAATATGGAAAACGAATATTCGAACATCCAATTCCTTATTCGTTCCCAGCCACACACGCCCCTCCATTTCCACCTAATAAAAAATGCTCCAAAATACATACAGGTTACTTTCTATGAAAATGAATACCTTGTCTGCTGGTAGCTGCGTTCCTAATCTGTGTGAACCCTTAGGAAGTTTGTGTCGGATAAATTAAGATCAACCCTCGCCTTACTTCTACGAAGGTGAGTCTAGCTTAATCATAACATTATTTGACACTACACTTTCACTATCTAGTTTGGAGAAGTGTGTGTAGTTTCAATCAGATAGCATTGATAGATTAAATTTATAATTCTAACAAGCAGTTTTCACTTCAGATGATTTATTTAATAGGTTTTAATTTATTCTTCGGACAAGAGTGTGACCGACGGAAGGAATGGCGGTGACTTCGGACAAATTCCCTTCGAGGAAATAAGAATAATTCACATGCTACATTGTCCAATTGCATTGTAGGACATAGATTTAAGTCATTGCTATAACTGCTTAAAAAACAACTGGTTATGATTATTTAATTGTAAAATTTTAATTGAAGCAAGGATATTCCAAGCAGTCTAATTTTTACCTATGCATTTATGAACACATGTTATATGAAATTTTACAAAGTCCACGCTTTTTGGATAACCCCTCGTACATATTTATTTTATTTTAGCTATAATTATCATTTTAAAAACAATGTTTTTGGCAATCAAAATACCTCAAATACATAGTATTATACACTTAAATATAAATCCTACGTACCTGAATACAAGGTTAGGCTCACACTATCTAGATTTAAGAAATCTTCTTTCAATAAACGAGATGTAAATGTATACGAGACGGATTAAATTGAAAGAGATGAAGAAATATTTTATCACATGTCGTAGAATGATATTTGTTATCCAATGAACTGCGTTAAAATTGCATTATATTGTATGTCTCCCCGGTTTCGTCGATCAGACAATACCTTATAACTAAACTACACCTGTAACACACAATATAATCTTTCTGTTTCGCATATTTTACTTAAAACGTGAACGCATATTTGTGTAAAAATGGGACTTAAAGAGTTTTTTGGTATAGGTATGGAAAATATTTATTTTCTTCAAATGTCGCTTATATATTTTTCAAACAATAAAATAATGTAAATTGTTTAATTTTATCTTATCCTGCAATTCTTAATGTCAATTTGAAAGTAATTTTGAAAAACTTATATGATATTTTTTTGCGCCAGTTCTGGTGTTTACGGTGGATGCTCGATAAACAAAGCTCAAGCACTGTTATGTTCACCTTATCATAGTGTAAAATAAAATCTTAAACATCCACGTATCATCCGTTGTTACGAGTATATCTAGGAAATCTCGAACTCAAATGTGGTCATTATGGTCAAAATAGCAAATAATGAAGAATCCCGAAAGAACGCACAAAACGACAAAATTGAAAATGTTGCAGACTCGGTTTGATTGAGCCTGTTCATGGGACGGTAATGGGAAGTGCATGTTACCATCCACGCCCCCTAGCACTGACTTAAGCAGAATTCAACATTTTATATGAAATGGTAAAATTTGGAATTCAGAAACATCCACAGATATGTTCATACAGAAGTTATCATGGAACCTTCAATGTGACACGTCAGTGCATTCCATGAAAAGCGCGTATAGTCCCCAAGTAAACGAATGCATGTGCCCTAACCGAGAAACAATGGACGGAACTAAACAAAATAGAATTTTGAAAGGGGATCAGAGGTTATGAAGTCTCAACAAACAAGAAATCAACCTATCACCGACTTTTTAAATTCATGTTAACCGTAAGTATCTGTGGAACGATGCCATAAAATATCAAGCAACATTTTATTCGTCTTTTACAGATTCTTTACCGGCACAAAAAAGTGCATTTTCAAGAAGAGCGTTTTTATATGTTTTTTTTCTAAAATAATCTTATTTCCGTCCAAGAAAATCAGAAAATACAGAACACTATTTCCTGCACTGTCCCATACATTAAGACCTTACAAATAAATTAAATCAATCACTACTGCTTCATTGAATACTTAACTCTACGGCGATAATTATCTAACGGATGCTATAAATGAAACAATTGTCTCACATATACATAAATATATACAACAAACAAAACAACTTCATATATAATGATAGACATTAATTTTGTGTTAAATAGAAAAAGGTCATCTCGACTCGATGTAATAAAGTTACTTTTTTCTTTCTCTTTCGTTTCCTATCTCTTTTCTAAACATTTATTGATGCTAAACCAAGCAATGTATCATTTTAAAAGATAAAATTCTTATTTGAGCTTTTACCTCATTTCTAACAGATATAAATTTTGAATTTAGGTCAAGAATGCTTAACGTATAGATAGTTTGTATGCAGGCACAAGCCGAAATAAAATGCATTGTGTAGTTTGTATACTGTTTATTATGTATTATAATAATTTATATAACATATGTGGAATACTTAAAGAGTTTTCAAAAAAGCATTTTAAGCTTTCTATTCAATCCGTAAAATTTATGTTATGTGTTTTTCGTGTAAAGATTACAAAAATACTAGAAGGGTTTTTGTCACAAAAACATATATCTCCCAAAACTATATATGGTCACTCATGTGCATGTGAAATTTCATTAAAATCCCACCAGTTGCTTGACCTGTGATAGCCGGACAAGATTTTTCTATTTATAGCTCTGACGGCCATTTTGTGCAGGGAAGCCGAACGTGCCAATATTCTGCTGAAATCCCACCTGTAGTTTGACCTGTGAAGACCGGACAAAAATTTTCTTTTTTTAGCTATGGTGGCCAATTTGTAGAGCAAAGCGGAATGTGCCGGTGATGTGCACACCTAGGGATGGTACTGATCTCTCGTGTAGTAATTGGTTAAATCTCATCAGTAGTTTGACCTTTGAAGGCGGACAAGATTTTCCTATTTAAGCTCTGGTGGCCATTTTGTGCAGTAAAGCGGAGCGTGCCCTAGATGTGCAAATTTATGAAGTGTACTGATCACTCCTGTAAAGTTTGGATGAAATCCCACTAGAAGTTTGATTTGTGAAGGGCGGACAAGATTTTTCTATTTTTAGCTCTGGTGGCCATTTTGTGCAGCGAAGCGGAACGTGCCGATGATGTGCACAACTAGGGATGGTATTGATCACTCCTGTAAAGTTGGTTGAAATACCATCAGTAGTTTGAACTGTGAAGGCCGGACAATTTCTTTTTTATTTTTGGCTCTGGTGACCATTTTGTGCAGTAAAGCGGAACGTGCCCTAGTTGCCTAGTTGTGCACAACTGGGTATTGTTCTGTTTAGTTGAAATCACATCAGTAGTTTGACATGTGAAGGCCGAACAAGATTTTTCTTTTTTTTAGCTCTGGCAGTCAATTTATTCAGCAAAGCGGAACGTGCTAGTGATGTGCTCAACTAGGGATGGTACTGATCACTTATGTATAGTTTAGTTGAAATCCCATCAATAGTTTGACCAGTAAAGGCCGGATAAGATTGTTCTATTTTTAGCTCCGGCGGCCATTTTGTGCAGCAAAGCGGAAAATGCCGGTGATGTGCACAACTAGGGATGGTACTGATCATTCCTGTAAAGTTTGGTTGAAATTCCACCAATAGTTTGACCTGTAAAGGGCGGACAAACTTAATGCGGACGGACGGAAAATCGGATGGACAGACGGACTGACCAACGGCAAAGGCAAAAACAATATGTCTTCAAAAAATTTATAATAAGACATAATGTTTTCACTAAATTTAAATAAAGAAAAAACAGAATCCCTAAAGAAAGCCAAACACAGTAATATTGAAAATGTTGCAGGGTCGGTTTGATTGAGCCTGTTCACGGATGCTTCTGAAAAGTGTAAGTTACCGTCCACGCCCCTAGCATCGGCGTAAGCAGAATTCAAATTTTAAACACGAAAATGGTTAAATTATTTACTTACGCAGATTTATTCATACGGGGGGTTGTCATGGAACCTTCAATGTGACACAGTAGTGCTATTTTATGAAAAGCGGCGTATGATTCCCAAGTAAAAGAATGCATGTGCCCTAACGAGAAAACAATGGGCGAAAGACAGCCATTATACACTAACGCTTTTATATTCAAAGGATGATGTAATAATCATTTAGTTGAAAGCCATTATTGTTTTAACAACGATGCTAGAAGTTCAAGATCACAGTGACAGTGTCGTGCATTAACTAGAGAACAATTTGACAAATAGCCTTTAAACTTCTACTCTCAATTACTACAAAACACTATTGTTTTCAGGCCCCGATGCGTAGAGAAAGTCACAATTCCCGTGACTGTAAATGACATTTCAAAATAAATATCTTACCCATAGCGGATGATTACCCAATTAAGAAGAAGATCCCTATGTCTTTGAGAGGGGATCAATGTTATAATGACCTTGAATTTGAAAACTGTTCACGCACAATAACTAGAGAACCATTTAAACAAGAGATTTTAACAGAACGAAATGATTACAATTATGCAATTTTCTATATACATGTATAAATGTCAGAAAGTTATGATTAAAAATACTTAATGATACTTTATGCGAGTTATTAGAAAAAGTTAAAATCTGTTTCGGGTAGGCACACTCCGCGGAAAAAGCGTTTAAATTGTGTTTGCTTATTGGCTTTTACGCGATTTTACGAAAAAGTAACCCCTGGATTACTTAATCGAGATTTTCCCTATTGAACTAAGCGAGCGTCTTGTAAAGCGCTCATACATGGGTAAAGCTGCATTACTGGTACTGGTACTGGTACTGGTACAGCAGTACAAATTGTAGTGACTTTGCAAGTAAACAGCCACCGGAAAATCTTTGCACCACTGGGATAGTGGCAAACTTCACTACCATTTATACTTGCCCTAAACACTTAAAAATCATTTCATCCGATAGATTTAATGTTAATTATTAATAATTGACTTCATTTAAAGCTAATTATTATTTTTTCTTCTCAAAAATTGTATTTTAAAGAATTTGTCCGGGCGGAGTTTCATGTATTCCGTCCGGAAATATGTAGTCTGGGCGAAATTTACTTATATTCCAATTGGATTTTTTCCAACATTTTTATTTATTCAAACGGGAATTTAAATTTTTCCAGCAAATCTTAAACTATAAAAATCACCATTAATGCATCCTATGATAACTTTCTGACTAGTTTTGAAGAAAGTATTCTCTAAAATATAAAAATCCCATTTTGAAAGTTGGAAAAAATTCAGACTGGATTTTTACAGAAAAATTTAAGGTAAAAAAGTATAAAAAGCGATAATAATTAAAGGCAAATGATAGTTTTCAATAAAAAAAAAACATAATTAGATACGCTGAATTACCAATAAGGTGTTTTGAAAAAAATGAAAATCCAATTGGATTTATTTCCAATTATTTTTGTTGGAAAAAATTCCAACTGGAATTTTTCGAATAAAAATTATTTGAAAAAAAAATCCAATTGGATTTTCTTCAGTTGATTCATTTTCAAATGATTTTACAGTTATCCTTTTGACTTTCTTTTAATTAAGAGATTACGAATTATTTATAAGTATGATGATAAAAAAATTAATAATAATAATAATAACAATAATTATGATGAAAACAAGGAAGAAGAATAAAATTCCATGATGCGATTATAATTTACATAATCATTACTTTTATTCATAATTATTATTATTATTATTATTATTATTATTATTATTATTATTATTATATTATTATCATTATTATTTTGATGATGATGATTATTATTTTATTATTATTATTATTATTATTATTATTATTAATCTTATTATTATTATTATTATTGATGATGATACTGGTAGTGGTTTTGTGACAGGGATGATGATGATGATGACAATGATTATTATAATTATTATTATAATTATTATTATTATTATTATTATTATTATTATTATTATTATTATTATTATTATTATTATTGTAATTATTATTATGCCCGACTTCAAAGAAGAGGAGGTTTATTGCTTTGCATTTGTCTGTCCGTCGTTCCGTCGGTCCGTTGGTCCGTCGGTCCGTAGACCAAATGGTTTCCTTGTGATAACTAAAGAACTCTTAGGCCTAGGAACTTCAAACTTTGTATGATGATTGATCATGACCAGTACATGACCCGTATTGATTTTTGGGTCAAGGGATCAAAGGTCACATTGACCTTGTAAGTAAAAACGGTTTCCGATCAATAACTAAAGAACGCTTACGCCTAGGAACTTCAAACTTGGTATGGTGATTGGCCATGACCAGTAAATGACTCCTTTTGATTTTGGGGTCAAGTGGTCAAAGGTCAAGGTCACATAAGTAAAAATGGTTTTCGATTAAAACTAAAGAACGCTTAGGCCTAGGAACTTAAAACTTGGTATGGTGATTGGTCATTACCAGTAGATGACCCCAATTGATTTTGGGGTCAAGGGGTTAAAGGTCAAGGTCACATTGACCTTGTAGGTAAAAACGGTTTCCGATCAATAACTAAAGAACGCTTAGGCCTATGAACTTCAAACTAGGTATGGTGATTGGTCATGACAAGTAGATGACCCTTATTGATTTTGGGGTCAAGGGGTCAAAGGTCAAGGTCACGTAGACCTTGTAGATAAAAACGGTTTCCGATCAATTACTGCAGAACGCTTAGGGGGGACTTTCAAACTTGGTATGGTGATTTGTCATGACCAGTAGATGACTCCTATTGATTTTGGGGTCAAGGGGTCAAAGGTCAAGGTCACAATGATTTTGTAAGTAAAAACGGTTTCCGATCAAAAACTAAAGAACGCTTAGGCCTAGGAACTTCAAATTTGTTATGGTGATTGACTGTAGTAGTTCTCTTGTACTGATACTGAATTACTCTTATAAAATGTTGCTACTACTGGTACAGGTAGTACATTTTTTCTTCTCTCATAGCTCTCTGGCATTAATCTGATATTGCTGTACAATAAACAATAAACGACAACCCTATTATATTAATCCACTCTACTTTTTAATTATAGTATCGCAAAACCTTTGATTATCAATGATTTTAACTTATAACTTTAAAATGATGTTCACATTGCTTCATAGTTTACCAGATATGTTAAATTAAAATAAAATTATTCCAGGTTTGCCAAGGACTGCCTGGAGAGAGCCTGATGAGAACTTCAGATGGAAAATAGAAGTATTAAAATAATTTTGTAATTTTTGAACTCTTATAAGATTGGTTATTGACTCATTACATTAATGAACTTCTTATATGTATTTAGTACTAAACCAATGCAACAGTTCTATAAATAACTGTACATTGTACGTCAAGAATACATCATTGTAAATACGTATTTGAGAAGTTACCAGTTAACAGTGAGCTCAGCAAAAAGGCATTACACTTTATATTGGGAAATAAATGATCTGCTGTTATGCTCAGTTGGGTAAGCAATCTAGCGGGGCATATAATATATAAAATATAGTGAAAAAAGCTCTGCTGGTACGCTCAGCTGGCTAAGCAATCTAGCGGGGCATTTCAAAATATAGTGTAAAACTGCTCTGCTGGTATGCTCAGCTGCCTAAGCAATCTAGCGGGGCATTCCAAAATATAGCGTTAACATGCTCTGCTGGTATGCTCAGCTTGCTAAGCAATCTAGCAGGGCATTCCTAAATATAGTGTAAAAATGATCTGCTGGTATGCTCAACTGGCTAAGCAATCTAACAGGGCATTCCTAAATTTAGTGTAAAAAAATGCTCTGCTGTTATGCTCAGCTTGCTAATCAACCTAGCTGGGCATTCCAAATAAAGTGTTAAATGCTCTGCTGAATTGCCTAGATGGCTAGGCAATTTAGCAGGGCATTCATAAATATAGTGTTAAAAATATTCAGCTGGCTAGGCAATCGAGCAGAGCATTCTGAAATATAGTGTAAAAATGTTGTGCTGGAATGTTGACCTGTCTAGGAAAACCTGCAGGGCATTCTTAGATAAAGTATAAAATTGTTCTACTGAAATGCCGAGCTGGCAGAGCAATCAAGCAGGGTATTCTTAATGGAGTAAATGGTCTTCCTCTTTTTCTCCTTATGCATCCTCTTGTAATCCTAATGTCCCTAAAATGTTGTTTTTGTTGCGAGATCTATTTTACTGGGCTTCGTCTGCGGCTGTGACTGACATCCTCGAAGACTTTCAGGATTTTGGAACAAATGGATTGATAGCCTATTTTGGGTTCTAGTAACCCTAAGGAATCCATTTCTTTGGTCTGCAACTGATAATTTTGCACTCGTGGACTTTCTAAAATTATTTATTGCCAATGCAGAAAATGACATTTTTGAGTTCTGCGGGACCCTCAAGTGTCTATTTCTTTGGTGTGCGTTTGATTCTGGGACAATAACAGACTTTCGGGAATTTGTGGTGTTAATGCAGATAATGACACTTTTTCACTCTAAGGCCCATTCAAAATCCATTTCGTCGGTCTGCAAATAATTCTGGAACACTGGCAAACTTTCAGAAATTTTTGGTGCCAATGAAGATATTGACATTTTTCTTTAAAAGACCCTCCTGATTCTATTTCATTGGTCTGCGACTGATTCTGAGTCACTCACAGACTTTCAGGATTTTTGGTGCCAATAGGGATAATAACGTTTTTGACAACTTTTGATCATCCAGAGTCCATTTTGTTATAATATATATATAATATATATAATCTGCGACTGATTATTGGGCATTTACTGATTTTCAGGAATGGTCGGTGCTTATGCGGATAATGACAAGTCTGCAGTTGTCCCAAAATCAGTCGCAGACCAGCAAAATGAACTTTGTTGGGTCGCTAGAAGTCAAAAATGCCATAAACTCCATTGGCACCACAGATTTCTGAAAATCTGCGAGTGTCCCAGAATCAGTCGCAGACCAGAAAAATGGATTCTGGCGGGTCCCTAGAAGTACAAAATGCCACCATCTCTATTGGCACAAAACATTCCTGAAAGTCTGCGAGTGCCCAACAATAATCCGCAGGTCAATGAAAAGGACTCTTTTTAAGGTCCCTAGAAGTCAAAAATATCATTTTTTCCAATGGCTAAATACATTCCTGAAAATCTGCGAGTGTCAACGATTCAGTCGCATACCAACAAAATGTACTCTTGATGGTCGTTAGAAGTCAAAATTGTCAATATCTGCATTGGCACGAAAATTCCTGAAAGTCTGAGATTGTACATGAAAAAGTCGCAGGATATTGGAATAGACTCTTTAAGGTCCCAAGAAGTAAAAAAAATATAATTTCTATTGGCACCAAAAATTTCTGAAAGTCTGCGATTTCCTCAGAAGTGCCTAGAAGTCGAAAATGTCAGCAGAGTAATTTTACGCTATATCTAGGAATGTCCTGCTACATTGCCTAGCCAGCTTAGCATTCCAGCAGAGAATACTTTTCACTATATTTAGGATTACCTTGCTAGATTGACAAGACAGCTGAGTATTACAGCTGAGCATTCCAGCAGCGCATTTTTACACTATATTTAGAATTGCCTTGTTAGAATGAAAACACAGCTGGGCATACAAGCAGAGCATTTTTTCGCTTTATTTAGGAATGTCCTGCTACCTTGCCAAGACAGCTGAGTATTACAACAGAACAATTTTACATTATATTTAGGAATGCCCTGCTATATTGCAAAGTCAGCTGAGCATTCCAGCAGCGCATTTTTACACTAAATTTAGGAATGCCCTGCTAGATTGCAAAGACTGTTGAGTATTACAGCAGAGCAATTTTACGCTATATTTAGAAAATCCCTGCTGGATTGCTTATCCAGCTTAGCATTCCAGCAGAGCATTTTTTCACTATATTTTGGAATGCCCCGCTAGATTGCTTAGCCAGGCGAGCATACCAGCATAGCATTTTTACACTATGTTTTTTTAAATATAAAGTTCCATTACGTAGTCAGTGGTGTACCTACCGGTACGCCAATACGCACGGCGTATAAAAAGAAAAAGTTTCGAAAAAAATAAAAAATGAAATCATTAATTTGAGCGTAGATCGATCAACATATTCGTAGCTGCTAATTGATTATACAGGTATACTTAGGATGTTATCTTATTCGAATATGGGTTACCTTTTTATGCACAATTAAAACTTCAATTATGAAGGAAAATGGAAAAAATATTGATTAACAATTCTTTTGGAACTTTCTCTTTTTTTCAGCTTGGGTTAAGAGTTATAATGCTAATAAACCTCGCCCTCGCAAAAGTCCAAGTAAGGATAAAAATGTCCAATATATTACAATCATTTTTTTTTTCAGAAGAATCAAATCAGTGAAAAGTAAACATTTATATTTTCATTATTTACATCTAGATTTATATGCAAAATAAATATCTTGTTTGCAACTTGGCGTTTTCAGCACAATGGAAGGGAGTGAGTTAGCTGTATGGAATGTCTTTAAATATTTTACCAAGTAACTATAAATCAGTATATTATTTTTAAGTTAGTAAATTCATTCAACTTATATTCATTACAAATTATGTAGAATAGTTTTGACACTGTGAATCAGATCTTTGCAGTGAACTATTGCCATCATCCATCGTCACAAAACACATTCAACTTTTGTTTATTTAAAAGAATAACAGTATTTACAAAATATATCACTACAGAAAATTGTTTCTACTGTATTATTTTATTGAGTAAAAAATTGTACACTTCTGAAAACAATGATATATATTCTTTATTATATGTAGTCTTATTTATACATATTTAAAACATAGAGAAATATAGAACGAAAACGATGTATAACCATATTAGACACATCATGTCTACATTCTTTTATTTTTTTTTTATTTTCACCGACTTTAGATAACAAATTGCTAGTCTGATTATACCAACATGCTTTATGTGCGTGAGGCATTTGACTTCGTAATGAAATAACTTAAATATTTCGAATAGAAATTGAAAGACTAGAGTTGCGAACAAAAATGTTAGAGACAATATTTATTGTCTACAACAGTGACATAATACGCATTACAAAATATTTTAAGGAAGATAAATGATCGTGCTATACTACTTTTTAGCTGTGAATACAATAACCTTTAGTTACACTAAACATTTAAGATGTTGTGTTTGTATTAAAGTCATACAGATCATTTTAAAGCATATTTTCCTTGATTATATCACACGTTAAGTTATGGTGAAACAAAAAGAAAAATAACAAAGAAAAACAAAAGAAGGTATAACCCATCTTTTTTACAAGACAGACACCTGGCTGTGTTTTGTTTATCTAAAAAGAAATAAGTTTTGAACTTTTTAAAACAGTGTACACGTTAGACTTCGTGCTTTTTCTCTTACATTCAATATATGTACTTGATGTTATTTTCATAACTATAGATAAAGACAATAGTAGTACAATTAGCGTAAAACCTTGATATGCCCTGCTAGATTGCTAACCCAGCTAAGCATTTCAGCAGAGCATTTTTTCACTATATTTAGGAATGCCCTGCTAGATGCCCAAGACAGCTGAGTATTACATCAGATCATTGATTTCCCTATATAACTTGAAATGTCTTTTTGCTTAGCTCACTGTTCACTGTTAACTTCTCACATACTGTAAATACAAGAGGTCGTACAATATGTGTTCCTTTGACGAGAAAAACACTGTTTGATTGTTAAAGCTGTTTATAAAGCTAATAAAGCAGATGATAAAAAAAATTTATATGCAATGATGGCTGGAATAAAGCTGGAGATATGTCATAACTATATAACTGTACAATTGTGCATTTTTCTTCTCAATCGTTTTAATGGAATAATGGAATAAGCGTTTCATAATACAAAATGTACAAACCTTTTGCTACTTCATTTAAAATATTTTAGATGAGTGTTAAGAGTCATGTATATTTCAATCAAGTTATTCTCCTTGTTATATCTCATCAGCAACGTTTATAACTGATTATGTTCTATTAGACAGCACAGAATCTTCAAAGAGAGATTAAAGCTATCGTACCAACAGAAAAGTCTGGTCTAAAACATTTTAAAGCTCTGATAATTGGCAGTCATGGACACGGGAAATCTGCGTTGATAAACACATTTGCTTCAGTAAGTGCTGGTAGAAAAACGACTGTTTGTAATTCTGCTACGTTGGAAAGAAATGTTACAACGCGTGTGAGTTTTTACTGATATTCCAAAAATATATACTGTTGAAATTATTATTATAGCTCGGATTACTAGTTTATGTTTAGTCTTCAAAGTGGTGTTGGCATATTTTGAAAGTCCAGGTTTGATAAGCAACAATAGTTCACAACCTCAAACATTTTGTACCAAGTTTAGTCTGTGATGGTTACATGGATGAACATTCATACCAATCGGCGTACGGAAGGACTAATAATTCCTCGATTTATTCGTTTTATTCTAGTAAGCTTCTGTTGTTCACTTTATGATCAAGAATAACTTCTCCGCCTGGCTGCATCTTGTCAATTTGTTAAAAAATACATACTTGTTAATTATCTTTAGGCACAAATTCAGAATAAATTATTTAAAATGCAGTGATAACGTTAAATATTTGATACTATAAGAAAAGTTTTTTATTTCAGTACAGACATTTTCAGATCCCTGGTGAATTAGAGCAATGCGTTTTTGGGGATATTTCTGGGCTTCCAGTATCAGAGGATATAGAACCATTTCTAGAAGATATCAAGTTAATTCTTGAAGGACGTATCAAAAGTGGATATACGGTCAGTTCAACTCTTATGTATTGGATAAAACGATAAGTTGATCGGGGTTTTTTTTTGGGGGGGGGGGTATGTTTTATTGTTTCTGTTTTCTTCTCTTTTTTCCGTGTTGTGTTTCATTTTTATCATTATCGTTTATAAAAAAAAAGTAATCCTTAAGAACATACCCTTACATTTAAGCTCAATAGCTTAGAAATTTAGTTTACAATATATGTTTGCAAATGAGAAGTTGGTCATATATGTCAACAACTGTACCAACCTTTTCACCAAGCAATTTTACCATTTTATTTAGTTAAACTCATTTTCTTTTATTTCATGACATGCAGTTTAATTTTGAGAAAAGTATATCTTCTGAGGACGAGTACTATGAAGAATCCCCTAAACTTTCGGATCAAGTTCATTGTGCAATAATTGCCTTTGATTGTAGAGAGACGTATGAGATTCATCAGAGCTTTAAAAACAACATAAACAAAATCATGGACAAAATACATTCAATGAGTATGTTTTCACTTTTTAAATGTGCATTTCAAGAAATTGAGTCATCAACATACAAAAATCATCTTTAAAAATCTTGAAACATTTGTTATAATGCAAAAAGGGTTATAATCGAAAAGATTATAAATAACAATTTATCGTTTGATTAATGGACATGAACAATCAAATGCAGTATAGCGGTTGATGTTTATCTACGAAAAGTTGAAATTACAGGATACGAGATAATTACAGAGACATTGATTAAACAACTATGTGTACAGTTAATGTGACGGTTTTGTGTGCATGTTACGTCTAACAATGATTGTTCTGCTGCGGAATTTTTACTTTCAAGAATTCTAAAGTGACATTCGATATCATTTTTATGCTGTTCATCCGTTGCCAAGAACTATAATCCACTACATAAAGCATCATAATATTTTGATCATTTAATTTCCGTATTATCTTTTCTTATCGTTATTCTTGACTGAAAGATTAATATTAAATTATTTTATTAACTTGATTTACGTTGCAAAGTATAGAACTTGATTTTTCGATATTGCTCTTAATCTTTTTCAGATATCCCTGTAATGGTAGTTCTAACAAAAGCTGACTTGCTCTCAGACCACGTTAAATATAGTGTCGGTTCAATTTTCCGATGTAAGGAAGTACAACAGGCTGTTAAAAGATCAGCTAGGCAACTAGCAATTCCAGCCCCAAAGGTATATCCAGTTGTCAATTTCGAACAAATGGATCATTTTACCTGGAAAGAATTAATTCCAATATTAATTGTATTGCGAGCCTATCTTTCTATGGCTGAGCTGTATTCACTCAATGCTGACGCGGTGGTACATCAATAATTCAAAACATATGCGGGCACAACAATATTGTTTGCACAATTCTCTTCATACGGATATTTCAAATAAATGCGAAAGTCAAGTTTGAAGAGTTTTCTCTCTTGAATATTGGAAAAAATAAGAATTTTTCAGTTTCCGCACTCTTGCTTTTGTGAAAAAAATGTATGTCCGAGGTTTACATTGCATGTGCTGGTATTTTACTAAAAATTACAAGTCAAGTTCTAATTTGATCATGATCAGATGTTTGTTGACAGTTGAACCTGGAAAATATTTTTTTAAATAACATTTTCTAATCAATATCTTGGCTACAAATATGCATTACTGAATAATGTCAGGGCCTTGAACTTTGTTTGAAAATAGTGTGCGTGTGTGTGCGTGTGCGCGCGTGCGCGTGTGCGTGTGTGTGTGTGTGTGTGTGTGTGTGTGTGTGTGCATTGAATAGTTAAAGGGTTTTGTGCAAAGAAATATTGAATTAAATATTACTATAACATTTGAAGCGGGGCTAGTCGTGGCGTGACGTCACATTTCTAATTTACATTAAAGTCAAGTGTAAAAAGTACTTAAAGCAAACCAACTGTGACCTTGTAAAAGTGTTTTTATTTTTGGTAAAAGATCCATGGGATCACACTTTATCCAGATTTTAGAACTGGTTTATTAAATATATTAACACGACATGCACTAGAAAAACGAATAAACATGGTTTGTTTTGTTTTATTTTTGCAATCTTAGGTTTAAAATATTATGAAAATCTTGTATTATAATAATTAATGACTTTTTCTTGCGAAATGTATTTAAGTAAAAAAAAATCATTATCATTACCAGTTGAAGTTTAATAATTTTTTAGGGAACAAATATTGAAAACTTGAACCTTGCTAATTTTTTGCGATGCGGTGGCAAATAGCGATTTACGTGTGCGTGCGTGTGTGTGTTATAGATAATTTAAAAAAATATTTCTTAAATACACGATCTCGATTTCATCCAAATTTGCCAGTATTGTTCCTTGAGTTAATGGCTTTCAAAGTTGTTAAACGAATTTTATTTTCTGCAGACATCTTGTTTTAATAGCAACCAAAAGAAATGATAGGGAGAAACTTTAAAGGAAATTCTTTGTAATCACAAAGCCTAGAGCATAGATTTGTTATAGCATTTCCTAGTGGACATTTACCAAGATTATTGAAATTATTGCTCTGGGGTCAAAATTGGCCGCACTCCAAAGCTACAAAAAACTACTGAATTATGGCCTTTAAGGGTCAATGGTAAACACTTGTTTGTTATATGATATGAAGCTATGAAATTTGAGAAAAAAAATAAAGTGCACAGTTTCGGATATACAATTAAACACTGATATCAGCAAACCACTGGTGACCTACTTCGAGAGGGGTGTACCCTTTATATTATTTTTTTTAAAAATAGCTCCGACTGTCCGCCTCTTCGTTCATCTGTCCATCCGTCACATTTTTTGCTCTGTCTACAACTTAGCCATTCATGAAGATATTTTGAAACAACTTAGCAGAAATGCTTACCATAATAAGACAACATGCTGTGCAAAACAACCAGACCTATATCTCCAAGGCCAAGACTATACTTCGAGCTTAAAAGTCAATATTGTCTGATAGAGGGAATTTTTTAAGTGCAATACCATACCATACAAAGTCACACTTATAATGCAAAGCTTAACAGTCTGTTTTGCCCTTGTCCAAAGGATAACACCTAAGATATTAGAGAAATTCTAGTAAAATAGTAAATTCCAATAAATAGATAAGACTGAGAGGGAATGTACAGTAACAGAACCATAACGCCATCTTAAATAAGTTTAAAATATCTCACTTAATGTACATATTTGAGTGACAAATGCTTTATTCGTTTTTCTTTTTACACATACATGCACCTGTCTTTTATTTCATAATATTTTTTTGTAAAATTATTATATGTTGCATGTTCAGATCTAAATTGTTGCACTGACACTGCAGATCCTTACGTCATACCTTTGAAGTAATACTTTTGTGTGTGATGTCACATTTATAATTTATGTTATTGCCTTTGGTTTTGAACATTAGATCATATGACGTGCTGAAATATGACCTTCACCAAGAAAGGTACAGCACACTACTAAGTTTTTTAAGAATGTGTGTGTGTGTGTGTGTGTGTGTGTGTGTGTGTGCGCGCGCGCGCGTGTGTGTGGTAGGCTTTTAAGATATCCATAAATACATGTAGATCATGTTATTATCTTAAATGAAGCTTTGTTTATATGACCTCTATAATTGTCAATAAGTTTACACCACGATTTACATTTTTGGCTAAAGCTTATAATGGTTTTGACTCTTATACGTTTGCATTAATACACATTATGGTTAAGTACGATTTTAAGATATGAATCATTGTGTAATTATAATTGTTAGTATAATGTTGTTGTTCGTTTCATATTATTTTGCATTTGTATTGTTACTATACATACTTCTGTAGTGTAAATGTGTTATATCGGTCACAGTTTCTTAGCATTAAACATGTAAACGTAATTTGATAACAACATTCATGACTTGCTCAGTTAGAATATCAGGATATAAGAATATAAGCAATCATGTTTTAAACACGCGTCTAAATATTTTTATTTCGTAATATATATGTATACGAAATATGCTTTATCCGGAAAAAAATAAACATTTCAAAATAATGTTCGCCTTATTTTGCACAAACAACATGCATCATTAGTTTTCCCTGATCAGTTAAATTATGTGGCACTGAATGACCTTAATTAAAGAAGACTCTTTAAAATAAAATATATTACGAAAAACCAAGTACCAGCTAGTAGGTAGTTGGTTATTCGAAAGTCCAACTACCTACCGAATTGACGTTCATGTCTTATGGAACTAATACGCCTTATGATACATATCTTACAAGAAACATGTTACCCATGGTTACACCATAGATGAGCTTGTCAATTCGTTATATCATAAAATATTAAATCATCACTGTTAGTAGTGATATCCTACACAGAATTAAAATATTTGTTAACAGAAATTCTCTACTTTAATGAAATTTATAGAGCCACGTACACCACTAAGTGTATGTCAGTCCATCGCCATGAAACCAAGTGTAATCTTGAAATGAAATATAAAAAAGAAATTGTGGAAGGGTCAAATAGTGTCTGCACATCTTCATTCGTATTTGTTCTCTTTGTGTGTATTTGAATTTATTCATACTCGCCACCGGTTGGGCGAGTCATCCAGAAGAGTATCAGTCATTTTATATTTTGGAGAATAGTGCAAAATACATACAGAAAAATGGCCAATTTCCAAAAGCTTCTCCTGGTTCTTTAACGTGCCAAGAGTTTAAGAACTCATGCACGGGACCTCGATTTAAAGTCTCATCCGAAAGACTGATTAGTACTTTTAGCTGGCCAGCCCGGAGTTCGAACCCAAATGACGACATTACAAGTATCTTGCTCTAACCGATTGAGCTATTCTGGCCGGCTATTTGTTCCCATACATATGATACTTACTTATAAAAAATTGTTGGTAACCGGATATCGAAGACACTGTCAAACACGCTTGCATATACTTTATATCACTAGTTTTTGCGATTTCTATTAAACCTGAGTTAAAAATAATATCTGTACCATAGAAAAGCTAAATTCCGCATCTTTCACAATATTTTATCGCTATTCAATTTGAAAACGAATGCCTGTCAAAACAAAATCAAAAGACGTTTTTATTTTCCTTATTCAAAACAATTATGTATCAAATAACAGCGATCTTGTACAATGGAGAACAAGATTTTTTCAACAAGCTTGAATAACTTTATTGTATAATAAGTTATAAATTAGTCAAGCTATAATAATGATTTTATTACAATGTATACGTAAAACCGCCTCCGTGGTCGAGAGGTTAGAGTCGATGACTTCTAATCCAGATACCTCTCTGGCGTGGGTTTGATCCCCGGGAGATGCTTTGGTAGTTTAGCGCGGAGGAAGGTAGTCTGGTTAGGAAACTACCCGCCTATATGACTGAAATACTGTTGGGAAAAGGCGTAAAATGAAACAAACAAACTAAACAATGTAAACGTACTATATATCATGCAATGGTATGATGGGCTTGATAAGATATCCCAAACAACCTTATACATACGGCTAGGGGGATATTCAATTACCGTTCTTTACCTGTAAATGTCTTTACGAAATATTAGAAAAATAAACCTATTTTGGTGGGATTTTGCCTTCCGTATTCTCGTTTGTGCAAACCTGATTTGTTTATCGTTGAAAAGAACAGATAATGCAAAAAACCAAATAGCAAACAAGAAAAGCATTGACGCAAAGCATCAAAGGCGACGCCAAAAAAATTGATCAAGTTTTGCAACTTAATACTTAACTTTATAGCAGTACCATTACATGTGACATGGAGGTTAGGCCAAGTTTAAAGAATAGACTCTGTCTTGCCAAGATGCAAAGACAATTTATAGTTAATTAACCTATCACTAATAAGACTCATGCTATAAGAAAGAATTTCTTCAGTTTTATTTTACCAGATACAAGGATAGCTGAGTCATCAGCATAATTATAATAAAAGCTTATTGCTTAGGGTTGCAGACATGTCATTGACATATATAAGACATAAAAGAGGACCTAAAATGAACCTCAGGGGGATACCATGGGTACTCTGAGCAGTAGTAGAATGAGGACCAACCACATCCACCAGCTGCTGTCAATAAGACTTGAACCATGTTAGAATGTCATTACCTGTGGCAGATGCTTGAAGTTTCATGAAGAAGTGTGTGATCAAATGTATCAAATGCCTTTTGTAGATCTAAAAGTATCATGCATACAATACTGCCTTCGTCCATTTCAAATTTGAAACTTGAAACTTTTTATTTAATTAAACGCCTGTTTCTATTTAACAATATTCAACGGCGTTGTACAGTACATATAATATAATAAGAATAAAATTGTGAATGCATAAGAATATTTGGATCAACATCAAATGAAATAAAAGCTTTTACATACAATTCCAATTAACATATTTTTAAAAATATTTAGAGACCATAAAATGATAAAATTGATATACATGTAGCATGAGATAAGATTATTTACATACATTTAACTTGATTACAAAGAGATTAAAAAGAATAAAACATTCATTTACATTGCACATTCATCACACTGTCAGTCATCAGTTATACGTTACTCATGTTTAATACAATCTGTTAAATGAATCAAACATGTGTCGGTTGAAAAACCACTTCTAAGCCCTGACTGAAACTGCCTGGCCATCACTCAAACCCATGACTGTCAGAAGACCAACTGAGCTATCCGGCTGGCTACACATTTTCTCTTTAATAATGAACAGTTATAAACCACAACATATTTCCCCACTATATTGATTTGTGTCCTTTAATTTCTGATGTTTACAGAGCATAGTGAATTAAACTCAGCGTTATATGCAGTCACAGGATGAGAAAAAACTTTCAGCTTGACCAGAACTCGAACCTGTGATCCACAGAATAATGTACCGCGGCTGTATCAATAGAGCTATCTCGCCGCTATCACATGTTCTCCCTTAAATAGTGAATGGTTCTAAACCGTGACAGATACGGTTAGAATGTTTAATTAATAGGTAAATGAATTCTTAATTAAACAAACAAGAAAAAAACTTACATACTCATAGTCTTTATCAAAATAACAATTTATATGCTGTATAATTATTTTTACTAAAAAGGGGCTTAGACAGTTATTGGTTGTGCCATTATTTATAACAGGTCAATTTGAAAATGAACATAACTGTACTAATACATGTACAATATCTAATTTTTTGTACAGATAAAAAACTAACCCTTTTTCTTTGATAAGAAATATAATGGAGGCTGATTTGTATTTTGCAGAAGGGGGCACCGGGCGAAAACATGAAAATACAACAAACGAACCACTTTGTGGTAGATTGTATTTTCATGTTTTCATCTGGCGCCCGGTTACTGTTTGTACTTTGTCGGTTTTCATGGTGGAATTGCACCATGGACCCTGGCATCACTAGTAATGGACACTAATTTAACCTCAATTCTGGATAGGTCATTATGTAACCTGCCAAATCTCACAAGTTCAGAAGATAAACCACAACATCCAGGCTAAGTCACCCTTTACAATATTCCTTTAACTCTATTATAGATACTATTGTTAGCCAGCTAACACTGGGTATAAACCTTTAACCTGTATACTAATCAATACATGTATTATCATTTATAATTTTAAATGAAAGTGTCATCCCTTTTATAATAATGCCATAACTGCAAATCTTTAAATAAGTCTTTATAAGTATCATCATATCCATATACTAAGATATACATGCATGCACATAACATTAATAATTCCCAGCTAACATTAACATAAACATTGGTACTAATGGATGGAATTCAAAATCTAGAAGAAAGAAAACTATAATGAATAAACTCTATTGTAGTATATGTTATTTTGGTTTTGGAGTGATATATGTGGATATATTACCTGCTAAGATTTTATATCACCCGAGCCGTTAGGATTTTTTTTAAAAATCATTGTTGTTTTAAATGAAACGTCGAAATAAGATTCCATTTAGGGTACCCCTTCATCACAACATGACGTCACATAAATACATGACGTATTACATGCTTGTAAATCAGAATTTACACTGCGTGGAAAAAATCTGGAAGGGAAATAATAGTATTTATTACCCTTCAAGATTTTTTCCGCCTTTTTGATTGGATATTGATCACCCGAAAGAAATTGATATAACCGAGCCAGACGGGTAATATAGACACTAAATTTCCCCGTTGGGTACCCAACGTTGTAAACAACATGCGCTGAGGTGATGCGCGTACGGTTCGATTTTACGCGGTGTAAATTCCGATTTAAAAGCACTTTTTAACTGTCAAATGATAAATATTTACCAAAGTAGAGTAATGATACATATTACCATCAGTATCGAAAACAAATATGACCTTGTGAAAGCTTGATATTAATTACAAAAAAGTGCGTTCAATAGACTACTCATTTTCTCTTGTTTACATTCGTTAGGTACGGGAAAAATACGTCATGTATTTATGTGACGTCATGTTGTGACGTAGAGGTACCCTAAAGGGAATCTAATTTCGACGTTTCATTTGAAACAGCAATGATCTTTTAAAAAATCGTCTAAACTCGGCAGGGGAAGGGTAATAAAATAATTATTTTGGTTTTGGAGTGATATATGTGGATATATTACCTGCCAAGATAAAATATCACCCTCGCCTAACGGCTCGGGTGATATAAAATCTTAACAGGTAATATATCCACATATATCACTCCAAAACCAAAATAACATATATTATTAGCCAGCTAACACTGGGTATAAATTATAAACACCTATAACCTGTAGACTAATCAATACCTGTATTATCATTTATAAATTTAAATGCAAGTCTCATCCATCATAACTGTAAGTCTTTAAATACAGAAATAATTTAAGTTACATTATATCCATATACTAAGATATGTACATGTACATGTATGCACGTAACATTAATAATTCTCACTTTCCATTAAAAATAAATATAACGTACATCCTATTTGCATATCGGCTTTAATTTTCTACCTTTCATTTTTACCAAAGTTAATTTAATTAACAATTTATATACAAACACATAGAAAATAATAATTAGTTTCACATAGTGATTAGAAGATCCTGTAGCATAATACCTGTACATGTAGGTATGTACTAACTGAACAAACTAGATAATCCAGTCTAAGGTATATAAAGCCAGTTAAAAAAATATATCAATATTCACTCCTCAGGGCCTCTATGCTTTTGATGACCTTACTACTGGTAAATTTTATACAACAAAATTGTTAGTAGAATAAATAATTTAGTTAACATGAGTTACTTCCCTTTAAAATAGAGAAAACCTGACACCCAAAAGAACACCCTAAACAGCAAAATTATGAAATGTTGCTGGCTCAGTTTTATTAAACCATGCAAAGTAATGGTAAAGTATTCATAAAAAAATAGATGGCCACGTGACAGCAGTAATTGCAAAAAATCGGATAGCTTTCCACATCCGGATACTGGTACACTTTGTAAAAACAATCATTATGTGCAATAGATAAACGGAATATGGATAAAATCAATAGGTTAATCGTTTACAACAGTTCCATTACCAATCCTAATACTCATTTGCAGATGAACGTTCTTTTTGTAGGAAAATTTTGAAAATATATAAATGAATGAAAAAGTTTCAGTTTCAGTTTTTATTAAACCAAGGCATATAATATGCAACTGGTTATAACAAACAAACAAACAAACAGAAAGATAACAGTCAAAAATCACTAATATCACAATATAAGAATACAATTATTACTAGCTAAATAAACAAAAAAGGAGATCATATTGTTCAATTTAAGTACTGAATTCAATACAACATGTATTTTACATTGTAACAAATGGGAACGCAGAATGAGAGGTATTAATTATCTAAATTTTAACATAATGTTTTTACAAAATAAAGATAATTTTAGTAGAATCTTTTTATCACAAAAATACGGCATAAATGTAGACCACAACGATATTCGAAATCCGGGTTTTAGTATTGCCAATAAAGCTAAGGGACAAGCTGTTAAACTGAGCATGCAATTTCGTGAAAATAAAATCACAATGCACATGCTTTTAACATAAAGTTATTAAATACAAATATAACAACATATTTGTTTACTTGATTTTTACTCGATTTTTACATAAATGCATCGTTTTAAAATACCCAAGTTTAAAACATCTTAAAAATTACACAAGTTACATGGTCCTGTAAATTTATTTCCTTATACATCAAACATTATTTTAAGACCCATTATGCCTCAGATATGCTTTTATTTATTTATTTTTGTCAAAAGCTTTTTTACTTTGGTGTATTCAAAAGGTTTCACATTAGTGCGTTATCTAAAACCATCTTTTTCGCGACATCTTCTGCTTTAATACAGATATAGAGAATTAGTTTTTTTTGTATGGAAGTCAAAATACTTCCTTGTTTTCAAGTTGATACTTTTATTAATTACATTTGAGCCGCGCCATGGCAAAAATATAATAATTGGTTTGCAACCAGCATGGATCCTGATCAGACTGCGCGGATGGTCTGGATCCATGCTGGTCGCAAACCCATTTTGTTGGTTTTGTCATGGCGCGGCACAAAATTTCATCGCTTCTTTCGCCATATAACGAGTATCTAACATTCTCTAAATCAAATATTTAAACATTATTAAATTCATGTTTGCCCTTTCTTAAGAAGTGAAAAATTATTTGTTTATGAGGCATAATGATCCTTTATGTATAACAAATATCTGGCCATAAGAATAAAATCGATATACGAGAAAGGGTTTTATTTTAAACATATTATGTAAAAATATCAAATGAAAACATTATATATATTGTCAGTGTATTAATTATAAAATCACTGTCAGTTTATTACTAATCTTATAAAATAAAAATATGTCAGTAAATCCATAGTATCGTTAGTATATACCTTATAAAATCAAAAGCATGATATTGTTTCTATCTTAAACATTTAAGCAAGTGGTAACGTTATATTTTCATTGCATTATTTATAAAATACAGCATTAGCCTAGGGACATATGACAATGCCAGGGTATTTTTATTAATTCAAAAATATACTATTGATTACCTGAAGATATCGGTGGAAAAACTAAATTCATGTTAGTGAAAGGATGATAATGTCAGTGTTTCACTTATTCCATAAAAAATAGAATAACAGATAAATGGTTTTACTGGAATGTAAGTTTTAAGAAAAATGCCTTATCTACACTAAGACTGTGGTCTCTTGCACTATTAATTTTCAAATAGTGAATATTATTTTATAGGTTATATAGTCTAAGATAAATTTAATTGGACAGTATTAGAATTTATAGTACAAACAGTCTTAGGTAATTTTATTAGACATGAAATGGTTTTATCAATGTCATTAATTGACGTATCATTCTAAGTTTTACCTGCTATATATATTATAAATGAGCCGTGTCACGACAAAACCAACATAGTGAGTTTGCGACCAGCATGGATCAAGAACAGCCTGCTCCTCCGCGCAGTCTGATCAGGATACATGCTGTTCGCTTACAAACCCTATTACAAATAGAGAAACTGAGAGCGAACAGCATGGATCCTGATCAGACTGCGCTGATGCGCAGGCTGGTCTGGATCCATGCTGTTCGCAAACACAGTATGTTGGTTTTGTCGTGACACGGCTTATATATTGGACAAATATATGTTGCATATGTAAAACCCACCCAGTGACTAAGCAAATGCATTGTATTGATAAAACTTATCTTAATGTAAATTATGTTGGAAAAAAAACAAATCGTTGATATACTTAAAATGGTAACATTTTGAGATTGTAAAATATACAGTATAATAAATGACATACTGTACTTTCCAAGGATGGTCAATTTTCCTTCTTATTATTTGCATTTATGCATTTAAGCATTGGTTTATTCAATGTGTCCCATTTATTACCACAATGTAACCTTCTGTAAGAAAAACATGCAATAGTGTGAATATATTGATGTTATTTTTTCAGAATATAACATAACCTTTGATCATATGAAATCTGTGTAGCTAGGGGGACAATTTATGCATAAAACTGCTCAAACTCCTCACACTGATTACCTCCCTTGGCAAAATTGTAATCTGTACTGATAAGGGGAGATCACTGCGTAGGAGATTGAAAACTGCTGTGATATGGTCTGTGGAGTTGTCTCCCTTATAGGCAAAAAATAAATAATCTCTTGTAATTCTGCTTAGAATGACTTTTCATGTATTTTCTGTTTGTGTTTAATGTTTTATATATAATTATGTGTATACATGTAAAGATGAGACTGAAGTAAATAAATAAAATTGTTAAAAGTAACGCCAAACCTTTAAAGTTATTTTTTTTTTAAAAACTGTAACATTTTATTAAATGGTGGTCTATGAAGTAATGATCACTTAGTGATCGAAGTAAAAGAATAATTCTTACCCTATATTCACATTATGATGAAATAAATCTGATTTATTATTTTTAAGAAAAATAACTTTATTTTCAGACTGATGTTATGTAATGTATCTTTACTTTCATCCATTATGATTTTTTACTTATATTTTATAATATTATATGTATGTATGAAATAGGTTATAAGCCCGAAGAAGTAAAAGTAACAAAAGATAAATGCACATGAAAAACTTAACCTAAGAAAGGTAAAGCACAATTATAAATTATAATCTTGAGTAGGTTTATATAAGCTCATTTATTGTAATTATATTCCATTATCAAATAACTGTGATAAGTTAAAATATGTTAAAATAATAAAAAAAAAATGAAAAAAAACACACACATTCTTTATATTAGCATGGTGAAGTTATATTTCTTATATGTATTATTTTGCTTTCAAAAACTTGATAAATCAGCAAATCTATTATTGCTACATCGGTTAATTAATACATTGACGTATTTATTTTAACTAAGATCCTAGAACTGAATCACATTATTCAAGAAGTAAAGCAACACTGTAATGGCAATTGGCTTGATTGATCAACGATGAACCCCTGTCCATCGACAACGAGAATGTGACGTACTAATAATTTCTGTCATATGTTGCGGTTGGGACCGGAATATCCGTCCCGAGGGGACCCGCCCATTGAGCGGTAACCAGGCTTGCAGAAATGTGTTTTCCTTACAGTTACGAAAATGTTGAAATTAGATCGAAGTAAAACATAGAACAGCATTTGCAGCTGAACTTTCAGGCACGGAAACGCCAGTCTGCTATGCAGGAATACCTTATCGTTGATGACGTGTGCGTCTTGATGTCTAACATGAAGAATCCGTATTTGCACCATGGTATGATCCACGACGGTAACCTTGTCAAAATGTTCCAGGTTCCCCTATTTTTTTTTCGTCTTTGCGGCATACAGTCAACTAACTGTTCAAACGCATAAGAACAATTGAATTCACTACGGAATACTCATTGTTACGTACCCGCTAGAACGGCCGTTATAACACGCCAGCAAGACGCCTTTTCTGTCGTTGATTTTAAGTTCAATTGAACTTGAACTATCACTGAAGGTGATTCATATCCCCACCCGCCAGCCTAACGTTTTGAAAATTAAGTAGTCTGAAGCCAAAATTTGAACTGGACCTTTATTCTATGATACACAAAATGTGTACCAATAATAATCACAATTATATTAATTCCACTGGTTATAAATGAAAGTTAAAATAATTTTGACACAGCTACACCGAAACGAAACCTTACATCATTTTAACTAAAACGATTATACCATGTCACACATTTTCGTATGTTGATATAAAAGACTTGCAGTTTTTTTACAATAATTTCTTAATTGAGTAATTCGGAAAGTTTTCAAAATCTAATATCTACCATATGTATTGCAACAGCAGTGGTAAGTGTAGCGAAGATGTTAATCATTTCATGGTCCTGGTATATGAATAAAATGCAATAGTCATTTATTCTGTAACTTAATATTAGTCCAGTTGGAAAAGATGGACTGATACTTATGATCAATAAAAAAACAAGTCAACTGCGTACAGCATTACATTGTACATTGTATTATATTGACTGATGTTACATGATTGTGTTCACGTGTACATTTTTTATTAGTTTCATTTAGTTTATTCTAATTAAATGTTTTGTTAAAACACAGGTAAAATCGCCTAAATAATTTGACTTATTTCAACTCTTAAGCATTTTTTTATATTTTTCTCGTTAAGTCGAATATGATTAGAAAAGTTTTGCTTATTTTCGCATCTTTAGATACATGTACCAGTATATTTCATTGTTTACATTGGTACTAAATAAACGTAACAAAAAATCAACTTTATATATTCAGTAAAAAAAAACAACTTTCTAGGAGTGCAATTCAAAAGAAGAACACCTTCTTTCCTTAACTTTTCTTTTCTTCCTTTTGAGCGTGCATTTACATTACTTTGCTATGAGCCAATATATACAAAAACACTGTTCACTCCATGAGCAAACTTTTACATGATTTATTCTTTAACGAAGTGCCATTTATAATACGTGCATCATGCTTTACTTTAAACCACACACATTTCGGATAGTGCGGAGCTGGACTCAAACATCACACTATTTTGGGCCTGATTAAAAAATTGACCTAACAGTTCCGGTAAGTAATGAATAACTAAAGATAAGATTTTACCTGATAAAAGCAAGTTTTTAAAAGCAATAAAAATAAATAAAAAATGATCACAACGAAACGTAGATTACATATTTTTTCATAATCACTTTTGACAAAAGTAAAGAACGACTCAAATAATGTTATTTATATCAAATTTTATGTTTTCGCAACATTTAGCGCAGCTTAACCAATCGGAACACCCGGACTATAACTCATCATAATCTCGGACTTAATATGAATGAAAATTCTACTGCGTGGTTTTAGATGTAAACAGAAGGTGTAATTTTTGTATTGTGTTGCATCATTGACTTGACATTGATTAATTATCGGAAGATTGTTCGTTAAATTCCTTAATAAGTTGCTTTAAATGATAGTACAGTTTTTGTTTACGGCTTATGGGCTAGTGGTAAGTACAACGGAATCGCGTTGTTGTAAGTTCGAATCCTTAACCAACCATATAAATATTACACCGTTATACGAACCTACAATCTTGAGTTTGTAACTGATATTCTCACACTTTGTCAATAGCGAGTGTTGTGCTATTAGTTTGAAGCTATACACATGTAATTTAAGGCTAAAGATTACATACAAATACACAGTCTACCAGTAATTTAAGGCTAAAGATTACATACAAATACACAGTCTACCAGTAATTTAAGGCTAAGGGTTAAATACAAATACACTGTATATCAGTAATTTGAGACAAATGCACAGTCTACTAGTAATCTTAGGCTTAGAGATGAATACAAATACACAGTCTACCAGTTATTTGAGGCTAAGGATTAAATACAAATACACAGTCTACCAGTAATTTAAGGCTAAAGGCAAAAATACAAATACACAGTCTACCAGTAATTTAAGGCTAAGGATTAAATACAAATACACAGTCTACCAGTAATTTGAGGCTAAGGGTAAACTTTTAAATACACAGTCTACCAGTAATTTGAGGCTAAGGGTTAAATACAAATACACAGTCTACCAGTAATTTGAGGCTAAGGGTAAACTTTTAAATACACAGTCTACCAGTAATTTGAGGCTAAGGGTTAAATACAAATACACAGTCTACCAGTAATTTGAGGCTAAGGGTTAAATACAAATACACAGTCTACCAGTAATTTGAGGCTAAGGGTAAACTTTTAAATACACAGTCTACAAGTTATTTGAGGCTAAGAGTTAAATACAAATACACAGTCTACCAGTAATTTAAGGCTAAGAGTTAAATACAAATACACAGTCTACCAGTAATTTGAGGCTAAGGGTAAACTTTTAAATACACAGTCTACCAGTAATTTGAGGCTAAGGGTTAAATACAAATACACAGTCTACCAGTAATTTGAGGCTAAGGGTTAAATACAAATACACAGTCTACCAGTAATTTGATGCTAAGGGTTAAATACAAATACACAGTCTACCAGTAATTTGAGGCTAAGGGTTAAATACAATACACAGTCTACCAGTAATTTGATGCTAAGGGTTAAACACAAATACACAGTCTACCAGTTATTTGAGGCTAAGGGTTAAATACAAATACACAGTCTACCAGTAATTTAAGGCTAAGGGTTAAATACAAATACACAGTCTACCAGTAATTTGAGGCTAAAGGCAAAAATACAAATACACAGTCTACCAGTAATTTAAGGCTAAGGGTTAAATATTTAAGGCTAAGGGTTAAATACAAATACACAGTCTACCAGTAATTTGAGGCTAAAGGCAAAAATACAAATACACAGTCTACCAGTAATTTAAGGCTAAGGGTTAAATACAAATACACAGTCTACCAGTAATTTGAGGCTAAAGGCAAAAATACAAATACACAGTCTACCAGTAATTTAAGGCTAAGGGTTAAATACAAATACACAGTCTACCAGTAATTTGAGGCTAAGGGTAAACTTTTAAATACACAGTCTACCAGTAATTTGAGGCTAAAGGCAAAAATACAAATACACAGTCTACCAGTAATTTAAGGCTAAAGGCAAAAATACAAATACACAGTCTACCAGTAATTTAAGGCTAAAGGCAAAAATACAAATACACAGTCTACCAGTAATTTGAGGCTAAATGCAAAAATACAAATACACAGTCTACCAGTAATTTGAGGCTAAAGGCAAAAATACAAATACACAGTCTACCAGTAATTTAAGGCTAAGGGTTAAATACAAATACACAGTCTACTAGTAATTTGAGGCTAAAGGCAAAAATACAAATACACAGTCTACCAGTAATTTGAGGCTAAGGGTAAACTTTTAAATACACAGAGTAAAAGTAATTAGAATGCTAATTAGTTTGTAAGAACTGATAAAAGATATAACAAAAGATTTTTGTAATAGAATAATATTTTATTGTGAACATATCTGATTAATACATGGAAATATTTAAAATACATGTTCATACAAAGGATGATATTTGAATGAAATAAAGAATTTGATGGAGAAAATTGGGATTATCTGTAGGAAAAAAAATCTATGTTGTTTCTAACGAAGTATTTCAGTAACTTTATCTATTAAAGGCATACTTAGGCAAATAGATAACAAAAATATTAGAATAATCTTATGAACTCAAATCACGCTAAAAAATTTCAGCATGAATTTCTGTAATAAATTCTATATATTTTGGGTTTGAAGCGTAAATATATTTAAATATGATGAACGAAATTCAGAAGTCGAGAGAATCACCGAGTAATTTTAAAACAAATAATGTGATTTGAACAAACTCTGGTGGTTACAATAACAGATATTGTGGATATTGTATGATTGAAACAAGTTTAAGTTATTCATGTGACATGTTCTTTAACGTTTCCAAAGTCACCGTGACAACTATTGTGAAATTTTAACGCACTAACCTGACCAAAGTGGGTCAGGTTAGAAAACCATCATTTAATACTTTATAATGAGATAAGATTTGTTCCTGTGACTGCCGAATGTATTCATTTAGAGGACATTTACAGAATAATTAATAAAAAATTCAAAAAGAAAAAATGAAAATTTTGCCTTTTTCTCCCTTTAAAGTGCATCATATCATTGTTTTCAAAGCTTTCTTTAAAACAGCATCCCGAGAGTTATTTATATATATATTGTCAGTAAGTTTGTTTCTAAAAATAGAAGATCGGGGAACGAATCATCCGCTTTACTAATTTAAAAAAAAATATAGAGAGAGAGAGTGGAATGTTAGATAAAGTATCATTAGAGGTATCAATCCAGGGTTTTTTTTTACTGATTGCGTATTTTGTCATCTGCAAATTTTATGTTTCACCAAATTCTTTTGATTTTACAATTATATGAAACAATTTATATAAAAATAACATTTATAACCTTTAGAAAAGCTGAAGGCTGCTTTAATATATATCTTAAAGAAAATGAAGATAAATGTCATGAGTGCTGAATTAAAAAAAAAAAGATAATTGAAAAATAACAAAACAAATTTTATTTTAAAAATGCTTTAGAAATGATTGTGTTTCTTAACAACTTGACTGTACAACTTTGTAGAAGAATATCATTTAAGTAAAGATCTTTTATGACTCTGAAGCTAGAAGAGTTCAATGAGAGTACCAGTAAACATTGTCCAGAAGTTATAACTAGAAGAACCTTCAATAAGACCGTCACCTTGAAATTTACTTGGACATACACTTCCTCGTTTGTTGCCAGCTGTGACAAAATTGTTAGCAAGCCACTATCATGATCGGTAGTATTGCCCATTCATTCAATATTATCATTGTTAGTTTGTTATTTAATGAATGTAGACGTATCATGTTTTAGTTGTAGACGTATCATGTTTTAGTTGACTACTGGATCTGTCGTTATTCTATAGTCCGTAAATGATGCCGTTATTCAGGCAACTATAAAATACAAAATGAGTCATGAAATTTTACAAACAATCAGTATAGGACTGTAACTGATGCAGAAAAAAAAGATAAAACTAAACGCTACAATCAATAACAACTGCACACAAAGTGCCAATGAATAATTTATTTAAATATGACAAATACTTGTGTTCACATACGAGTATATTCATGTTACAGGTTACCTTCTTATACATGCATACTAATGTAAAATGATGTTTTGATGTTTAAACACTTGGATATCTACATGAAACTGTTAATCAATCAATTCTGATTATGGCTAGCAGGCTAGATATCTTAATGTTACACATTGCTATTAAATACTTAAGCATCAGATTCCCTACTGTTTTTATTTTCCTAATTATTGATTAAATACATTTAAAATTAATAAAAATTACATACACATGCTTGCCTTTTCACAAATGTAGTGCGAGACTTCTGAGCAATCCCTGTCGTTCCAATCTCCCGTGGTATATATCTCCACACAATCCTCAGTACCATTCACGTTATTTGGCTCTCCCCTAAACCAATGCGTGTACACGCTAGACGCCTTACTTCCACTTGATACCCAGACAAAGTCAGATTCAGTCACTCTATCATTCAATCCAATCCAAACTGTAAAAATGAGTTTAAGGTAGACCATGGGTTATGCATTACCTCCTCAAATAGGCTTGAATCACTTGTAAAGTACAATGAAAATAAGGGGTGTGGGTAAGAATCAAACCGCAGAAGGGTCAATTTATTTATTTCCTTTTTTCTCTTTAACATTACTTGGGTATATCTCAGATCCCTTATGGAAGAAAAAAGTGTTTGATTTTAATTATATAATTATTGTAGGTAATTATTTGCTAAATAATGCCAAACTTAATAGCAACTATAATGCCAGAAAATAAAATTAAAACTACACTGTAAAAGTATTTTATATTTTGCATAATCAACAAATATATTGTTAAGAACATTTAGGAAAACTTTGAAAACAATCCCTCATTGTGGTAAATTTTAGGGATATTTTAAACAAGGCTTTTTATATAGTGAAATGGTCAAGTAGGTTGGGTAGGGTAACATTTTTATACATATGAAAACATTTTGTTTAGAAACAATCATTATGCTTGTGTAATTTGTTGAATGTTATTATTTGTTTCTTAACAATGAGCAATAGGAAATTCAAAATTAGGGCAGTGATTTTTCATAATAATGATATTATAGATTATTTGGAGTTTCCTCATTTCTGAAAAAGCCCTTCTAACAGCAAAGTTTTAGTTCAGAAATATATCCAGAACTCATAAACAACACGGTAAATTTTATTTAAATTTTGAATATAAGTGAACATTAAGACACATAACTGTCATATTTTGTCAATTTTACAGTTCCTTATAGTGCCCATTACCCATGATCTACCTTAAGGTATTTTATCTGATCGGTAATTCAACACATTTATCCAACTATTACATTTTAGACGCTTATATATAAAAAGTGATTTTCATTCATTTATCAGTTAACTCAGCTCGACCTTTTACGTCAAAGGTCAAAGATGATGCTGTTTTGTTTTTGTTTTGTGCCCCCTTTTTTTTGGGGGGGGGTGGCATTTAGATTTACTCTTGCCCGTCTGTCCTTCCTTTTTCATTTTATGTCGCATATAGCTCAAAATGTATTTGACCTAGAGTCATGAAACTTTTCAGCATGTGTACTTGTGCACCTGTGTATTTTTATGTGGATTTATTTAGTATTTTTAGAGTTATTGCCCTTGACTTTGTTAAAATTTGCAATTTTCAACTTGTGTCGCACATAACTCAAAAAATAGTTGACCTAGTCATGAAACCCTACAGGAATGTTGCTCAGCATGTGAAGTTATGCACCTGGGGTTTCGCTTGTGGATTTATCCAGTATTTAGATTTATTGTCTGTGATCAAGGTCAAGGTAACTATTTCTTAAGATAGAATTTCAGTTTATGCTCAATTAGTTAAGTTTGCTTTGGCATATTGTCACCAAACTTGGTGAATGGATAGCTTTTATCAAAAGACAGCTTGGGATTGCTATCCAGGTGTCTATCATCAAGGTCAAGGTCACTGTTACTAAAAGAGATTCAGTTTCAGCTCAATAATTTGAGTTTGCTTTGGCCTATTGACACCAAACTTGGTTTATGGGTAGGTTATATCAAGTGGCAGCTTAGGATTGCTACCCAGGTGTCTGTGATCAAGGTTAATGTATTCAGTTTTTACGTATTAACTTGAGTTTGCTTTGGCCTTTTGACACCAAACTTGCTGTGTGGCAGCTTTGAATTGCCACTTAGATATCTGGGAGCAAGGTCAAAGTCATTTGCTTACAATAAGATTTTCAGCTTCTACTCAATTACTTCAGTGCACTTTGACCTATTAATTCTGTCACATCAAAACTTGGTAGTTGCGGTGCTTCCTGTCTTATTACTACTTCATTGTAATACAATTTGAGTCAAACTTTACAATATTTTGGATTGATAAATACCTTAAGACCCTGAGCATATTTGATGGGGTTTTCAGTTGAATGACTTTTTGCTGAGTTATGGCCCATTGAATAAAAAAGCTTTTTTGCCAGTTAGTGATTTGTGTGTCTCCTACTGCGCAGTTAAGTTACAACATGCTACACAAAAGTTGCGATATATTGGAAACAAACTGGTTAATCACCAATCAAAACAACTGCTTAATGCTTAATTGGCTATCAACAGGCGACACATGTGATCGGTGATTGCTCTTGTTTGTTTGGCTCAAGCAATTATCATGTTAAACAACAAGACACATTGTAATCATTACATCTCTTTCCTACGCTTAAAATCGACTGTATGAAGTCATTCTCTTGCTCACTTGTGATCTCTACCAGGTGTCCTCCCAAATCGATACAGTCTTCCTGTAAAACATATCAATAAACATCAGAGCATATTTAAAGTTATTGACCAGCCATAACACGATAAAATCATATTATTCAATTGTTGGTGAAAATCATGCAACATACTACTATGCCTTATGCATTATAATAGTAGTTTATAACACTGCAGGCGCATATCTAAGTCTTTCAGGAAGATATATTTTGAAACCAAGTCTTGAAGAAATTGCAATCGAATCAAAATGAAAAAGTAACGAAGATATTTTACTGTTCAACCGCATTCGGATGGCTATATTCAAGTATCTGCTGGGAAATGAAAATGTCTATTATCTGATGTAATACTTACCTCAGCTTCAAGCCATTTGAGAGCTTTTGTACTTTTGTAATAGCAGCTTCCTAGGAACAAGTACCGATTGGCTGGGCAATATTCTAGTAGAAAAAGAAACAACACATGATAATTAGCCTAAGAGCCAAGGGCAATTTCATCAAATTTGTGTCCTATACCAGAGCAAGTATATAGTCTTTCCTTTACAAAAATCCAAATCTTACAAAATTTTGCTTTCACAACGTTTCAGAATTCAAGATGGCGTCCAATACGGCCGCCGATTTTATGCAAAACGGATTTATATCTGATTATGGTAAATTTTACAGATTATGCTGTTTCGATAAAAAGGTGTACAAACATTTCAGAAATAATAAAGTTATAATGAGATAACAATGAAATATATAGCTTTTCAGGTTTTTGTCCTAAAATTGTCAAAATATCAAAGAAAAATGCCTTTTATCACATTATTCAAATACAGTTACCTAAAAATAACAAAAATATTCCAAGTAGCTACTAACTGTATAATATTGTTTTGTTTTTCATAAATACTATGAGTGTTTTAAGTTGCTATAATAAAAAAAATGGAAGAAATCGCATGATTTGTAAGTTAAAGTGGGTGGGTGGGGTAATTTCACCCAAAATCAGAAGGAGAAAAATCGCTGAACTATGTTTATTGTATTTCTCTGCTTTTGTATTTTACTTTATATGTGATTTCATGTAATTATTTTCTATTTTCATGTATCTTTATTGTTTTCAAGTACTTTTTATACTAATACTTATACTATATAGGAGTCAACCGGTGGTCGGTTGGTCGGTCGGTCGGTCGGTCCACACGTCCGTTGCATTTTCCTTGTCCGGAACATAACTTGAAGACTAATGGTTGGAATTCAATATAACTTCATACAATGGTCAAGCACATTGAGAGAAAGTGCAATGAAGAAGAACCATAACCCCATTTTCACTAATTACAAAGTTATTGTCCTTTGTTACTTTTCCTTGTCCGGAGCATGACTTGAAAACTACTGGTTGGAATTCAAAACAACTTCATACAATGGTCAAGTACAATAAGGGAAAGTTCAGTGCACAAGAATCATAACTCTATCTAAAGTAATTTCAGAGTTCTTGCCCTTTGTTACTTTTCCATTGCTTTCTTTCGTCCGGACCATAACTTGAAGACTAATGGTTGGAATTCAATATAACTTCATACAATGGTCAAACACATTGAGAGGAAGTTCAGTGCACAAAAACCATAACTCCATCATGACTCATTATAGAGTTATTGCCTTTTGTTACTTTTCCTTGTCCGGAGCATAACTTGAAAACTACTGGTTGGAATTCAAAACAACTTCATACAATGGTCAAGCACAATAAGGGAAAGTGCAGTGCACAAGAATCATAAGTTTATTTAAAGTAATTTCAGAGTTCTTGCCCTTTGTTACTTTTCCATTGCTTTCTTTTGTCCGGACCATAACTTGAAGACTAATGGTTGGAATTGAATATAACTTCATACAATGGTAAAACACATTGAGAGGAAGTTCAGTGCACAAGAACCATAACTCCATCATGACTCGTTATAAAGTTATTGTCCTTTGTAACTTTTCCTTGTCCGGAGCATTACTTGAAAACTACTGGTTGGAATTCAAAACAACTTCAAACAATGGTCAAGCACAATTAGTGGAAGTGCAGAACAGAAGAACCATAACTCTATTTAAAGTAATAACAGAGTTATTGTCCTTTGTTACTTTTCCATCCGGAGCATAACTGGAAGACTAATGATTGGAATTCAATACAACTTAATACAATGATCAAGCACATTGAGAGGAAGTGCAGTGCATAAGAACCATAACTCCATCTTGACTTATAACAGAGTTATTGCCCTTTGTTACTTTTCCTTGTCCGGAGCGTAACTTGAAAACTACTAGTTGGAATTCAATACAACTTCATACAATCATCAAGCACATTAAGAGGAAGTGCAGTGCACAATATTTATAAATTTGTCTAGAGCAATTATTGAGTTACTGCCCTTTGTTACTTTTCCATTGCTTTTTTCTTGTCCAGAGCATGACGTGAAAAGTACTATTTGAAATTCAATACAATTTCATACAATGGTCAAGTATATTGAGAGGAAGCGCAGTGTACAGAAACCATAACTCTTTCTTGACTCATTAAAAAGTTTTTTGCCCTTTGTTACTTTGTAATGTCCAGTGCATAACTTGAAATTTAATGTTTGGAATTCATTGAAACTTCATACAATTGTCAAGGGCAGTGAAATGAAGTGCAGTGCAGAAGAAGCATAACTCTATTTTGATTCATTACAGTTATTGCCCTTTGTTACTTTTTTGTCCAGTGCATAACTTGAAAACTAGTAGTTTTCTTACAAATGGAATTCAATATATCTACACAAAGGTCAAGCGAAATGAGAGGAAGTGCAGTGTACAAGGACCATAACTCCATCTTCAGTAATTGTAGAATTATTGTCCTTTGTTTCTTTTCCTTGTTCGGTGCATAACTTAAAACTAATGTTTAGAATTCAATGCAACTTCATACAATGGTCAAGCGCAATGAGAGAAAGTGCAGTGCTCAAGAAGCGTAACTCTTTCTGGATTTATTACAGAGTAATTCAATAAAACTTCATCAATGGTCAACCATATTGTTAGGAAATGAAACATATTAAAACACAACTATCTTTACTTGCCCACAACCATAACTCCATTTCAATTCTCTAACAGCTGCAGTTTTGATTCTAGTGGCTGCAGTTTTGATTCAAATATTCTGTAAATTTGTGAGGAAGGTTGTTTTCATGATTTCTAGGTCAAGTTCGAAGATGGGTCATTGCCGGTCAAAAACTAGGTAGGAGCTAAAAATAGAAAAATCTTGTTAACACTCTAGTGCCTGCAGTTTTGACCCAACTATTTTGTAAATTTGTGAGGAAGGTTGTTTTAATGATTTCTAGGTCAAGTTCGAAGATTGGTCATCTCCGATTAAAAACAATGTCACAGGAGCTAAATATAGAAAAGCTTGTTACCACTCTAGTGGCTGCAGTTGTGATCTAAATTTCCTGGAAATTGGTCAGGAAGATTTTTTTGATGACTTCTAGGTTCTAGTTTGAATGTTGGTCGTCTCCGATCAAAAACTAGGTCACACTGCCCAAATATTGAAAAAACCTTTTTAACACACTAGAGGCCACATTATTGACTCAATTGGCATCAAACTTGGCCAGGATGCTTGTCTAAGACATTGCTTGGTTGTGGTTGAAGGGTCAGGGGAGTGATCAAGGGCCATCATGGCCCTCTTGTTTTAAAGAAATAAACTAGTTGTTTACAGTAAATGGAGATTTATTTTAATATTTAGCGGTGATAATTTTCCAATTTTTAAAACAACCTGTGGCTTTCTGAAGGGGGAAATATAGCGCCGTTAATCAGAAAATGGGGAACCTGAAATCAAATTCCAACAACTGAAAATCGGATTTACCCACACATTTCATGAAAAAAAATCAATTTAATTTAATATGCATTGTACATCGCAGAGGCTATCTATAGTGACAGATTTCTGTCTTCTAATTGATAAAAACTATAGAAGTCCGATGCAAATAAGTCATGGTTCTAGTAAGGAAAAGCACGAGGCATTTTAGGGGAAAATATTAGCATTTTTAGGGGGAAATATATCTATTTTTTTGCTAGGGGAAGCTGTAAAATACAGTGAAAAAATCACTGGTTAGGTATATATTATTGCGTAAATTTGGACTTTTATTAATATTTCTTGATTCGCTCTTATGCTACACGTCAATAAGTTAGCATAATTGTTTGTGTTTCAAAGTGGCAATCTAAATTAATGCGAGTTTTGTACTTGTATAAATTTCGTACATTATTTCAATTATATTTTCAGTAAAACATAATTTCTTCAAATGAAATATTTCAAATTGGCTTGAATCGCATTTGTTGTTTTACAGAAAAAGACAAAACAGCATTTGTAATGACATTTTTTGCTGGTAGTATTAGAATATGTATAACAGGATACATGTATTATAATATTCTAAGGCATAGGCAGTAAAATTTACATTAATTATGTTACAATACTGAATACAAATATAGTAGATTTTCAATATTCGTTTTATATGAAAAGTTACTTATTTTAAAGATAGTCTAAGTAGAAATCAACAAAGCATACCTTACAGGTGTTTAAATTTCGCTTTCCTTAGTGCTAGCCTAAAACAGGCATTCACTTTTCAACATTTAAAGTATCAATAAAAGAAACAAAGAAAACATGCAAATATAAAAACACAAAAATGTAACAAACACCAGGCCAACAAAATGTGTTGCTTTTTAAAAAAAAAAAGACTAGTTTGAACAAAAAGGTTAATGTTTAAATATGATGACTTAACAGGACATCTTGTGTTATTTAAGAAAAAATATCAATCTAATGAGAGGCCAAGTGATGAAATTTTCTGGTTTTGCATTATATTAAAATGTCAACATGAATTAAGGCACTTAAGTAATAAATGTTGATTAAAAATAGATGAACAAATTGCTAGCATACTTTTTATGTTATAATTTGATGTTTGAAAAAAGTATATGAGGGAAAAAACATTTAATGTTTACAACAAACCTAGAACTGAGTCCCCAAATTTATTATAAATGCAGTCAGACGAGACGATACCTTCAGATAATTAAACAAATAATTATTTACATGTATAATAACCATATTCCATGATTTTCCAGATATTTCACTTGTGGTCCATATGGTGACATGGATGCCCATTTGGAGGGGTGTGTTGATTCTGTTCATACCAATTTTAGTATTTGTTTATAAGTGTTAAAACATTAATCACTAGTTTTTTACTATTTTTTTATGTTACATTAGCATTTTAGCTTTCTACTTAAATATTTATTTTATATAGATTGAAGTTACAGCATGATTCTCAAAACCCACTGAAGGCTTTAGTTTGGACTATAAAAACTAGATATGTAAAACTTATCTAAAAACTTGTATTACTTGTCTCACAATTAGTTCCTGTATATCCGGCGACACACGTGCACGTATAAGAGTCAACGCCGTCTGTACATGTTGCCCCGGTCTGACATGGATTAGGATTGCACTCGTCAATATCTGTTTAATATAACTTATAAATGAGTGTAATTATATTTTGAAAAAGAAAAACAAAAAAACAAAAAACAAAACGTTTTGAAACAAAAATTAGAAGTGGGGTAGACATTGTTTACATTTTCCTGACCACCCTTTGTTTACAGTTCTAAAATTGTCATTGATCCACCAAGGGGTTAATACACCGTGCATAAAACAGTAACGCAGGAATGTGCAAATAACGGAAAAGTAAAACCGAATCTGTGCAACGGTATTGCAAAAACGAATAACACAGTAAGTAAACAAACCAAAATATTTTATTCTAAATCAAATTTAAAAAAATGAATTAGCGCATACGGCGCTACGATATTATACTTTAACCAGCATTATTAAATTTTTCTGACTATGTTTACTTCTTTAGATCATTCGTGAGAAAGACAAGCTGATTACCATTTTGAAGGTGATTTTGTGTTTCGTCAAATAAATATGTTAATTTAACACATTTAAAACATTTTTTTTCATACTTTGTATACCTAAGACATTTGTCAAACTACAAGTGTCGTATTACAATAGAAGGAAGCTGGTAAAATAAGATTTAGTTACTTTTAATGAGATAACTGCTGTTGCTTCAGTGCTTCATTCACGAATTTGGCGTTTACCTCGTAAAAATGGTCTCAATTACGTTTTATCTGCTAAATTAAGTGTAAAATGACATGAGTAGCAGTTTCACAGAATATAAAAAATCATAAAGTAATATGTATGCTATTGTATTTAAAGATATCAACTAAACTAAAAATCGTCATCAATACGCTAGTCAGGTCGTCATTTTCACGAATGATCTTGAAAAAAAAATCATGGAAATATTTTTGATGATCTTTGAAGTGTAATGTCTCAGCAACTGTATGCTCCATTGTGACATGGGTTCTGGCTACAGGAATCTATATCTTTACATATGGAAAAAAAGGGAAGAAAATTAAATGCTTCATTTTAAACAATCAAAGTGTATTGAGTGTTAATTAAAATCATATAACTGGCTTATCTGGGCAGGATTAGGTCAAACGAGCGGGCATTGGTTTCAAGAACAGATTCAAGAGTGTTTCAATAACTTATAGCTTCCAACAAAATAAAACTAAAATAAATTATTATAAACCAATAAGGTAATAATATTAAATATATTATGTTATTATCGATATACATGTTTACCTATTTCACATAAAGTTCCGTTGTATCCAGCTTCACATGAACATGTGTAAGAAGTAACTCCATCAACACACGTTGCCCCGTTCTGACATTGGTTTGGACTGCAATCGTCTATATCTATGAATATACAAAAATTATCTCCTTAGAAACATCTAAAGGAAACCAAAAACATGTGGAATATGGTACTTGATTGTCTTAGAATTAGGAAGAACTATATCATGATTAAAAAAATCCGAAGAAAAAGATACAATATCATATGAGTACTAAAATGGAAAGTTGAACTTTTGGTGTTCACAAGGTGAAATAAGTTTCGATCTTACACTAAACTAAACAAATTTTCTTTTTATTATATGCATAGAAACTTTTTAAAAAGACGTAAAACCTAATACTGAATTAAAAGCGCGCCAAATAATAATACAACGTGACGTCATTTACGACGTCACGTCATTAATTTGGTTCCCAGTACTGTGCACGCTGGTATTTCATTGAAATAACGTTGGGGGCTTAAATTCAAAACAGTGAAATTACCAGTTTTATATCACTGATATATTTCTATAAACCACCGAAATACATGTAATAAAGGCCACTCTTTCAGTCGCCAATTGTTTTGGCTTTGTCCATCCATCCGTCCGTCCGTACAAACCAGAGCTACATTATGGGGTTTGGTCTATTGTTCTCATAACAATAGATGTCTTTGATGTCATTCATTCCGTTTCTCTTGTGGGGTTATTATCTGCATTGTGGAGTTAAAAAGAACAAAAGAAATAACAAAAGAAAACCCCATAATGTAGCTCTGGTAAGAATGTTCGAATTTCGTTTTCGCGCTAGTTCTCTGCAACTACTGGTTGAAATTCAATAACACTTTATGGAAACCATCAATATCAAGAGGAGATGTGCATATCGTCACCTTGTTCGGGTCAGACCCTTAAACTTATGGCCCTTGATAAGTTATGCAATATACATATAGAGCAATAATTGTTTCTTCGTTACTTCCCTGCAACTTCTGATTGGAATTCCAAAAACCTTTATGGGAACCATCAATACCAAGAGGAGATGCGCACATCATTCGCCTTGTTCAGGTGAGACCTATCAACACAGAGTTATGTCACTTGATAAGTTATGTAGTATGCATATCAAACAATAATTGTTTTTGTGCTATTTCTCTGCAACTTACTGGCTTGAATTCAATAAGATTTTCTGAAAACCATCAATACCAAGAGGAGATGCGCATATCATCCCATTGTTCCAGTCAGACCCTTTAACTTAGAGTAATGGCCCTTGATTTGTTATGCAGTATGCATAAGGAGCAATAATTGTTTTCGCGCCATTTTTCTGCAAAGTTTGGCTAGAATTCAACTAAACTTTATGAGAACAATCAATACTAAGAGGAGATGCGCATATTGTCATTTTGTTTTGTTCAGACCCTTCAAGACAGAGTTATGGCCCTTGATTAGGTTTACATTATGCATGTATATCATTAATCATTTCAGTGCTATTTCTCAGCATCTTTAAGTGACTGGAATCCAAATCATTGTCTTGTTCTGGTCAGACCCTTCAAGACAAATGTTATGGACCTTGATTAGTTGTGTAGTATGCATATCATGGGAACCATCAATACTAAAGAGCTGTGCATATGGTTGCTTTGTTCTGGTCAGACCCTTCAACACAGAGTAATGGCCCTTGATTTGTTATGCAGTGCTGCATATAGAGCAATAATCGTTTGCAACTACTGGCTGGAATTCAATGAAACTTTATGGGATCCATCAATACCAAGGGGAGATACACATATCATTGCCTTGTTCTGGTCAGACCCTTTTAGACAGAGTTATGGCCCTTGATTAGTTGTGCAGTATGTATATAAACCAGTATTGCTATTTCTTTTCAACTGCTAGATTAATTTCAATAATACTTAATGGGAACCATAAATATGATAAGTAAATTTGTATGCCATGGAAAATTTATTTAATAAAGCCTCCAGTTGTTGTGTTAGTAATATCCAGTGTGGGGATATAAATTTAACGAATTTGCTTGTTACATTGTCTCGTTAGAATGTTCATCTGTCTCCCATAACACTTTTGTGTCCCCTCCATAACTTTTAAACTACTAAATAAAATGAAATAACTTGGCACAAGTGTGAAAATATAATTATGAAGTGGAAATATAATTTTGAAGAAATATACTCAAAATTAAACAGAAAATTGATTTAAAGAGCTTTTTAAGCCAAATTTGAGTTTTAATTTTCATTTTTAGCTCGACTATACGAAGTATATGGAGAGCTGTCCTAGTCGCCCTCACTATAACTTTGTCATTTCTTAAGGTATCAACTTCAAACTTCAAATATATGTACCTTATCATCAACCACGTCTTATGTGACAAGGTTCATAACTCTACCACCTATATTTTCAAATTAATCTCCCCTTGAACTTAGAATTTTCCTTAAAAATACTATTTTTTACTGTTACTTCTTTATTTCTTAAGGGATCAATTTCATACTACAAATATATGTACCTTAACATCATCCACATATTATGTGACAAGGTTCATAACTCTAGCACCAATATTGCAAGAACTATCTCCCCATAAACTTAGATTTTTTTACTAGAAAAATGTTATTTTTTACTATTACTTTTTAGTTTTAAAGGTATCTACCTCAAACTTCAAATACTTATTCATTATCATCAATTACATTTTATGTGACAATGTTCATAACTCTTGAATCAATATTTACAGATTCATCTCTTTTTGAACTTAGGATTTTCTTTACGAAATATTATAACTTCTTTACTTTTTAAGGTATCTACTTCAAACTTCAAATATATATTTCTTATCATTACACACATATTGTGTGACAAGGTTCATAACTCTAGCGTGACTATTTCTAGAATTATTCCCCTTGATCTTGGAAATTATGTTGACAATGTTATTTTTTTACTATAACTTAAAACATTATTATACATAATTAATTTTTCTTTCATAGTTTTGTCTTCCTTACTGCGTCCAGTATTTTATTAGTCGAGTTTCGCTGTCTCCTGTGACAGCTCTTGTTAAGTCATTTTGCTCAGTAAAAATGATAACTTTGGAAAAAGTTAGTGAAAAAATGTTCTGAAATTTTGTACATAGTATTGGTATAGACCTACATCAAATGGTATAAATAAATATTTTGAAGAAAAAGTTCTGACCCCTCCATGTTAAAAAATACCCCAGTGCCGAGTCCCCTTTAAGCACTATCATCATTTTAGAATAAATGTTTTAATAGAATACCTTTGATCATTTCTATATCTTTAGATATTTCCGCTATTTCTAATAATGTATTGTTGACATCTTGTCTTAGTTCTTCAAGTTCTGCTTCTTGTTTTCTGTTTTCTTCGTTGATAAGTTTTATTTCTAAAGATTTATTATTGATCTCTTCCTTGAGAACTGCTATCTGTTCAGTGTGCTGGGTTTTCAAGGCGTTAAAGTCTGTTCGAAGTTGACGCAGACGTACCATTAACGCATTCAGATCATTTAATCCGCAATTATCATTGTTTGCAAGAACCACATTCAAGTTATCAATGATAACCAGTATAAATAGAAGAAATTTCATTTTTCAATAAAGTTTGAAATTACAATGTCCGCTTATATAACCAACAAGAATAACATCCGATTATAAACTATTATATTGGAGTTTAAATTTGACCCTGGTGTTTACCAAACAATCTGAATTTTTTTACTGAATAGATACATTGTGTTCACGGTACAGGTAATTGTCTCTAAACTCTATATACCATACACACTCTAAAGCCAGCCCATATCATACTTTACTTAATTTTATTATTTAATTTTATCATAAAATAATACATGTATTGCTGTTCGTTCTCGTAACCACCTTATATGAGATAGAGAGAAAAAGAAATTATTTCATGTAAGGAAATAGAGAGAAAAAGAAATTATATCATGTAAGGAGATAGATAAAAAAAAGAAATTATTTAATGTAAGGAGATAAGAGAGAAAAAGAAATAATTTCATGTAAGGAGATAAAAAAAAAAATTTCATAATTTCATGTGAGGAGATAAGAGAGAAAAAGAAATAATTTCATGTAAGGAGATAAAAAAAAGAAATTATTTCATTTAAGGAGATTATAGAGGAAAAGAAATTATTTCATGTAAGGAGATACAATGTATTTAAAAAAGAAATTATTTCAGATACGACGTGAAATTTTGCTTTTGTATCAACAAATTCAGTTATAGGTGATAATAAAATTTAATATACACTGTAGTTATAACTTTTTAAAAGTCCTATAGTTTTGCCATTTTATGAATTTGATAAGCTTCCAATATTTTTCATCTTTTCTTAAACAATTGATGTTCAATGTTAACCTAATGTTTCTACTTGTTCAGATACGTCCGAACTTCTGAATTCTGGACACTTCCAAATGACAAGTCTCACATGTGTTCGGTTTTAAGAAGTTGCACTGTAGTTCAGTTAAGGTGCCTGTCTATGACTGTTCAGAGGGGCGCCTGAGTACTTCCTGCACTAGTAAATCTAATGAAATACTATATTGTTTCTATAGTTAACATCCCCTGTAATTAGCACGACCCACCACATTTAGTAGAAAAAAATCTTACCTTATAGATTAATAATTAATAATGACCGAGCTGCTTTTTTTTTAACCAAAAAAATCCAAATAATTAAAAAAAAAGTAAAATAAATGAGAAGGGGTCATGTATGGTTCTTGAATTATATGAATGGGGTACAAGTATGGTTCCTAAACTAAGAGGGGCTAAAGATCATTAATTATTGGGGTATACAGATATGGTTCTTTAATAAGATGGGTAAATTATATGGTTCTAATTAATGGGGTACAAGTATGGTTCCTGAATTGAAGTGGTGAAAGTTATGGTTTGGGTTCTTGAATTAGAGAGGATACAGTACAAAGGAAAGTTGAGATCGGGAAGTTTTATAATATTATATAAAATGATACTGCTATTCATTACTACAATAAAAGGGTAAAATTACTATATAATTACCGGTAATAGAAAAATGTAAATTAATACCTGTGATATTAACTTCCTGCTTTCAAATTCTGTATTATTCATATTTTGTTATAATGATATTTAATATTAAAAATTTGCATTGCAATGCATAATTTACAATAAGAAAAAAAAGAAAGAAAAAGAAAGTAAATCCATTTGGTCTAACACGACTTTAACTCGGGTTTTCATTGTGATTTAAGAGGAAAGTAATTTTAAGAAATGTGTGACATGTAAAATTTTAGTTCAGTATTTGAAAACATGGAATCATAGAAGTCAATAAATCTGGATGTGCTGGCTGATCCTGGTCTGCATTGGCTACTTGGGTACTTGGGTTGTTGTGTTGGTAGTTTTTACTCTGGATCATGGCTGATCCGATACTTCGGAACCCGGTTATTACCGGCGAAACTGAATATTTAGATATCTAAGGTCAATGTTGCCAAACAATATAATTTATAACGAATGTATATTTTTTGCATCCAAAGAAAAATAATTTTTTCGGTAAATTCATGACTGACAATCAGAATCAATTTTAAAACACAGTTTACTTTTATATCTTTAAATTTATTTAATTGTAACTAATTAAAAAACTTAGTCAACATCAAGCATACTTACTATTTGTTTACATACAAGTATTTAGTTACGTAGCGTATGTGAGACCAAAATGCCGTAACCCTTCTGTTTATGTTAAGGGTCCGTGTACGAAGTTTGACGGAAATGGTCGAGGAATTGCGATTATTTCTATGGATGTTCTATTGGATGTTCTGTGTAAGTAATGTTCCATAATGATAATTATGTTGTGAATTATTTGTATTGTAAGAATACAGTGCGGTCCGAAGAATTCAAATTAGCATCCAAGAGGATTATTTTGCTACTCATCCGCTGGCAAGTTTAATAATTCGAATACAGTGAAATTACATTTTGATTATTTGATTGTGGAATCGTAACGGAATATCCTCATGTGTTATCTTTAACTGCCCACTCTACTGACAAGCATCAAGTGATTCATGTCGTATGGGTCGGCTGGAGGCACATAATAAAGTGATACATGAATATGTCTGAAATATTTTAGTTAACAAGCGCAAATTCCATATAAACTCAATCAATTTATTTACAAGCGGCTTATTTTTTTCTTTTCTTTTTTGTGCAGGGTTGTCGATCGATCGATTGATTGATTTGTAAATAATGTTTCAATGTTATAGTTAATGTCGTATTAATAACAAATGGCTAAAGCCCCGATAATACATGTATGATACCGGTGTGACTTGAAATCCGACAAAAACAATGAAAATTGCACTCAGAATTTAATTCCTACAAAAGAGAAAATGACAAATTTAAAACTTGAACAGGTTAACAAAAAGGTTTGTTTTGTTTGTTTGTTGTTGTTAAGTTGAGGATTGTTTCATGAAATAATTATGACTGGTATATATATCAATTATACTTTTCTAAAATGTTCTGGTCGTAAATAGCAAGATAAAACAAAAATTTGAATCTGTTATTACTTATTACTACGTTAACCTATGATATTGTTCATTTGAGCCGCGCCATGACAAAACCAACATAATGGGTTTGCGACCAGCTTGGATCCAGACCAGCCTGCGCATCCGCGCAGTCTGATCAGGACCCATGCTGTTCGCTATCAGTTTCTCTACTTGTAATAGAGTTTGTAAGCGAACAGCATGGATCCTGATCAGACTGCGCGGATGCGCAGGCTGGTCTGGATCCATGCTGGTCGCAAACCCATTATGTTGGTTCTGTCGTTACGTGGCTCAATTATTTTGTCTCACTTTCTACCAAAGTTATTAGAACGAAATTGTTTACAAATAACAGTTTTGAAGTAGGCAAAAAGAGTTTTAAGTATTCTTTTACAGACACATTGTTCTTAAAGAGTATAATAAAGGATAGAAAGAACTTTTATCAAAAACAAACACAAATTCAGTGCAGGTACTGTGATAAGTTTTTAATATCTTCTAATTGCGCGAACATATGCTACAGTATATCGACTATATATGTATATCGACTATATGATCAAATAGACCAACGATTACCCATAACAAAAAGTGATGAAAAAAAATATATATTGCGACACAATGTCGAAATAAAATGCGCTTCATTTTACGGTCATGTGTCGCAGGTTTAAATATATTTCGTCCGTCTGTCACACTCTTTCACTTGTCCAAAATTCAACAAATAGTCGTAGGCCCACACAAAATGTGTATCAAACTAAAACGACAGAACGCCTGGCAATGTTTAAATGACTGTAAAATATTGTGTATTTTGACAAATTTAAACATCACCATTTCTGAGGCTTAATGGACCTTTAACTGATCAGTGTTTATTTGCAAGAGAGTCACTGCTCTCACAAACTTCCGGTGACTATTGTACCAGCTGATTTAAGAAAAAAAGCCTGCGAAGCTTATCGTAAGTTAGAGAAATGTTGTTCTTGGTTATCAAGAAGATTGTATGGTTAATTGTACTATCGCGTTTTCATTGTCGTACTTTTGTGGCTTTTAAACTCGTACTATCGTGTAAACACCATGTCGTTTCATCGTGTTTACATTGTCGAATCTCCGTGTATTAATCACTGTGCCATCATTTCATCGGGATATCTTCATTTTCCATCGTACCATCGTGTTTGCATTCTCGTACGTTTGTGTTTCATCACCGTTCCACCGTGTATAATTTCTTTATTGTCCGATCGTGTTTTCATCACCGTTCCAACGTCGTTCCGTTGTCTTCAACTTTCACCATACAATCACGTTTTAATCATCTTTCCATCGTGTAATCATCATTATTCCATTATCTTTTCATCATCGTACCATCACGATTACATTTTTATTCCGGCGTTCCATACTTTTGCGTTCTTATCATCACACTATAGTCATTCTTCATTGTGACATCATACCCATCGCGTTTTCGTCAGCGTTCTGTCGTGTTTTCATCAACGTACCATCGTGTTTTCATCATCGCAGCATTATTCATCGTTTGTCCGCGTAAAACATGTAAAATTAAAAGTAATCGATATTCAAAATGAACACCGTCACAAACAGACGGAAAAATGATCGATCACATTCTGTAGAGCTTAATAATTATATAGAGAATTCTAACGATTATGTGCAACCAAAGTCTTGGAATCTAACTACAAGTATATATAACACGGATACTGTCGATTTTAGTTAAATGTCAAATCAGTGATATATTAAATATAATTGAAATGTTTGTTTGTTATCTTCTTTGCTCAGCAGGATTGTACTTCTTTGTAATTAGTCTCTCTGTCACGAAAGGGAGATGAATCTACAGCTTTGGAGTTGTCTCCCTTTAGATATTTCCTCTTGAATAGCTTTATGTGTTAAATACATGTGAACATAAATGGATGAAACTATAATAAATACATACAATTTGTGGACAAGATGGTGATATTTGCACACATGTATATAAATGTATAATTATACAAATCGGTGTCGGTGTTCTCTAAGTTTATGTCATTTCTCCATGCTGCATCGTCCATTAATTAATTTTGAAATATTTATTTAGAGGTTCATACTTGGATGCTGCTCGCCATTATGCGATAATGGTCCGAAGATGTGCATAATGACCTAGGGGCCGCATGCCCGAAGGACATTATTGACTCGAGGGCCATTATCGCATAATGGCTTACAGCAACCAAATAGTAACGTATTTTATACACATATCCGAAATACGGCATTAAGACATCGCCGCTAATCATGGCTGTCGCCCTTCCTGGTCTCGGCCCAGTGAATTTTCGCACTCTTTGTTCTAAAGTAAATCAGTCACATTTGAGGCTTAATTCTGGATTCCTCTGTTCTTGTTGAATTATATACAGTCTTAAACTTTAAACATCAACACTATCTAAGTGAAATGATGCCTGAAAAATAATTTGTTAACCATCTACATTTTTCAGATATCTTCATTCTGTTGTAACACTGTTTAAATTCACCACTTAAAAACTCCTAACTGCTGGTGGGTAGTACATCTTTAATCCTTCCACCAACAAATGAGGTCCTAAAGAATACACAAAAAACAACTTTTAAAGTCACCATATAACACAAAAAAGCTACACAGATGCAATACATACACTTTAATTATGACCATTCAAGCTAGAGATTACTTAAATTGAACCACTTTAAACTTTAAAAGAACTACTTTCTAGAATAAAACGGGTCTAATTCCGTACCGGGGTGAGTCCTTCTAAGAAACGGACAGTTGTCAATGTAAACAATTTTATCTGTCAGTCAGTTTAACCCTCCGGTTAACATGGAAAACATGACAAAACAAAATGAATATGAGACAATGTTGTTTCATTGTTGTTTACATTGATAAATACTCTTTATATTTTTGTGAGAATACATTTAATGCTAGTTTTAATGAACTTTTGTCTCTTCAAGAACAGTTCTATCAAGTTAAATTGGCCCTGCCGTAGGGGTCATTGATTTTCCTTATATGTACATGTATATAGTACAAATTTTAAAAACCTCTTGTTAAAAACCGAAAGAGCTAGAGCTTAGATATTTGGCATGAAACACTTTCTAGTGAATGTCTACTACGTTTGTTCAATAATTGTTTGTTTGTTTGTTTGTTTCATTTTACGCCTTTTTTCAACAGTATTTCAGTCATATAGGCAGGAAGTTGCCTAACCCTTGTTCCTGGAGAGTTACACCAGTACTAGACTACCTTCCTCCGTGCTAAACTACCAAAGCATCTCCCGGGGATCGAACCCACGCCAGAGATGTAACTGGACTAGAAGTCATCGACTCTAACCCCTCGACCACGGAGGCGGTCAAATAAATCCCTTGGGTCAAAATTGGACCGGCCCCGGCGGCCATTGATTTCCTGATATGTATATAATGAAAACTGAAAAAATATCTTGTAAAAAAAAAAATGTTTGTTTTGGGTTTGACGTCACATCGACATAGTATAGGTCATATCGCGACGTTCCAGCATTACTGGCGGAGGAAGACCTCAGGTGCCCTTCTTTCATTATTTCTGGCACGAACGAACACCTGCGTAGAACCACAGACGTTCAGTAAGTTATCTGGATATCTTCCTCACATGAAAGAATCAAAAGTCCCTGTCGGGATTCGAACCAACAGCGGTGAGGGGCAAGTGGTTTGAAGTAAACTACCTTAACCACTCGGCCAGGGACGCCCCAACAACAAGAGAGCTAGAGATTAGATATTTGGCATGAAACACCTTCTAGGGGATGTCTACCGAGTTTGTTCAATTAAAAGCCCCCAGGGTAAAAATTGACCCTGTCCCAGGGGTCATTGATTTTCGTTATTTGTATATGTCTGGCTTAATTATCTCCCTTTAATAAGATTCACTGCTGTTTTGAACCAAGTATCCTGGAAATTGGTCAATAAGGTTAAAATGTTGATTTCTAGGTCAAGTTCGAATATGGATCACCTGGGGTTAGACACTACGTCACACAGCCCATATAAGGGCCATCATAGCCCTCTTGTTTATTTATATCATAGTCTGTGTGTTTGTTTGCAATGAAGATAATTAAACTGTATTTCTTTTACATATCAGGCTAAATCTATTCATCTGCGGTAATGCTCAGGAATTCAACTTGGCTTTGGTTTTATCATTCGTTTCGTTTAGGTGCTTCGTTTCTTAGTTGCATACTGAACTAATTCAGTGCTTAAAGGGGGCAATACACAGTTTTCAAGGCTTCTCGGCAAACAACTGACTGCAACACAATCAAAACCTAACACACAAGTCTGTAATCACACACCTGAAATACATGCATTTCATATTTAACATGTATATATACATCCCACAGCAAACAATTAAAATACAGTCCACCTTCTAGTTTTCTGGCACATAGCCTTTTTTGGTCGCGAAATTAACGACAAAAAAGTAGATTGCCCCAATTCGCAAAATAACAAAAATATATTAACGTAAAAAACTTACATCACAAGCTATAGTATTTCTTCCTTCTTAAACAATGCACAATCTGAAATAACATCTAAACGGGGAGTCATCCACCTTCTTTTTTCACTATTCTTAGTCTTCTGCATACCCTTTAAATTAAGAGCGGATTCACCGGCTAGCTCAGGGGCCTCCGTGGCCGAGTGGTTAAGGTCGCTGACTTGAGATCACAGGTCCCTCACCGCTGTAGGTTCGATCCTCACTCGGGTCGAAATCTTTCATGTGAGGAAGCCATCCAGCTGGCTTACGGAAGGTCGGTGGTTCTACCCAGGTGCCCGCTCGTGCCTGAAATAATGCCCGGAGGGGCACCTGGGGTCTTCCTCCACCAATAAAGCTGGAAAAAAATCGACGAAAAAATCTCGGCGGGACGCTCTAGGATGGCCCGACTTGAGTGTACCGTCGCCTATATTGGCTTTCCGGCGGCGACCTTAAATAAACGCATTGAAAAAAAAAACCAGCTAGCTCCAAACATCCGACAGGTACTCTCTCAAAATGCAAGAGTTAACACCACTAAATTCAATTTTACTAAATAACTGAAACACAATACTAGTCACTGAAACTTGAAATATAGTAACTATAAATATTAAGTACCTCAAATATCCACTTTAATTTCAAAACTGTCTCTTATTTGTAAATTTGACCCTAGCCAATTCGAAACTAAACGACCAAAACTGTGTACTGCCTCCCTAGGCCTACTGGACCAAATAACAGAAATGTAATCAGAGGTAACTAATAAATGTGAAATTGTCATGTCAACTAAAATTTTCGTGAGCTACATACCATTTGACTCAAACACGAAACTTCCTTTCTTTGTTGTCTCCAATGCACTTGAAATTTAAAACATTGCGGAATGTGTACAATGAGTCAATGTGCGTGACTCTAATTAGTGTTCATTTAAGAAACCAAGCCAGAAATATCAATAATAATATTTAAATAGGTTAATAAATGATCACGAATTATCACTAGATAGCTGCAAAATTGGTCAACACTATTAAACTATAGAATGATATATTAATCAATCCACAAAGAATTACTAATCATTATAAATATTTAGTAAAACGCAGTACTAATATAATTAAATGCAATAAAACTTATTGCAAAACCAAATGGGCTAAGGTGGGTGGGCAAAAAAGACTTGAAACGTGATCACGACTCCAAAATAAGTAACAGAATGGCGAGCAAGAACAAAATAATATATATAAAGGTAGTTAAACAACCTATAAATTTCAATAACACAAATTTAAATTAATCCAATCAAAAGTCTAAAAATTAAACCGTTGACCAACGAGATAAGCTGATATAACCAGAGCTCAACTTGATTCAAATAAAAACTTTTAACTCTTAATCGATTTTAACAGGTGTATTAAAATACGCTAAATTTCATTGGCTTTTGCTTATCGCTTCTTTTGTTAGTGCTAGTAGCAGTCAAATAAGACTAATAAATATGTGCTAGAAGCAGCTAACAAAACAGGATGGTGTGGTATCTCCGTATATTCGCTTTCCTTACATGTATATTGGTACCATTAAGTAAATGAATAAACCAAAACACAGAAGGCGCTGGATTTGTTTGGGTCTCAGAATGACAGAAAGGTGAAGATTGTGAGATTATAAACCAATTTGTTTATTATAGTGCCACCAATGCTGTACCAGTGTTATTCGCGTACGCGCTGAAACGCGACGCCCCTTATGGAATGAAATCAGATTTTGTGAAAGGGCAATTGCAACTTCTCAGGCCTTTGAGTCGGTCGTAATAGCCGATCATTCCGATTGGGATGAGGGTGTTTGATTATTAAAAATGAAATCTCGCAAATCTCGCGATATGTACAATGAATAGCGAACTGGAGAATTTCGCAATGCAAACTTATTCAAATGATATAATATTTTCCGTCAATTAATCGAGCTCTTCGGGGTTTTTTATTAATCATTTTGTATTACATAGTGGGTTATTATGGTATGTTATTATTGTATATTGGAAAATCTTGTTTACACTCTGAGGGGTATCTTTCCAAACAAAATATCCTGGAAATTGGTCAGAATGGTTGCTATGATGATTTCCAGGTCAAGTTTAAATATGGGTTGCTTGTGTTCAGAAACTAGATCACACACCCCTTATATGGAAAAAGCTTGTTTACTCCTTAGAGGCTACTGATGACTTGTGATCCAAATAACCGGAAAGTCGGTCAAAAGTTGTTGGTCAAGTACAAATATTGGTCATCTGTGGTTAAAAACAAGGACACACAGCCCAAATAAAATGGGAATGAACCTTCATAATCAGGTGAGCCATATAAGGGCCATCATAGCCCTCTTGTTTATTTATATCATAGTCTGTGTGTTTGTTTGCAATGAAGATAATTAAACTGTATTTCTTTTACATATCAGGCTAAATCTATTCATCTGCGGTAATGCTCAGGAATTCAACTTGGCTTTGGTTTTATCATTCGTTTCGTTTAGGTGTTTCGTTTCTTAGTTGCATACTGAACTAATTCAGTGCTTAAAGGGGGCAATACACAGTTTTCAAGGCTTCTCGGCAAACAACTGACTGCAACACAATCAAAACCTAACACACAAGTCTGTAATCACACACCTGAAATACATGCATTTCATATTTAACATGTATATATGTATCCCACAGCAAACAATTAAAAATACAGTCCACCTTCTAGTTTTCTGGCACATAGCCTTTTTTGGTCGCGAAATTAACGACAAAAAAGTAGATTGCCCCTATTCGCAATATAACAAAAATATATTAACGTAAAAAACTTATATCACAAGCTATAGTGTTTTTTCCTTCTTAAACAATGCACAATCTGAAATAACATCTAAACGGGGAGTCATTCACCTTCTTTTTTCACTATTCTAAGTCTTCTGCATACCCTTTAAATTTAAGACCGGATTCACCGGCTAGCTCAGGGGCCTCCGTGGCCGAGTTGTTAAGGTCGCTGACTTGAGATCACAGGTCCCTCACCGCTGTAGGTTCGATCCTCACTCGGGTCGAAATCTTTCATGTGAGGAAGCCATCCAGCTGGCTTACGAAAGGTCGGTGGTTCTACCCAGGTGCCCGCTCGTGCCTGAAATAATGCCCGGAGGGGCACCTGGGGTCTTCCTCCACCAATAAAGCTGGAAAAAAATCGACGAAAAAATCTTGGCGGGACGCTCTAGGATGGCCCGACTTGAGTGTACGGTCGCCCATATTGGCTTTCCGGCGGCGACCTTAAATAAACGCATTGAAAAAAAACCGGCTAGCTCCCAACATCCAACAGGTACTCCTTCAAAATGCAAGAGTCAACACCACTAAATTCAATTTTACTAAATAACTGAAACACAATACTAGTCACTGAAACTTGAAATATAGTAACTATAAATATTAAGTACCTCAAATATCCACTTTAATTTCAAAACTGTCTCCTATTTGTAAATTTGACCCTAGCCAATTCGAAACTAAACGACCAAAACTGTGTACTGCCTCCCTAGGCCTACTGGACCAAATAACAGAAATGTAATCAGAGGTAACTAATAAATGTGAAATAGTCATGTCAACTAAAATTTTCGTGAGCTACATACCATTTGACTCAAACACGAAACTTCCTTTCTTTGTTGTCTCCAATGCACTTTAAATTTAAAACATTGCGGAATGTGTACAATGAGTCAATGTGCGTGACTCTAATTATTGTTCATTTAAGAAACCAAGCCAGAAATATCAATAATAATATTTAAATAGGTTAATAAATGATCACGAATTATCACTAGATAGCTGCAAAATTGGTCAACACTATTAAACTATAGAATAATATATTAATCAATCCACAAAGAATTACTAATCATTATAAATGTTTAGTAAAACGCAGTACTAATATAATTAAATGCAATAAAACTTATTGCAAAACCAAATGGGCTAAGGTGGGTGGGCAAAAAAGACTTGAAACGTGATCACGACTGCAAAATAAGTAACAGAATGGCGAGCAAGAACAAAATGATATATATAAAGGTAGTTAAACAACCTATAAATTTCAATAACACAAATTTAAAGTAATCCAATCAGAAGTCTAAAAATTAAACCGTTGACCAACGAGATAAGCTGATATAACCAGAGGTCAACTTGATTCAAATAAAAACTTTTAACTCTTAATCGATTTTAACAGGTGTATTAAAATACGCTAAATTTCATTGGTTTTGCTTATCGCTTCTTTTGTTAGTGCTAGTAGCAGTCAAATAAGACTAATAAATATGTGCTAGAAGCAGCTAACAAAACAGGATCGTGTGGTATCTCCGTATATTCGCTTTCCTTACATGTATATTGGTACCATTAAGTAAATGAATAAACCAAAACACAGAAGGCGCTGGATTTGTTTGGGTCTCAGAATGACAGAAAGGTGAAGATTGTGAGATTATAAACCAATTTGTTTATTATAGTGCCACCAATGCTGTACCAGTGTTATTCGCGTACGCGCTGAAACGCGACGCCCCTTATGGAATGAAATCAGATTTTGTAGAAGGGCAATTGCAACTTCTCAGGCCTTTGAGTCGGTCGTAATAGCCGATCATTCCGATTGGGATGAGGGTGTTTGATTATTAAAAATGAAATCTCGCAAATCTCGCGATATGTACAATGAATAGCGAACTGGAGAATTTCGCAATGCAAACTTATTCAAATGATATAATATTTTCCGTCAATTAATCGAGCTCTTCGGGGTTTTTTATTAATCATTTTGTAGTACATAGTGGGTTATTATGGTATGTTATTATTGTACATGTATCCGAAAGCTGTAAATAAAATGATGACCTGAACATTGTGAAAGTCCGAAAATCTATTTATAGAGAGATGTACTATTCGCCGGTATCCTTTCGGTTATTCCCGGTCGCACCGGTCTATTTTGACCGGGCTTTATAGAGACCGGCGAATAGTATCACACGTTCATTGTCCGGTCTCTGCCGGTTTTAGAGTATATAAATATTTTTTTTTCCAAAATGAATAGTTGTCACTTAGTTTGGTTACAATAATTAATAACCACAGAGCAACTCTCAAATTTATTGATTATTATTATAAATACATAAACATACCATTCGAGAAAAAAGCAACAACAACAACAATAGCATGTTTCATACATATTTATATGACATAAAACAATAAATATGTACAATAATTGAGTAAAAAGGTACATTTTTATGGTATTTATAAGACACCATCAACTTTAAAACATTTTATTTAATTTGTTATTCGTGTCTAATAAAGATGCTGAGGAATTATTCTAAGTTACAAATTAAATTTTATGAATTATTCAATTGATTGCTTCTTTAAAAAAAATGAAAAAGAAAAATACAAAAATACATGTACAAGGTTTAAGAATAAACAATATAATATATTGAAAGATTAACCATAATTAACTCACTTTTTTCCAGTTAATTTTTGACTTATAATCGTAGATCAAAATGACAATTTGATTCTTAAAATTTATTTTACAATTTTAATTTAAAAAAGTAGTAAACGTAAAAACTCAGTATAAAAATAGCACATAAAACACAAAAAAAGAAAAAGAAAACAATATTAATAGAATATGTTTAAAATATTAAAATAGATATTACAATTATTGTATAATAAAATAGAGAGAAACAGAATCCCTAAAGAAAGCCCAACACGTCAAAATTGTAAAATGTTGCAGGCTCGGTTTGATTGAGCCTGTTTATGGACGGTACTGGATAGCGCAAGTTACCGTCCATGCCCCCTAGCACAGGCTTAAGCAGAATTCAACATTTAAACACAAAACTGGTGGCATTTTGAATTTTAAAACATCCGCAGATGTGTTCATACGGCGGTTATGATGGAACCTTCGATTTGACACAGTAGTGTCATTCCATAATAAGCGGCGTATGGTCCCCAAGTAAAAGAATGCGTGTGCCCTTAACGAGAAAACAATGGGCGGAACTAAATAAAATGGAATTTAAAAAGGGGATCTGAGGTTATGAAGCCTGCATATCACAGACAAGACGTCAAAAGACAAATTTAAAAAGCAGGCAACATATCCCAAGGGTTATTGTACAGTATTCAAGTAGGAATACTGGAACCACCCAGGTACAAAGTGGCAACATACAAGAAACTAAAAATACCATGTGATATGTATACACAACAATAATGTCGTGCTGCGCGATCTTTAAGGATCGAAAATATAACATCATTGATTAAATGTACGGTGAGACTTTTGACAGCCGCCACACGGCACAAATAACACGGATGTGAAATAGAAAGAAACAGAATCCTAAAAGAAAGCCCAACACGTCAAAATTGTAAAATGTTGCAGGCTCGGTTTGATTAAGCCTGTTCATGGACGGTACTTGATAGTGCAAGTTACCGTCAACGCCCCCCTAGCACCAATTATGCTCAAAATGATCAACATGGTAATATAACCAGTGTCATATTTTTACTAAGTGTGAACATGTATACCTAAAGAGGGGGTATTTGCTAAAGCGATAACATAATAAGAGGCAATACACAAGTGTGGTGTTGATCATACGTTACACAAATGGATGATAAATGATTGTATATATCCGTTGCTATTAATAATCACGATATTACATTAATGACCATAAAAAATAACAATTACAATATAATATTATATATGTATATTATTATTTTCAAAATGTAAAAGATTTATTGATTTTGACTACTATTTGGTACGTTCCAAAGAAAATACCACATGAACTTGAAATTCTATCAAATCACCAATATTAATGATAATATCCAAAAAATACCACCTATATAGTATATAAAACTTATACCATATGGGGAGTATATTTTGAATATCATTGACATTTATATTTTGGATATTATCGTTAATATTGGTAAAATGTCAAGTGAAAAAAAAACAAGTAATTCTCCTTTCTCTAGCATGTCTACCAAAGTTCATAATGAACAATGTCTTTCGTCCGCTCATTCATAAATGATATACAATTCTGGCAAAAACCAAGTAACAATTGAAAGGTTTATAAGAATATCTTGTCATCATATGTCTACTAGTTTATCTTCACTTGCTGCATTTCTTGCTTGGACGCCTTTTTATGCTTTGCATCAATGCTTTTCTTGTAATATATTTGATATTGGCCCTGTAATTTGTCCTAGGGCAGTCGTATTGGCCCAAGACCGAAGGCCGATGGTCAATGCGACTTACCGTAAGACAAATAACAGGGCCAATATCAAATCACTTATTTATTGAATAAATACATTTATTATATAACTTTTCGTTTTATTCAGAAAATGAAATGTAGTTGTCAAGAAATAGATTCAAAACTGACGGATGAATACGTAATTCTTGGAAAACCGGCCACGCCTTTAATAATGTTGGTTCCCGTTTCCATATGCAACGCGATACAAAGCTAAGATCGGAACCAACGTAAAAAATGATCCGACATTTTCATATATGGTACCGTATTTGTCACTAACATAATACGGGAATTTCCGTTGAAGCGTTTTTGCGCTTCAAGATTTGCGTGTATTTTAGGGAGAACATTTATAGGTATATAATAAAAGGAAAATTATGTTGTATTAACTTTCTAAGGCTATGAACTTTCCTACGAGCAGCGGTGGAAAATTGATATCTCGCGAGACTGAAGGTTGGAAAATTGATATCTTGCTGGTAGCAAAATACAAAGCCTCAGAAAGCTACTACAACATAATATTCCGTATGTACTTATGATATTTCACATTTAATCCTCTCATTCAATTTCACCGACATTTTTCCTTTTGTCTCCCAGATGCAGACGACTTTGCAATTCATTTATCCAAGTCGGTAAATGTTTGTTTGTGTTTTCATGACATCTACACGTTTTAAATTCATAACACAATCGGTTAAACACTACAAAATCATGACGTAAATGTTTAGAAACTGAGAATATTTTGTTTTACTTATGCAACCTGTCGACGTCTACACATAGACCGAGTTAAAATGAAATGGCTGTCATTTCCCAGTTTCTTGCATAAATCTATATCATTTTTGGGCACTGCTTTATTAGCCAATCACATTACTTTAAATGCGGGCTTTATAGCTTTATCACTTTTCGGCCCCGGGCCGAAAAAAAGTGATATTGTTATTGGCACTGTATTAAAGCAGTGTTATTGAACGAGGGATAATAACGTATAACTGTAGTAAATTGGCTGTAAGACTAATTGCAACACTGATATTTTATTCAATGTTTATTTGGCTTAAACAATTCAAAAAAAGCATGCGTTGCAATAACTGGGATTTGAACTCCAGACCTTTCACTTACTAAGCAAACATGTAAACCCCTCGACCACGGGATAGTGATAAGTTAACAGCTTAAAAAAATTTTCGGCGTTAGTGTACATACAAAGGGAAGTAACCGCTTCGATGAGTATGGACTACTTTCGGTTTTTGTAAATAAGCACATCAGGGTCTGAAATTTCGCTACCATTATGTGTTTGGTATAAGTATAAACTTTTTTTAAAATCTTGCTATGAAACGTCTCCATTACTGATACCTAGCTGATCATGGATGACTAACTTTCATGTTGTACCAGCAGACATACGATACACGAAAATTTTAGCCGTTCTCCATTGGTCGTTCTTTATTTCTCTATATTCTATCGTGACATCAGCGTTGAATCCGACACATCGGACAAATTTTCAAAATCACCTATGTATTGAAAGATCTAATTTTAGAAATACATGATTAATTTAATGAGCCAGCTGGTTAGAAATAGCCTAAAATGTAGTTCTAGGCGGGTGGGTATTATGCCATTTTATAAAGTTGCTCTGGCACACAAATGATCTCTCTAGCTAAAGAAGAAACCGGTTGACAACTAAAGTATTGTTTATATTAATAGCATGCGTGAAAACTGGCCAAATATGACCTAGAACCATGTATTGTAACCTTACAGCGGTAGTTTTCTATCACGACAGGTTAAGAGGAAAAACCTGACAAGCTACAAGTATTTCATGATAACAAACCCCTTGGCAAACCTCTTGAAATATGATAACACATACTCTCAGCCGAATTATCACATCACAAACTTAACATTGATCAATATGTATCGTCTCCTTCACAGTGCATTGTAGTGTATATATTTATTCTTTTCATATACTTTGTAACGAAAGAGTCTTAAATCAGGCAAAAAAGAGTTATCACGATAAACATGTAATAAGACTAATATAGACGTTTTAACGTCTCATTTATCAAAGTCACTTTCGCCTCTTCTTATCGTTACGGTCTCTAAACAAGGTCTATTGTTGTTATGTAGGTGTGTTTTCTGATCATCTGGGGCCATCACTTCCCATACCGTTAATTAGTACCGATACTTAAATATCATAAGCCCGTGCTACGGGGTGTTTGAGATGTTGCAATTTCTGATTTCATAACAAAACCGAGTCTTTTATTGTCAACTCTTTATTTTCTATAAGTTTGTGTTTTATTCTGGTTTTTCAACATATGTTTTTGATCATATCTCGGCGATCGGCCCACCTAATTAATTTGTTTATTTTTCTCGTTACTAGATCAAAGGCTAATCATCCATTCATTTAGTCGTACGCCGGACTCTTGGCAAGGGAAACTTTTCATGTTGGGGACTTTTGTCTAAAAAAAAAAAAACATAACCAAAGATCGGTTACGAATTTGGTATCTCTACTCGGCACAAGGTAATTGATGAGTGAATAACAACAACAAAATATTTGAATGAAATATTGTTTTAATTCTCAGTTATATACTGTAAAGATAAATGCAGTCAAATACACAAATCATTCACAAACAGACATAAATCACAAAAATAGCAAGTACCTCCATTTTTAATACACATTAAACATCGGTAAAAATGTTCTTCCTTAATTTGTACATTTTACATCCAATTAACAACTTAGAAAGTGAGTTATGCAAATAACGATCAATTAAAAATGTGAAGTTATTTATATTATAAAGAAGGAAAAGTTATTACTAGAAAAAAAGTACATCAGTTATTACTTTTAAATGATAAAAAAACATCTAAAATCTTAGATCAGACTCTAATGTAATGACTGATCTTAATTTATATAGAATTACTGGAAAGTATGTTGCCAGAGTAACAGCCCATAAAAGCCAATTTTGAAAGTACGGAAGCCATGTGGCTATTTAAAACATAGACATATAGGTATACTTATTCAATGAAATAGTAAATATCACTATACTTTGGCATAACAAATTTTAAGAAAATGATATGTATTTTACGTCATGATAAAAAGATGAAGTTTTTGAAGTTTTTTGTGTTTTTTATTAATCTATTTTGGCAAAAAAAGAAATTTACTTTTTAGTAATATTATTCATTTTTTTAAACAATTTAAATGACAATTGTGAACTAGATTACAAAATAAGCAGGATGGAAGGAATGTGTATATATTGTGACAACGTTTAAACTGTGATACGGTGAATGAATAAATAATTTTCATTGCAACAAAGACTCTTAACATAATGATCTATAGATCAAGAGACTGATAAAAGTCAACTATAAAATGTTGAATAGCTGTGTCCTTAGTGATAAAATAAAAAACATCCAAGTGATATCAAGTACGGAACATTTTATACCAACAAATGTGTTTCTGGTTTAAAACTCAATTATGCTTGGTATTTATTTTCCAAACTACACTTCCCCGTCCCCCGCCAAAAAACGAAAACTAAAAGAAAAAAGCAGCATACATACGTACAAGACATGCATTTTCGGTAGATATGATTTGTAAATTTATTGTCAACCGTTGATCCCTGCATGTTAAAATTCTAGAATTATTATTTAAACGCAGATTATGTCTCGGATATCTATATTAATTTTATTAAATTCTTTAGAAATGTCAAACATGTGTTTAATTATGTTATTATACTGGATTTAGAGCATATTAGATGTTTAACAACAGAATAAAGTAGTGCTGAATATGCATAAATATGTTGTAGATGTAGCAAAATGTAAACAAAGTAGTATTTTGGCTTTCGTACAAAATAATAATTCGCTACAAATTGCCAAAAAAGCAAAAGGAGCAAAGAGAATTCATCTATGTGGGAAGAGCCTATTTTCTTTCCGGAAACTGTAGCAAGTAACGAAAACTATAAAGTTTTTGAGAAATAACAATGACAGCATTTCTGAGCCATAATGAGGCTTTAAAAGGTTTTAGTCAATAATGATGTCTCCCCTATGAAAACAGGGCCAGGATAGTCTTTATATACAACACAGTCTGGTCATGCTGTATATGACTGGAAGCTTACTTAATTTGGTCCAAAGGTTTGGTTGAAAGTTCTTAAATCACGATAGAGCAAATCTATTATGTATACATGAATTTACCATTTTGAGAGTTGATTGGAATTAACTAATAGTCACTAATGAATGACATTTTTCATAAACTTAAAACGACTGCAAATAATTTAAAATCTTAAGAAATTTTGGCTGCTACATCTTAAAACAAACTCTTTCTATCATCGTTCATTATTCGTCTAATAAATGATGATCATCAGTATATTATAACGGCAGTTTCAACAGAGATAATAAACAAATGTAAGAATAACAAAGATAAAGACATTTTGTTCACAATTTTACAAAGAAAAATTCCTTTTTCTCCACAGAAAATACCGATTTTTGTTCTCTATAAATATTTGCAACAAAAAATTGAAGCAAAAACCATGTTTTATAATAACGACGAAAAGTTACACAAAATAAATTAATTCAGTCTTAAAATATTGTAACAAATCTAGTTTAAACAATTAAATTCAAGAAACAAACCTGGAATATTTTCGTACACAAATACTTTAAAGTCTTCAAGTTTAAGTCTCCAAGTCTCCATTTCACATTTATTTTAAATATTCTTTTTCTCCTTTTTTAGTGCTACCTATGTTTTGTGGCTACTCATCTTTAATAAGCCTTACAGAATCTATAGACAACCAGATCTTGTATTCCTGTGTTTTGATAATGTTCCATTGAAGTGAGTCTATATCAGGAGAAATTCATACGGTCTTGTGAACATTCTTATGCTTGGACCGTTTCTCCTATGACACAGAAATCCGCATTGAGTTGTCTATTCTACCTCATTATACAGTGTAACTTCCGAATTCCGGAACTTCTGAAATCCGAACATTTTTCGTGGTCCCTTGATTTCTCCTTCTTTTTTCTATATAATTTAAACCTCTGAATTACAGAACCTTTAAATTCTGAATTCCGGACGATTTTCAGGTAACTTTTTCGTTAATCAATTCAAATTTACTTCCAAAATCCGGAAACAAGAAAATACCATTAATATTTTTTTTTCAAGACAATCCGTGAAATTTCCAAAATAGCCTAAGAAATGTCAAGTTTGACGAGAATTAAAGGCACATTTGACGTTCAGAACAATCATAATGATATTGTTTGGAGCCATTGCTGCTGCAGGCAGTGTTAAGTTAAGAAAAATATGTACTTGAGGGGAAAATATTAGTTGGGTTATATGATGATATTTGTATTCTTTCTTCATGTGTAAATTGAGAATATATCCATCCGAGTGTAAAGGTTCAGTGAAACGTAGTAAAATAACTGAACATTTTGTCATTATTGTCTTCAATTTTAAAGTTTACCATGAATCAATATTCCACGTGTCTAACTTCAATTCCTATAAACATCGTTCAAATGTTCTCGGTAACGCCATTTCTTAAAGAGAGTGGAGCAGTCTTTTTATAATGTTGACGTTTTTTACATCGTATCATGACAATTTGTTATTAACAATTATATTTCAATCAGCATAAAAATAGCAAATCTCTTGAATTATGTTAATAATCAAACAGAACTTGAAAACGATAAATGAGAATGATGTCAATTAATATCAACTTTATTCATACTCATAACTGTTTAACATGTACTGTAATATAAAATGGAACGCTAATGCAGATTATGGTTTATCATGAATTTCGTGATCTAATGATCTCCAAACCTTATACACACACACACGCACGCACACACACACACACACACACACACGATCGCACACGCACACACACACACACACACACACACACACGCACACACACAGCATCACACACATAAGCTACTTTTGTCTTCACATATAAAAATTAAATATGGTAGAAAATACATGTTTACTGTAAATACATTAGTTTTTGGTCATTATTATCGGAGAAATATAAAATATGTGAAAAAATATCATGAAAAATGTATAAAAAATAAACTAAAAATTAAAAATTGTAATAATTAATAATACCTACTTGGATTTATATTAAGTAACCTTTACAGCAAACCAATGTCTTCTTCAGTAGATCTAGGCCCAGTATTACAAATCACGAAGTGTCATAAAGAGAGGACACTTAAATTATTATAGCATTAAATCGGCTATTTTTCCCTCTTTTGCCCATGTTATAACGGGGCCAAAACCATGCGTTAACATAGTCACGCGCTCTTGTTATAGCCCGGTTTTACCTATGCGCAATACATGCAGGGCCCAGAAAACAAACAAAAAATGACGATTTGGCCTGTTTGCCAGAGTCATGCGCTCTTGTTATATTGGAATTATTAATTCGAGGGCCTCAGTCGCATATTCAAGTAATTATGCCGGCATTACGGCGTATAGACTTCGCCGCTTATCTTGGTTGTCGCCCTTTCTTAGAAACGGACAGTTGTCAATGTAAACAAATAGAATCTGTCATTCAGTTTAAAGGGATATTCAGGCAAAATAATGACAAAAAAATAAAATGATCTTAAGTTCTCAAATCACGCTAAAATGACTTTTCTTGAAGTTACAGCATGTATTTCTGTTTAAATTCTAAATATTTTGGGTTTGAAGCGTACATATATCTATATATGTTGAACAAATTTAGACGCCAATAGAATCACCAAATAGTTTTAAAACAAGTCAGGTGACTTGAACAAACCCTTGAAGTTACAATAACAAATATTGTGGATATTGTATGATTGAAACAAGCCTAAGTCATTCATTTGACATGTTCAATAACGTTTCCAGAGTTCACTTTGACAACTATTGTGAAATGCTAGCGCTCTAACCTGACCCACGCGGGTCAAGTTAGGAAACCACCATTTTATTCCTTATATGGAGAAAAGTTTCGTTCCTTTGACTGTCTAATATATTTATTTTGAAGGCATTTACAAAATAATGAATGAAAACTTCAAAAATAAGGAATAAAAATTTTGCCTGTGTCTCCCTTTAATCCCCCGATTAACTTACAAAAATGGAAAGCACAAAATGAATATAAGAAAACGTTGTTTTATTGACGATTATATTGATAAATGTTCATTATGTTTCTTTGAGAGAATAATGTTTTATGCCTGATTTTTTTTTAAACTTGCGTGCTTAAAAAACCGATTCTGAAATTGAATCTGATGTCACTGATCTTTTTCCAACCGCCAATCTGTAACCATTCTAGGAATTTCTGAGGCGCCTGTTTTGTCTTTGGTAGAGTAATGTTATGTTTTTCTTAAGTTAATATTTCTCCAAAGTTAAACTTTGTTAAATCAATTAAAATTCGAAATTTCGTTCGGTTCTCAAGTTGTTGGCCCCGGAAAAAATAAAACGCACACGTAAAACATGTAGAGTTGGATAAATACCGTTCAAGCACAAGGATTTAATGTTTGTGTTTTATATATAATATACATCATGAATCTGTTTAAAATTTTAATGCTATAATAGCGTCAACGCACGTTTATTTCGTGTTATAAAGTCTGCAGAGTCCCTCGGAACTGTTGGAGCCCTCGCCCTACCGGGCTCGGGCACCAACCGTACCTCGGGACTCTGCAGACGTTATAATACGGAAAAACGTGCGTTAACCCTATATTATTACACATATGGTCAATTAAAATGTCCTTTGAAAAATGTGGTGATTATGAATCATTCATATTTTGTAAAAACAAAATCCTTTAATGCTTCTAAGGTGTTTTTCCTATAACGTAAGATTTATATTGCTATAAAATTTTATCTTTTTATAAAATGTTACCATGGCAATTATGAAAACTGATCAAAAATTCAATAATTGCTATCAACATACTTTCTATTATATGTTTGTTTGCTTGATGGGGTTTTCAGTCACATCGACACAGTATAGGTCTTATCGCAACGTTCCAGCATAACTTTATTTCAGGCACGAACGATCACCTTAATAGAAATACCGACGTTACGTAAGCTAGCTGGATAGCTTCCTCACATGAAAGAATCCAAAGTCCCTGTTTGGATTCGAACCCACAGCGATGAGGGGCATTGGTTTGATGTCAACGACCTTAACCACTCGGTCACGGAAGCCCCTTCTATTATATATTTCAGAGAAAACATGTAAGTCAACAACAGGACAAATACAATAAATTGGAAAATTAATCATCAGAAATAGACGCAATTTTTAGAGATGTAAATATAAGCTGAATTTAAGTATACCCCATCCGTTTAAAATCATATAACACCAAAGAAAAAGTGTCCATAAACAAAATTGACATAAATGATAAATTTTGAAGTTGTATTTTTGCACAAAAACAGGGAAAAATGGATATTAAGCAATGAAATGTGTTGTCATGGAAATGAAAAATTATATTAAATTTAATTTTTAAGGTCATTTTTTTATTCATTTCACGATATTCTTTCAAATATCTTATATTTCTCCCTTAAAAATGACCAAAAACCAATTTATTTACAGTAAACATGTATTTTCTATCCTATTTATGTGTGAAGACAAAAAAGACTCATAAATTCTTGAACAAAAATGGTCAATAATGATAATTTTTGTTGTTTTTTTTTGTGGTATTTTGGCGGCCAACTTGGACGCAATCTTGGTTTTCTTGATTATCCAGACATTTGGTTTAAAATGTAATACCTTTTCGTATTCTTCGAACCCTTGTGAACATTTTGGTATATAAAACTTACTGTTCCTAGACACAGACTGGTTGACCCCCAAAATATGCCTGAATTACCGGTTCACTTCACTAATAGAATGTAGACCCTGTAGGGATATATGCTGTTTTGTCATGACGTAAAACCTAGCAAAGGAAGACCTGTAGAAGTGACAAAATATTTGAACGTAAAACAAAAGCCTTGATAAAGTAAGAATAAACAAAGATGAAGTTAAATTCCTTACAAAAAAGCACGACACATTTTTAAGTCTTGTAAGTTCCGGTTAGATTCAAAACACGTGTATTGAAGTGAATACCATAGGTAGTTTTGAGGATAGACGTTGCCGTCAATACTGTAAACATGGCTTCTTTTAAGTTTTAAACTAACAATTATTATGCCAAAACTTATGTCAGCATTATAGACATTCGGAAATGACCTCCAGTTATGATCTTAGGTTTTAAGAATATACATTCAGTTGTTTTGATGATTGATTTGAAGATGCAAAATTTTCAAATATAGAATTCAAAAAAGGTGTTTTGTTTATTTATTTTTTATGTCATTTTTATGTCTGTATTATGCGCCTTGTATAGCTACGTTTCATAATTATTTAAAATACGTGTATAGTGTCCACCCATCCTCTTGAGTATGGCTGGAGATACCAACTTACATGCAAAATTTAAACCAAATTGCGATGCCGATGTCAGTACGATTGTTCTCCTTAACTAAATGAGTCGAGATCATACTAAATGAAAAATATATTGAAATTTTTGCATGATATATTTACGGCTCCTTGACACAGAAAACCATATATATTAAAATTGTAAACTGAATTAATTGAACACACGATACGCATACACGCGTAAGCACGGGCACACATGCATACACACAAAATCATCAAGACAAAAGTAAGTATTCTACTTGTAATACTTTGAATTTAACATAACAAACAGTTCATTTCTTATAAAATATATGTTTATTACAGAAAATATCAAACGTTTGTAAGACATTGACACGTATTCTAAAATAAACAGACTTTTGACATTATCAGTGTTGCACAAATTACAAAAGTAGGTCATCAGGTTATAATCAATGACAATTAATAGTAAACTAAAATGATTTATAAAAAAAATAAGTAAATTGTATGTATTGCAAATTTTTATATTAGTATATTTCGTACAACAAAACCCTCCTTTTGCCAATGCCTATAATAAATAAAACTCAGGGAATTTTCTCAAAATCAGTTTTAAACAATACAAACATTTATGTATTTTTGAACCGATTTAAAATTTTGTATTAGACGGTATATATGCTGTAGCACATTGTTGAACAGTGAGAACGAAACGAAAAGTGCTAGAATAAACTGTTAAAGAAAAATGAATTCAATTTTAGAATCAGTGACAATAAAAGGAATTACATTTTACAAAGTTTTAAAGTTTTTTTTCTTGGTTATACATAAAGTGATATGATAAATAAAATTATGAAAACTATATACTTTGTTCTTCAATTTGTAGTATGAGATGACTTAAATACTAATACAGTCCTAAAATGATTAATAAGAATCCCTAAAAATGACTAATAAGAATCAATGAATTTACACAAATCGATGAGAAATATAAAGCCTTGCAATTTTCAGCATGTTCACTGGCAGATGCTAATTTATCGTAGAAAAAATGGTACAATTGAATATGTTCTAGTTCTTGCAAAATCGTTGTAAAGCAAGTAAATCCTCTGCCATTACGCGTTGGAATGGATGAAACATATCAAAATATATTTCACAACATATTATCAAGGCTTTGTTTACCACACATGGTTTTCAGCTACTATTATGTAAAAGCTGTATTTATTTTTAAACAATTCAAGTAAATGTCAAATTTATAAAATGTTCAAAAGCGAAATCAAGTTTGATAAATACTAATGAAAACGCCATCAAAATTTAAGTTTGCGACAAAAATTAAGACACAGAAATCACAAGATTGAAACAAAACCTGTTATGCAATAGATATAATTCTAGATTTTGTATTTCATGAGTAAAATGGATCGGAGATGAATATCATTACCAATTTGAATGTCAACATTTCTTGCCAAGTAGGAAATATTTTCTAGTACTTCTGAATTTCACACAAAACCAAATGTGATTATATCAAATAAGCCCGTGAATATACACAAAAACGATCTGATACAGTATCGAAAACTATGCCTTTTGTAAAAAATCAATTTTCAAGTTACATCCATGATATAAAGTTGCAAACAATACAGTTATAACTAACGGGGAAACATTGCAGCGATGTTTGCTTCCTATTTTGATTGCAATAATCTATTATCGTTATATTTGATAGATATTAAAGACAAAACATTTCTCTTTAAACGGGTGAAACCTTTTAACTGAAACTGGTGTTTATGCGTACAAAGCTTTCAAACTTTTTCTTGAAATCAATTTTAAAATAAAAGTTTCCATGCTGATGCATTACCCTCCAAATGTTCAATGCTTGATCGTCATTCTTAGCAGATACCATAGCTTCTTGTTCAATTATGTTCAAAAGTATAACTGTCTTACAGTCTATAAGATAAAATGCATTATTATTTTTACATTTACCTTCGTTACAACTCATAATAGAATTTTATAAAATTGCATAATTCATTAATTTTGTTCAAGCTAAGAAATATGTCTGAAAAGCACCTAAACTATAAATGTTCGGACAAAGAATTATATGCATAACGATGTAAAGATAGGAGAGCATAGTTAGTATTTCATAACTTTATTTTCAAGAAATATCTTTAAAACTTAGTTGACATATGACTATAGATAAAATTCGTCTTTGATATCAACAAGGCCTTAATGTAAGAGTAACAGTTAAGGCTTAAATATAGTATAAAACTTGGGACAAGGCTTATCACTTAAAAAATCATTATTATTGTCAAAATAAAGCAGTTATTATCACAACTGCTTAAATAACATAAACTCGTTTGTCTTTCAAATGCCTTAATGCATGAACTTCTAATTTGACATCGATTTTTTAGCAAGGGTCTAGGTCTTGCACAAAATACACAATCTCATAATGCTTTACATTTACTTAAAATTTAATCGATATTCTCAATGCATGACATAATTATTACCCGGGCAAGGTTTTCTAAATTTAAACAATGGCCCTATTGTTACTTTGACCATAGAGTGAGGATTCTTGGGTTATAGCATGATATACCCCCTATCAACATTTTCAAAGTGCTTTCAAAGTGCTTACATTGCTTTTATTGCTTATTCCTAAGTGTCACATTGACCTTGAGGCTAGGGGTTTCGGTCGTGACATATGATTTATGCATGGCATATTGCCTTATCAAGTCTTTTTTTTTAAAATCCACGCATCACACACGCATCAATATATATAAAATGACAGGGGATCCCCATTGCTATTAACATGACGAGCCTTTGACAACAAACCCTTTAAATCTTTCTCGTAAGGAAATTCGAAATAAAAATTATATGATATTTTGTTGCAGATCAAATAAAGATTAAGTTTATATTTAAAAGTTACCTTTTTCTTTAAGTTTTTCCTGACAGACATTAACATCTCCGGTAGCAATAACCAAGGTCGGTGTTAACGTTTTATTTTCCAATTGTTCAACAGGCTGTGGCTCTTGAAAATTAATCGAGCTTGAAATGTTTTCTTTTAACTCTCCTATTAGTTGTTGGACAACTACCAAACTGTCATCAAAGAAGACATTGACAGACCATTCCTAAAGAAAGTAAAGTCACTTGCCTGAAGATTTTAAAATGAAATTTAAAATGAAAGAGATTTTAAGCAACGGTAAAAACTGGTCTGCAGCATGCCTAATTTTTATGTGATATATATCAGACGACAATTTGGCACGCAGCTGACCAGTATTAATATTTAATTTACTGTAATATTAAAATTTTTAATATAAACTTGCATGTACGAATACGAGTATTTTTTAATATGTGTATGCTAAATATTCTTACCCCCAGTTTTATTTTATGCGACTCTATTCTCTCATTAAGATGTTGTAGAGCACTGTCGTTTATCTGTTTCGGAACAGTCCCGATTGTCCATATTTGTTCTCTCAAGGTTTTCCCGTTGAAGTCCATTACTACTACATCTTTAGTGCGCAAACTTTTATACTTACGTAGGTCTTTAAAGCTATAATGTACGCCTGTTTCTTGCTTGTTCACAACAAAATATATGACGGTTACTCTGTTCAGGTCTTTAATTTTGTCTATAAAGAAATTTAAATCACGCCATTTAATATAAATATTTTCGGGGTTAAAATCAAACTAAAGAAACATAACACGGTGAATTATTGAAACCGAACTAAACGATTTAATATTATAAGGATGGAAATTTAAAAAAAATCCAATCATTGCATTTGAGATGACATGGACGGGGTTAACGTTTTTGAATCAAACTGACTGTCTTTAAATTTCCTCTACTATCTTAACGCGTGTCCTTTAGACACTATAGATGTATGTGAAAAAAACAATTCATTACATTCTCATAAACTTTTAAGTTGAAATTCTACATCACCTTTAAGATAGAACCTTACTTCTTTATGTGTTTACAGTATATCAGAGAGAGAGTGTTGAACCTATTTTGATTATTTTCTTGCAAACAGAATGAAATATTGTAAAAGTAAGTGTCGTTATGAAAGTACACATTATCCTCAATTGGTCATAAAATCTAACCACGTTGTATTGAAGCGAATATTTCAAAAAAATATGAGATTATCTGTGCCGTCTTGACAAATTACATACAGTACTGTTCAATAAAAAACAGAAACTGTTAAATATAATATTCAAGAAATGTACACGCCTTTATCTAATTGATTCCATAATGGACCAAAGTCATCTTCAACGCGTATTGAAATGTGCCTTAAAATTGCAATAACTTTAAGAAAGGTTTTTTCTGCGTCACTAGCTTTGTGGAAGTCTTTCAATTTAAATTTGGGAAGATGCTTTTGAAGGTCATTGATAAAACAACTCGTTGTTTCTCCTCTTTCAGCATCATAAACTAGGACCTGTAAAAAAATAAATAGCGAAAATAGTGTATGATGTTTTTCGCGTATGAAATTGCAGAGTAAAAAGTCTAAGGTGAAATACAAATATCTTTATCTTCAATTCCGTACAAAACATATTATCCGAAGACTTACCATTTCCGTGATAACGATAGTAAAAGGACCATGCTGTTGTTTTCTTTTTTGTTGTTGTTGTTGTTGTTTTAAACATGGCTTTAATCGAATAAGTGAATCATTTGAACATATGTCTTGAGAAAATATAAGATTATTTGTGTGTCTTCATATTTTGAAAGAATCAAATATTTAAACATGCTCAAAATAACATACAATGTCAAAACGTTTGGGAGTTCGGTGTGACTATATAACACAATATAAGATATCAACATTAATAAATTATTGAATTTAGAAAGTAAACTTACTGTTTTCTTGTTTGTCAAATCTCTGTAAAACAGAAACATGTGCAAGTTATTATTTATCTACCCTATTCCGTATTATGTATAGAAGCAGACATAATGCACACAAAATATGAACAGATGTGTTTATGTACTGTCAACCATTCTATAATAAAACATATATAATGGATATAATTCAGTCAACAAGGAGAATCATTATTTATATTTTAACAAAAAAAGGAAGTAGACATTTATCGAATAAAAAAAAATGTTTTTCGCGGTTTGTGCCGCAGGTGTCCAAAGCGTTGATTAGTCACGACCCTGCCGTTTAATTGGGTAATGTTGACAAAAACCCAGCGGTCAGGTCTCTGTCAAGTTACACTTGCAGTGACTTCGAGATTACATGATATGATTGTAGTGACAGCTTTATTTCCTTTAAGAGTAATCAATTTCCTACCATTTGGTACCAAGATTTTTTACAAATTGGTGAAAAAATGTTGGAGTTATTGAGTTCATATTAACATAAGTGCTGATAAATGAGCGGCATTTTGCATACCTATACTAAAAATAAATGGGTTTTTTATGGAAAATGAAGGACATTGAATTAAAAGCATATACCAAATATTAAAACATGTTTCAAATGACAAATACTGCAGTTTACATGGTTTTGAGAGGAAGGTCACAAGCACAAAAATAATGTCGTGCTGAACAATCTTTAAGGATCGGAAATATTACATCCCTTATTAAATGTACGGTACGACTTTTTACAGCCTCCACATGGCACAAACAACGCTGATGTGGCGATAAAATAGAGTGAAATAAGAATCCAAAAAGAAAGCCTAAAACGGCAAAATTGAAAATGTTGCAGGCTCGGTTTAATTGAGTCTGTTCATGGACGGTATTGGAAAGTGCAAGTTACCGTCCACGCCCCCTAGCACGGGCTTAAGCAGAATTCAACATTTAACATGAACTGGACTGGTAAAATTTAGAATTTTGAAACATCCGCAGATGTATTCATATGGCGGTAACATGGAACCTTCAATGTGACACGTTAGTGCCATTCCATAAAAAGCGGCATATTGTCCCAAAGTTAATAAATGCGTGTGCCCGTAACAAGAAAATAACGGGCGAAACTAAATAAAAAATAATTCTGAAAGGGGAAGGCTTTATAACCCCAATTAACTACCATACAAATGCTAAAGAATCATCTGATAACCTTAGAAAGGAAGCACAATATTGATTGGATTAATTGTTTCAGATATATGTGCGTTCTATTTTCAATTATTAACGGATATATTTTAATGCCACTGTCTGATTTTTATCTCTAATTAGGAAATACTTTCACAAAATTAGGTTTAACTTGTAACTATCACACATATTTAAGAATTTTTTACCTTATTTACTTACATTACTGACAAAGAAGATGTCTCATAATAATTGTTCACCCTATCACCTTCATAGTTATATCTCGTGATTATGTGATCATTATATCTGTAGCCTAATATGGAGACACTATCACGTACTGAGAAGACACTATCTGGTTATTAGGTGATTAAACAGGACATATGGGTATCAATTGTAAATATGACGCACTTAAAAGATAAGATAAGAAATTAATTTTCACTTAAGTGACATGTGTAAAATCAATGATATGATGCATTTGAATTTAGAGTTACTGCATTACACCCGGCAAAATAGACCTGTTAGTTATCTTATATTGAAAAATATCAAAGTGTCTGTAATTATTATAATTTCTGCGCCAATGGAATGATTGCGATCGATTGTCACAATATGGACTTTGATGTGACACAGAGTGGATCATAAATGTTATCTCAAACATACCATTAACTTACCACAGAAAATGTCTACAAATTTATCTCCAAAAAATGATTATTTACAAATGAATTATGATACAAGAACAAATCACTTCACAAACAAACTTATGTCAAAGTATCTCTGTGTCTACGAGAGTCCTCGTTTGAGGTTTTTACAATAAGGTTTCTCCTATGAGTTTTCTCTAATGCGGTTGTTGTTGCAAAATGAGTCACGATGGCGGGTGTCTTGAAAATGTTCTTGTAAATCGTTGCTACACTTTCTACAGCGTTGACATTGTTGACTAAGGGAATGTGTCGCCCTTTAGCCATTGACATAAAAGGTGTCAAAGGCCCGTGTCAGCTCCAATAAAATAACGTGAATAAACAATCCACCGTATATTTCGTGAAACAAAGATTCAAACACATCCGCATAAAGCTGCACTGTAAATAGTTTCAAATATATGCCACATCATAGCCTCCCAAAAAGAAACGTCTTCCTAAAAACATGCTTCTTAAGATCCTACATAAGATAAACATTGCGTTGACATATTAAAATCAGAGGGCTGAAAGCTCTGAGGTATTTTCTGATCTTTTCAATCTAAATCGTACTGTACAGTACATCTGTATGTATTTTCATGTTTAAGTTTATTTTTATGTGACTGTGTCAGAAAATACAAAAATGATGAAAAATGAAATGAAGTATAATAGTGCATTTAATACACGATGCTGCAGCATTTTGCAAAAAAGTTATAGTAATTCGGGAGACTCATATTAAATATACTATGAATTCATGTATATATACATACTGTTCATGTCTGCTTCCATACAAATACAGTATAATTAAAACTAATATTATGTAAATATGGTATTAATGATGTTCCTTTCATCGATTAACATGCCGCAGTGTAAATTTGCAATCTGCACTTACGAGACACTAGAATAGAAAGAGCTTTTAAGATGAATCTACAAAAATGAATAAAAAAAATGTAAAAAATAAATAACTGCCCAAATACAAAACATAAATCTCAAAAATTGTATACTTATCAAAATCTAAAAGAAATTTACTTTACGCAAAATCACTAAAATACGAAATAGTATTACAAGAAAAATGATTTTATCTTGTACCAGCTGTACTTCTATTGCCAGTATAATTCGTCTGTTATAATTATAATGGCATATAGAACGTCAAATGCACTAGAATTCGGTCAATATACATCAAAATACAAAGCGCTGAAACAGATCGTGCAAAGCATGAAACTTGAGCTCGACTTATAGTTAGTAAAGCTGGGACATCCGGAAAAATATTGGAGTAAAGTAAAGGCCCGTCTTTGAAACACAGACATGATACACACATCTTGTTCATGAAACAAAAATGTTACGATCGAATTACTGGGCTAATTTTATCGAAATAAACGGCAAATACATAAAATGATAAATAGAAATGTATGCAATCCAAAAAATAAAGAAAAGAAAAAACACTCAAATAAATAATTCATCCGAGACTTCTAAATTAAACAAAAAGATGATCCAATCTTTCAATCGGCGTGAACATATTACGCACACATTATTTCGCGTTATATCGTCTGTATCCGCATTACTTTATCATTATTTTTGTTTTTCTTCGTGTAATGACGTCTTTCGTCCCATTCATTATGCCCTTTATTCGCGTAACAACGCTTTTATTAGCGTAATCGAGGATTAATTCGCGTGACCGTGCCTTTTTGTTTTGTGTAATTAGGTTTTTTTTTTCGTTTTTAAGACTTTATTCGCGTTAATACGCCTTTTTTGCCGCGTTATTACGCCCATTAGTTTGCGTTATATTGCCTTAAAACGCATTGTAACAAATTTACAATTATGTTAAAATTCTAGTTTATTTGATACTATAAGGATATCGTATATTTGCACGAATTTCCCAACTTAAAGGAGTACGCCTCTAGATTCCTGCAGATGTTCATGAAAAGTTTGAAAATAAATTAAAAAGTAATATATTGTGTGGTGAACAAAGAAAATAATTTACACAATACTAATTGCACTTACAACAAAGACATGTCAAAACATGCAAAAATAACCTTTACTGTGTGAGTAACGCTATAGAAATATGTTTAACAAATTACTGAAAAAAACGATCAATAATGGCACATAAAATGAAAATTATTATTTCTATATTGCATCATTTTACTTTTTTTAAATTTTCAGTATATTTTTCTCAGGTCTGATTTTTAAAAATATTTTGACTCATCTGGAGGCATGCAGCTTCAAAATATTTTCTTTTGTATAGAGAACGATAGAACATTAACAGGGTGGTAAAAATTTGCCGACCTGTTACGCGGTCATGAAGTCATTTCCTCAATCTCATAAAAATCAGCTCCTTATTAACTGTACGCATTAGGGTCTGAAAGGCACGTATAAGAGGTCACTTTCTCTTGACCCTTTAAACAGCCAATCATGTACCTGCTTTCATAATTTTGAAAGCAATGCGGTTTCTAATTTTAAGCGTTGGAATATCAATACTGAGTAGGAAACGTTTACAATTTTGTGAATCAATGATACAGTTGAGTACAATAAAGTACATGTAAACTCTTAATTCTTTGATTTTCCGTATACCTGACAAAATTGCCGCACTATTTAGCTTATCATGGGATATCATGCAATTTCCGCAATTTTGTCTGACTTTCTGCACAGTCCTGCTTTATTTAAACAATTCTGCATCATGGGATATAAACGACGATAATTGGTGCATAATTTTATTTAATCAAAGTAAAATCTTTCGCATCTTTCTTTCCCTAATATAACTCTCAGTGATAACAGAGTTTGATTTAAATATAAGGTCATTATTTTCCCCAAATTGTGTCAGTTATCTATCGGTATGCGTTTAAAATAACAATTACAATTCGGATTATATATACCAGTACACACTATTCTTCGCAAGTAAGGCTTGGGGGCATGGCACCAGTATCAGTTATAGATCGATTGTTTGCATAAGGGTCTTATTAAACATATTAGGAAAGAATTATGCTAACTTAGTATACACAGGAAGAAAATACAATGCGAACTTTCTTCTGATGAAAAAGGTTTGCATTGGTCTACAAAATGTTAACAAACAGTATCACTATATATTTACAAACGAAATGTTTTCCAAAATTATTGTACCCTTTTTCTTTTGCAAACGCCAATTTCTCTCAAATAGGAAAATTATGAAATGCACAAACTCCCTTTTAAACATTAACCAGTGTTACATAATCAACAGTGAGATCAAATTAAATCGAAATATGAAAGTCAATAATTAACCAACAAAAGGTCTGCATCGTTAAAAATTAGTTCAGCCTATTTTTTTGTTTTGCATATCATTTAACTTTGTTTATATAAAAATGTAAAATCAAGGAAAACTGTTATCTTTATACCTTTATATACACCATGCTAACATGCATGATAAATAGAGTGTATTTGTTTTTCGCACCATTTTAAAAGTAATTCATGATAGAAACACTCATATACTAAACAAGCTGTCATTCATTCTCGTAAATAAAACGAAAACCAATTATGAATACGATAAAGTGTACACCAAGTTTAAACAAATCTGGACAAAATGTGATCTCTCGAAAGTATTTTCACACAACAAAATAACATGAAATTGCAGATTCGGTTTAATTGGGTCTGTAAATAAGAGAAAAATGAAATAAGGAACATTCCTCTCGTCAACTAGTACCGGCTTGAGCGGTATACTGTAAAGCTGTACTAGGCCAACACATTTAGACATTTGCTAACTTCACGAGTAGAGGTTATCAATACACGTTTAGAAAGCCTATATTCTCCAATTTAATCATGAACTAGAAGTCAATTTATCGTGAAAGTATGCTTTCATATTCTTACATATTTTTGTTTGGATTTGATCTTTACAAAATGAACAATGTCAGGCAAATTAAAAGCAAAAACTATAATTTTATTGCCCCCCTCAATTCACCATGCTTAAAGGCATCAAATACTTTGTCTAATGTTCAAACATATATTTAAACGAAGAAAATGTTGTCTTGGTTCAGAAAGTCATTCAAAGAAATTAAATGATGCTGTGAAATTCAAAATGCATACCGAATTTTATTGACAGCCTGCCTATATTTAAGTGTCAGTGGCCATTTACATGGTTTGTCTTCAAAATGTATTGTTACATAATCTTCAACCAAAGTAAGGTTGTAATCCTCAATATGGAGCTCCAAAGTAGAAGCGTTATCTGTATGAACCACAACTGCAATGACTCTTCCAACATACTCTTTCTCTATAAAAGTCCATAGGTTTTCATTTAATATCAACGTAAATAAGAAAAAGTAATTTAATAATACGACGTGAATTTATATATCTTGTAATAATATATCTATAAAAATCTATTAACAGCTGCAAGATAACGGATTAACCAAGAAAGCAAACATTTTACAAAGACGGTTAAGAGACAGAAAACAAACATGCCAACTAAAACAACTTATAAGAACAAACATATTCTTAAACTTTATTCAGAGATTCAGAAAAGTGTAGTACTTTTTGTCAAACACTTTTTATTACCAATCAATTCTTCGTCAATACGTTTAAGACATTGCTGAAGATCAGATTTATCTTCCTCTATGATAACAACCATCGGTATTTGCCTTTGATTTTCAACACAACAATCATATCTCGTAAAATTATGATTCGTCACCAATTCTGTTAGTTTCCTTTGATAAAACTTTATTTTTTCGTCGTTGTCGTTTTGATTCTCATGTACATATACATGTACTAGCATCTGAAAATATAAATTTTTTGTTCATTTTTCCTTAACTTTAGTCAATGTCACTTTATAGTCATCATTTTACCGTTGACTATGTCTAAAACTATGACCATGATTATAAAATGTTTCCTTAAACATTTTAAAATATAATTTTAATCGAAAGTCAATATCAATAGTAAAGTATAGTAAAGATTTTGTTTTAACGCTATAAAAATCGGACAGTCTCAACAATGAATTAGGTCGAAACACTTTTCCTTCACGACAATCGACATTTTCATTTTTAAACTGAAGATAGATAATAAAAGTACGCTCTTTATTTCAAAATTATTGATAGAGATTTGGAAACGCTAAAGAAAACTTTAATTTAGTTAAAACTGCAGCTTCATGAAATTCTTGAAGTGGCTCTTTGGAGTCGTCACACTTACAATCTATAACTAAAGCAAAACGGTCAATGTCAAACTTTGATTTCAAAACTTTGAGGTCGTATTCTGAACAACATTATTGCTTTCTTAATGCCAATTTGTATAAAAAACAAGACTTGTGGCGTTTTTCGCATTTTACAGGTACACTGTATAGCAGATTAAAGTAATTGGTCTCTCAGTAACTGAAGAATGTTATATGAGAAATTAATCAAAGACAAAGTCTTTCTGCATTATATCATTGTAAGTCAATTAAAACCTGAATTTACTTTGGAAAAACGTATGTGTTTCAGTAGAAAAATTCATTTCTTCCTTGCTTTTATATCGATATTTTTAATGATCAGAAAAAAATATATTGTATAACTCTTTATAAATTATCGGTGTTTTGTAAGATAATTTTGGAAAATTTCGAAAATAATGTCTATATTGTCATAATGTATAACGAAGTTAAAGCAGGTCTGCTGTTTGGCTTATTCAGGCACGAGTGTCCCGAAAAGAAGAATACTCTCTCTCTCTCTCTCTCTCTCTCTCTCTCTCTCTCTCTCTCTCTCTCTCTCTCTCTCTCTCTCTCTCTCTCTCTCTCTCTCTCTTTATAGATCTTCTTGTTAACTTTTGCCCAAACATCAAAATTATTGGCAAGATGTTGTTAACTAGATTTTTAACAATTTCAAACTGATACGATATCAATTCTGATAACTTCCATTTCAAAACATGTTAACCTTCCTGACAATATATACATAACTTTTACATATGTGGATTTTAAAGGAATTTCTGAAGACATAAAAAATACCCTGAAACAAAATAATTTTGCTTATACTTTATTATAATTTGATACATAAGTTGTAATTATAAATAGCTCGTAAACATGTTTACAAAGTTTGCTAAGAGAGAATGATTGATAGATATTATAGGAGATTCATACATTAACTACATGTATAAGAAAATAAGGCTAAGAGAGACGTCACCTATAGTCGAACTATTAAAGTCGCTGACTTCATCATCATGTGCCACCTCACCGTGGATTCAAATCCCGCGAGAAACTTTTGATTATTTCATGTCAGGAAGCTATTAAGTAAACTTACATGTACTTATGGCTGATGGTTCTACTCTGGTGCACGTCCGTTGTGCCTTAATTGATACATTTATGAGCACCTAAGGTGAAGCTTAACACGTGTTGCCGAATTTATATTTTGGCGAGGTTAATGTGCATTTTTGCAATAAATGCCGGATGTCGAAATAATATTACCTATTGTCTTATAATTAACATCCTGTCATGGTGATGAAGTATTCAGTGCCGTGTTCATAACATTTATATCGTATAAAATAATTTTATTCAAAAAGTTATCTTGGAAAATAGAGGTGTATCTCGACAACAAATATCTTTCAAAATAATTCTCCTTGCCTTCCATCTGCTTCATGTCGGACTTATAAAGATATCTTTTATTTCTTCTTAGCCTATACTTTTAACATGTCTAAGTGTGGGCTGTATTTGAACTTTTTCACTATGATGACGACGACATCAACAACCAAGCGATGATAAGAGAAACGATTTGTTCTTCAGAACTTTTTTTTTGGGGGGGGGGTGTTCCTATAGATCAATATAGAGATGGTTCAAAATTATTCACATCTAACTTGTTAAAATCATTTAATCTATTTATTAGTACTTAAAGTTTTGCTCCAAAGCGTTTGATAAATATAGAAAATTCTCACAGAGGAAACTTTTTTGCACTAGTATGATGCACTTTATTAAAAACACACTTTTGCTAGCAAATATCTGTCGTTATTTATTGATCGATGTAGTCCCAGTTTTTACAATATTACCCGTTCTCTTTTGAATGTTGCTGATAAATTGTTAATAGTCTAGTATCGTGTATATTCACCCTGAATAATAAAATTGTTTAACTTAAACTGTTCTACTATACTTCGAGTTGTAAAATATTGTACTTCACAAATTTTGAAAGGTTGAGCAATACTAACGAACAATATATAAATAAACATATCACGGTAAACTAGGAACTTAAAAGACTTTTATGCATGCGTGCGTGCTTGTATATGTGCGTGCGTGTGTGATAAAAACACAATTCTACATATCATTATGAAGCATGTTTATCAAAGGGACATAATTGATTTTATTGCATTTAGAAACAGCAATGATATGAACGTGGCAAGTTAGTGTTAATAGATCTGTGAAAATTTATTCAGGATCACTCGATTAAGAATGATATATATACTAATATTACCTTTATATTTCATATGAAAAAGAATCTAAAGCATCCCTTGTCCGAAAAAATATAAATCACAAAACCCAAAAGAAATTCAAAAGAGAACGGGTAAAAATAACTATGTATAGTGTGTGATAAATATAGGAAATTCTCACAGAGGAAAGTTTTTTCGCTCGACTGTCCGGCAGTTCTACCGACCGCCTGTATTCACCAATTAAATTAACCGCTTTTCTTGTCACAAAGTAAGTTTTAAGCAGCTATATATTTAATAAAAAAAAACTGGCTGACCATTACTGATTCGAATACCAACTTTCGTTTTAGAAAACATACACTGTACTTTCATCCCGTTCTGTAGGAGTATATTTTGTAGATTTACAAAAGGAAGGGCAACATAGAATTAAAAAAGAGAGTCCTCAGTTGTTTAATTTCTGAAAAATTATAGCTTATCATTTTAAGTATGAAAACTTATTCTGTATAAAAAATTTAAAAAATAGATAAAATAAAAAACAACATACCGAAGGAAATGCCATGCTGTAAATAAAATTTGAATCATATTTATTATTTATCATATATTATTCCTGTTTTATACAAGGGATATTCATGAATTCCTGAAATTGCTTTATAACTTAAACATGGAATAGAATATTTTCATAAAATCACCAACTGTGAATGCACATATTTTATGGATATGTACCTATATTTAACTTGTCTATAAGTAAACACCCCCTGTGTAGGAATCATAAAAATAGCAAGGCATTTCCAAAATTGACTTGCAATCGTGGCTGACGTAAATTTTTGTCCTCAAACACCGAACTGAAGCCATCCCTAAATTGTTTGTGCCATTTCAACAATTTGTTAATATTGCTGGATATTTTACACTCGTTTTAGTCTTTCTACCGGTAAAAATGTGTGTCCCTTACAAAATTTGACAATTACATGCTGCTGAAATTTATGTGTTGGTAACATGCGCAATTTTGAGCCATGTAAAAATGCGGTACTACGAAATGACCATCAACATCTTCAACAAAAATAATCAACAAAATTTACAGTAATTACGTCATCATGTTTGGAACATGTTGCGTTCGCCCTAAATTTTGCGTTTCATCTTACTTACACAAGCATGTTTAATAAATTCAGAATATATAAGATTCCAGCGTGCTTTAAGTATCCAAATAATGGTTGCAATGATTATCGATTATGTTTTAGATATATCCTTTGGCTATTTGATATTTTTAAAGAGGATATGTATTCTGGAGGTTATTTCGGGGAATATAATTATCTGGACTTTTCACGTGAAGAAGCTATCGAGGTAGGTTACGCGACGTTAGTGGTATAAAAATGTGCCGGTTCTGTCTAAAATAGTGTACGGATGGGACCTGAGATTCTTTTGGTTAGTTAGAAAGTTAACATGTACCCTCTGAAGAGAGACGCCCTGTGCTCCTTTGTCAATTATTTCAGGCACAAACGGACACCAATGTGAAAATAACGAACATATGGTTTTGTCCTTTTTGAGAAATCAAAGTTTGTAAAAATGCATGAAAACGTTGTTTTTGTACGAAAGCAATTGTGCATTGAATCAAGCTTTAATGTCTTTTTACGACCAAACAATTTGTTTAGGTATTTAATACGCTACATTTATGATAAATGTCTCACGTGACATTATTTTCTTATGTTTGCATGTGGGTGTTGTTTTAAATGTCTTTTATTTGATCTGATTCTATGTTGTCTGTTACATTTGTCTTTCTACGTCTAGTCTGTGATATGCATCCCTTCATTGTTGATCTTATTGTTCATATTTCATTAAACTGAACCCTCCGCGTGTCCCTCCGTCGGCCGTCTGTCCGTACGATATTATTCTAGAATGGCAAGTTTGATGTTTCTAAATTTCTACCTGTACTAATGTTTTCATAATAAACACACTTACAAATCATGTTCTGGGTAAGTACCATACTTATGGCTTCCATATTTACCCATTATTGCCCCTTCCAGTAATTAGAAAATGAATAATGGTTAACCTTAATTTGCAAGTTGGAAATATCTTAATTTCTATCTATTCCAACTGCTTCACATCAATTATCAACAGTTAGATGGAGACATCTTCTGGGGTTTATGTTTCTCAGTTATTTTGATTCGCTAGAGCTTGTAGCAACGTAAAGGATTTCAACGAGTGGAATATTTTCATTAAAAACAGGGCTACTGCAATAAGAAATAACGGATTTATTTTACAAAATTTTAAAGTCGTAATCTTGATTTAATTTCAAAGTTCAATAATGATTTAAAATTCGTCTGCAACAAGGTCTTTAGCCAGCCTGGTTTTCATAGCGATGTGATTTACAAACTTCTTAAGAGTTTGGGTCATGGTAATTTGTTGTTGTTTTTTTCTAAAATCATTAAACGTCGTATTTAAAGAGGTTTTGACCCTACTATATTCAGCCATACTGCATGCTTAGTGTTCAACCCTTTTACAGTTGGACATTATGATTACATCTGACCGACCAAGTGAGAGACTCTCTAATGGACAGTGCTTTAGGCCCTTAGGGACTGAATTGTCTTAATGTTCTTCTTCTGCCTTACTCCGTCGGGCCGTTGTTGGTGATTTTCTTGTTACCTTGCCTTCCTTAAGGACATTGAGTACTTTTGTTATGGTCAATGGGTTTACTTTTATATGTTTCTACATGATCATTTTGGTGTTTAACTTATTTAAACTTTTGTTATCATAACAAGTGTTAGAATTTCACTTGGCGATGATTCATTTTATTTACACTGTCTGGTTTATAGGAACATGGTGGGGCTAAAACATAAAAAATATTAATCCCTAAAGAAAGCCCAACATGGCAAAATTGAAAATGTTGTAGGCTCGGTTTGATTGAATCTGTTCATGGACTGTACTGTCATTAGCAAACTACCGTCCACATCCACTATCACCGGTTTAAGCAGAGTGCAACATTAAACATAAACTGGTACATTTTTTAATTTTGAAACATCCGCAGATGTGTTTATATGGCCGTTATCATGGAACCTTCAACGTGACACTTTCGTGCCATTCTAAAACCGAGGCTTGATGTAAGGCGGCGCCCCTCTGTATTTCTCAGATGTATGTCTTTGTTATTTCATACTGTTTACTTTTTTGGAATTCCTTATAAGTTACAAATAATCACCTTTAATTTAAATATTTATTTGTTTTCTTAGAATTCCTTATCAGTTACAAAATATTTATCACTTTAGTGATTGGCCTGTCCGTGCTGGGTCGTGTGGCGGTTGCGTTCATTGAATGAACGCCGCCTTTACTTATTGATCTTAATTACCATATTTCAAAATATCCACACTTACTTATCAATACAAAGTACATAATATTGCGAAGTTCAATAACTGTGATACCCGTTTTACCACTTATTTCCTTTTTTATCATTTGAAAAAGGGCCTTCTGTGATAAAATTATTGCGGCAAAATAGATTTATCATTCATTTCTCCTGATCAATTTATTTATTTAATGATACCTTTCATATTTGGTAGGTGGATACATTTTATGGCCTTTATCTTTTGATTGATGTATTTCACATCTAGAAGGAAAATAACATCCATGGTATTCTTCCTTTAGATTGAGTTTGTGGAAATTGTGCAAGGTCACCAGTTTTAAAAATAGATATTTACACCGCTGCCCATACAGCCTTTATTTATTGACAGATGTATTCCATATTTTATTGGAAAATAACTTGCATGATATACTTTCTTTATAAAGAGTAAGGGGTCGGTCGGTAAAGGTCACCAGTTTTAAAAATAGTTTTACACTTAAATCCATGCAGCTTTTATTTATTGACAGATGTATTTCATATTTGGTATGATGCTATTCTTTCTTTTGATAGAGTAAGAGGTCAGTTACATCAAGGTCTTTATAGTGCCAATTTTAGATTTCTACATTTTTGCTTATACAGCCATTATTTTTTAAGTGATGTTTTTTGTAATTAAGTAGGATGATAACTTGCATTGCATTTTTATTTTGGATAGAATAAGGGGTCAGTTGGGTCACGGCATCAGTGCTAAAAATAGATTTTGACACTTTAGCGAATAAAGCGATTGAGTTAGAGGTTAGCGTGTCAAGGTTAAGGGTGTCAATTATATTCTTCTACGCATTTGCTTTAATAGCCTTTATTTATTGACTGATGTGTTTTATATTTTAAAATAAAACTTGCATCATTTAGATTAAGTTAGTGGTCAGTTTGATCAAGGTCGCCGGTACTTAATATTCATTTTTACCCTTTTACCCATGCATTCTTTATCATATTTGGTCATATTTGGTAGGAAGTTATCTTGCATGATATTCTTCCTTTAGATTAAGTTAGAGTTCACTAGAACAATGACAATAGTGCGCCAAAAAGGGATATTTTCACATTGGCTTATACATCCTGTCTTTATAGACTGATCTTTTTCATATTTGGAGAAACATGCCTAGGATGGTGCTGGGAGTCACAAGGTTAACGTCACTTGTGCATCAATAGATTATTTACACTTTTTATACAACCTTCGTACTCTTTTACCAATGTCTCATATTTATAAGGAACACAACTAAGGTGGTCCAATAACTTTTCATTTTTATATATACCAAAAAAAAAAAACATCGTAACTCTGCCAAGTTTAATTACTGTATTTACAATGTTTTTGGTATTTTTGTCTCTTTATAACTGAGTGAATGGGTGAGCATTTTTTGAAATAGCCTAACTGATTAGAATATGAGCCGGGGGTGGCATTTGTTTTTTTAAACATATGCATGTTCTTGCCTTTTCATCGAGCACAAAAGTGCTTCACTTGATTTATTAAGAATTTCAAATACTATGATTTTTTTATATTTTTTACCCCCGTGGTAGAGTGAGGAATACGACAAACTTTATACGTGTGAAACAATAAGTGATACATTTTCGTTCTTACATATAGAGCAAAACAATGGAAACTTTGAAAATATATAAGGTTTCCTTACATGAGCCTCTTCCTGGACGATAGTGGTAAATGCATGCACGCCCCCTGGTACTAGTTTAAGCACACAATGCATGCACGCCCCCCTGGAACTAGCTTAAGCACACAATGCATGCACGCCCCTGGTACCAGCTTAAGCACACAATGCATGTACGCCCCCCCTGGTACTAAATTAAGCACACAATGCATACACGCCCCCTGGTATTAGCTTAAGCACACTTTGCATGCACGCCCCCCCCCTGGTATTAGCTTAAGCACACTTTGCATGCACGCCCCCTAGTACTAGCTTAAGCACACAATGCATGCACGCCCCCTGGTACTAGCTTAAGCACACAATGCATGCACGCCCCCTGGTACTAGCTTAAGCACACTTTGCATGCACGCCCCCCCCTGGTACTAGCTTAAGCACACAATGCATGCACGCCCTCCTGGTACTAGCTTAAGCACACAATATATGCACGCCCTCTGGTACTAGCTTAAGCACACAATGTATGCACGCCCCCTGGTCATAGCTTAAGCACACTTTGCATGCACGCCCCCCCCCCCTGGTACTAGCTTAAGCACTATTCAAAATGTACAAATAGCTATGTTCAAATTCAAAATTAGGAGTTATTTGCAGATTTCTTGATACGATGCAAAGCACCCTTCTAATGTAAACAACATTCATTTGTGACATTAAATGTTAACAAAATCTAACTTATTGGAAAGTTAAATTTGACAATAATCGGTAATTTGTATTTCTTTTTTAGTAAATTTCAATGATATAATCGAATGTTACAATATTAAAAAACGACTTACCTTAAGAGGCCCGCTACAAGCTAATAATGCTTTTCGTTTCATAAACATTATCAAAAATGACGACAAAGGTAAATACATGTATACAAATCATATGACAAAATTAAACAAACGCTACTGATAACTTGTTCTCATATCTTTTTTGGTTTACACAAAAGATAAAAGAGAATACACGTTTACTATACCTTATATATTTATTTTAAAAAAATAGCTAAGTGAATATCTTTCAACGCATAGACATTCTTGTATCAATATGGGACTACAAATAGGTATGTTAATTTTATTTATTTCTTAAATTATGGCAAATTGTAAATCATATACATGCACTGCTACTCAAATTTTGACCACTCGAATATCGGATGTCTTTAGCAAATGGATAACACATTATATTATATAATATATAATATATTTTGTCACACGAAATACCTAAGGGTTTGTGAATTTAAATCAGGGAAAAGTAAGAATCCTTCCTCGGGAAGCAATAATATACCATTTAAAAGGTAAGAATTGCAGACCTTATGCAGTTTGATTGAGATTTCTTAATAAAGCTTATTGTAACGTCTCGTTTTCCCCTTCCCTTTAGCAGTTAGGATAACAAGAAAGGATTTTGGTGTTCAGATATTTGTATTTTTAATGGCTAGTCCGTCCTGTCATTTTCTTGGGAGGGCTTTTGTCCGCCGTGCCATTTCAACGGCGGGGCTTTTTCCAGCCTTGTTGTTTTATGGATTGGCTTTAGTCCCCTTGTTCAATTTTGGACAAAGGTGCGTTGGAATGGAGCCTTTTTTCCCTTCTCTCTAATCGGATTAATCGGATCTATTGTGTTTCTGTTTTTTTTAACGAAAGATCGCTTGGAATAACAACAACAAGGTCCTACTTCATGTTCCGTTTTGCTGGGGGTTTTTTGTTCTTTTTTTTCTTTTTTGAAGGATTCCGTTCGCTATATTTTAGTGAGTCTAGGTCAAAATTAATGTACAGTGCACACTCCGTAATTTGAACATTCCATAATCCAGCATTTTCAAAAGTTCTTCTCAAACCAAGTCTCGATTCGACTGTTCTTTCTAAGAACTTGCGAAATAAGATCCTCGATTTTCTGTTTTCCCCGTAAGCGATTTGTTAAAATTTGTCATTTTTCTATAAACGATTTTGGATATGTTTTTAAGATGTTATCAGCAAAATTCAAAGGTAAGGACAGTAAATCACAGAACACACGTGTCATTCCTAGTCCGGATAAAGTAAGTATTCCTTTTGTAGACTTTTGAGTACCGATATCATTTGTTGCCATAAGGTAGATTGATGATGATACCAATTTGAAAAAATATACAAAGTAAAAACAAGGATCATTTGTTCAAGTCAAGACAGAAAGTCTTAAACAAGTCGAACACGTTTAAATCGCAATCTGTGGATGGGATGAATTGTCTCAATATTTTGTTTACAATGTTTAAAACTACAAAAAAATGAGAAAGGAGAAAAAGAAAGGCCAGCAAAGAACACATCCCCACACCCCAAGCAACACTTAACCTCTAGCAATAAATCCGGCAGGTAAAAATAAACAGGTAACAAGAGCGAGATGATTATTTTATATCAATAATACATATTGGTGAAAAACAAAGTCTGTATAGAAAGTGAATATGACACTTCCCGATACCTTTGATGATGTTCTCTAATTTAAATAATTCTTATTTTGATCAAACCTGTGTATCCCAAAGAACTTCAAATGAATAAAACGAATTCTTGACATTTTCCCACATCATTACAGTCGATAACAGTACTATTCACACAAATATATATGATAAGATAGATGACTTATCAATATGTAGATTAAAGTGGACCCATTGCAACATATTACAGTGTTGTATATCAGTTAATTAGATTCGCTAGTACTTGCAGCCATATTAACGATTTTAACGAACGGATTATTTTTATTACTAGGGAAGTCTTAAACAGGGCAACCGCTATCATGAATTACTAAATTTAAGAATCGTAGTTTTGACTCAAAAACTATTTGAAAAGTCTTCTGCGACTGGGGATAAGTAATATAAAATAGATAAATACAGAATCCCTAAAGAAAGCCTAACGCGGCAAAATTGAAAATGTTGCAGGGTCGGTTTGATTCAGCCTGTTCATGAACGGTACTGTCAAGTGCAAACTACCGTCCAAGCCTGCAAGCCTGATATCTCTGGAGATGTGCTTTACAAATATCGTATAATATACAAATCAACTTTTGCTAAGCACCATATGTTTGAGTATGAATATTTTTCAGGATAATTTTATAAACGTCGTGCGAAAAGTTTTCTGTGTAATTAATTGAGCTGAAGAACAATTAAACCTTATAAATGGGTTTAACATTAATTTTATGCTAAAGAAGAGGATGAACCGCAAATTTTAGATCACGCAGCTGTTTTCCAATTTGTTAAATTGGATTTTTTTTTGTTAACAGTTTTAGACTTTATACTTGACCAGTGACTATCAATGACAGCTCCCTATCTCATACTCCCTATAAAATTTCTTCTCTCTCTTACGGGTTTGGCTGTCCATTCTAGGATCAACAAAGCTTCTGTATTGTTCTGGGTTACAGCTGACAGGGGCGTACCTACCGATATGTCAATACGCCAGAGCGTATACATTGAAGGCAAATTAAAAAAATGATAAATTTAAAAACGGTACACGGCAGTTCTACTTTGTCCACGGGGGGAAGCAACTCTATTGAAGATGGTTTTTATCGTTGATTTTATTCGGAATCCGAATGAATGTTTAGCCCTGCAAGTTTTGAAGGCAGGGATTTTTAAATGCCTTTAAAAGATGAAGATTTTATGCCGCCCTTTCCTGATCCTTTTGCTGGAAAAAGCTTCGAAGCTCGTTCTTTTGACACAACCATGGAATGATGTACAGGGGGATTAGGAAAGAGTTACTTGGTTTCTCCGAGTTCAAGAGTACCACAGGGTAAGCATTGGCTAACGCATTTCTTGAAAACCTCAGCTGTTTAGGTAATGATTGAGAAATTTGACACAATAAATTGCATAAATAACATTATAACTTTATTTACTACAGTATAGTTTCTAAAATAGTTTTCTGAGATCCATGTTTTAACACAATATAAAACTGAAATGTAAAAATGTACTAGAATATTTTATTGTCACATCTAGTTTGATATACAAATTAATAAAAGTTTGGCATCTTTGCAATGCAGATATTGTTTTCGCGGGGGGATCCTTTCACTCAACTCAATTTAACAAATCTCTTTTGTACGTACATTTTATAGTATATTATTGTATGCAATATAAAACAAAGATATTAATAGAACATTTTTAACAGTTTATGGCAAATCTCTTTCAAAATGCTCATATGTCTAAATAATTTATAATAATAATAATAATAATGATGATGATGGTGATGATTATGATGATGTTCTTTACTATCGAGACTGAAATAAGGATGATAAGGTTAATCATGAAAATTAAGATTATTTTAATGATATGATAACTTCTTTATTCCTACAGGTGTATAGATGGACTATATAATGTGTCAGGGATACGACGGGGCCTCAAATATGTCCGGGTTATATAGCGGTGTCTAAGACAGGATCCGCCAAAAATATCCTGAAGCAGTTTATACACATTGCAAGGCCCATTGTTTTTTTAACTAAGCAATTGTCCACGCATCCAACTGCACGTATGTTAGAGATATGATGGCCAAGTTGCAGACAGTAGCATTTACTCTTAACCCATTACGCAATAAAGACGCCTTTTGACGCCTTTTTACCCCCCCCCCCATTTTTGTCGTCTCAAATGGTGAAAAAATGCCTTAATTAGGCCCCCAACACTTGTTTTTGTTTGAGAATTGTTGTTTAAAAAGTGATTACTTTTTCGGCGCGGCCCCCAACCAAAAGATACCTCAGGTGGTTGCCAGAAGGGAATGTGCCCCTTCGGTTTGGGGTTTTGAAGGGGGCTGAGTCCCCCTCATGCCAAGAAAAGTTTGGACTTGTTAGAGGCTATAAATGATCCCAGATTTATCATAAGATAAACGTGTTACCAACGCTGAAAAGCATTTGACTCTATCTCAATCCATTAAAAAGTTGCAGCACTTTGAAATCAATTTTGATGGATAAAATCAACGCAAAATAGTGATTTTTGGTAATTTTGAGATGTACCCTCGTTGCCATGGTAACAGAACATTTAAACCTGAGTATGTTGTTGCAAGAGCAATGGTCCAGTCAACATTTCTGCCAAGTTTGATTAGTGTTCAAGCAGTTTTTATATTATTATTGCAATTTGAACTTGTAACGGGAGACTTTTCAATGAAAATAGCCATTTTTCACAAAATGCTAATGAAGTAATGGGTTAACATGCCCGCAAAACGTTTGCTTAAATTCCAACAAACTCTCGGATGTGACCCCACCAGCCGTGAAGAAATGGAAGAACGACATAAACTTCAGTCGTTATCTGAGACACGTTGGACAGCTAGGGCCGCTGCTCTGCTTATACAGGTATCACTGTGTTTGTTAGATTCAATATAAACATAAATTATGAATTCTTTGCCGAGATGCTTTAATGACAATGGCCTTTCATCAAACACATATCTGTTGAAATTAAACATGTGTGTCATAATTAAATGATGAAAAGTTTACGCATTTAATTATTTTATATACATGTATATAAATGTTTGATAGAAATTCAATTTTGTTTAAGAACTGTAGAAACATCACTGGAGGAATTGGGTGCAAATGGCGACAGGCCGGCAGCTGCATATAGTCTATCCGTGCTAAAGTTTGATTTTATAATGACCCTTGTAACAGCGTTACTTTTATACATGCTTTTATTTCAGGTTAGGTAGTTTGCACTGAGCCTCAACAGAACGATCAATATTTATAAACGCTCTAGATATCTTTAGACATATAGACATAATTGTGACGCTGTGATCTTTTCGAATTATCTTAAAGAATAAAGGGGCGAAACTGCTGATTGGGTTTCTTTGAACTAGAAAGCTGTGGATCTTGCTACGAATGTAGGAGTAGATCCCTGCATTCCAAGAAACGTCGGACGTCAGAGAAATCGCCCAAATGGCCAAAGTGATACATCATCGCAATTCTGGAAACTTAACAGAGCTGGAGAATCTTTTACAAGCAAATTCTAGAAACAACGCACAAATGCTAACCCCAAGTCAGTAAATGCTTTTATATTGATCTTTTGTTTTTTTATAATAAATCGATAAACATTGATGTTGAGACGATTTTTTGTAAGTTTTGAGTAAATATCTATTACACTGAGAAATGAGAAAATTGGAATATAGCACGGGTGAAAATGTGAATATTTTTTCACTTCTTTGTGTGATAAATAGCATTTTCATTAAAAAATTAAACACATTTTCTTTTTAAGATGCCTTAAAAAGTGAAAAAAACGCAAATTTCAATTATTGAACAACGTTCGGGAAACAGACGCACGTAAAGAAGAATACGTCAAACGTTCAACGGCTGCGCGAACGCTATTCAAACAAACGTACTCCAGGCTTATAGTTAACATTGCGGTGAAATTTTTAACTTTTTAGAGAAATAATGACATTTGAATCGAATAATATGCCATTATAGTAAGCTACGGAAGCTTATCAGGGCCTCCACTTATCTAAAAGTGTCACGTCATGTCAACTTGTTTTTGCTCGTTTTGACCAAAACCATTTGATGAAGACGTTATGATTATTACGTAATACATAAAACATTCCATTTAGACGTAATGATTAATACGTAATACGCAGAAGCTTTTAATCATTGCAAAAACACTTGTTGAATTACGTGATCTATTTGTCAATGGGAGTGACGTCTTTGCGTCTTACTAAATATTTCAGCAAAGTCGTGAAATTAAGAAGTTTCTACAAGATTTTCGTCGAAGAGACAAAAGCCTTAAGCATATCGAGAAAATATCAGTTGCACTGCTTCAAATCTTCTAATCTTTGTCAGTACATTTTATTGAGAAATGCAAAAACATCTTATCAATGTGAATAAAAAAAAGTCGACTTAGCGCAAAACATCTCACTCACTGTAATCCCTGATACGCTTCCGTAGGAAGCCTATCAGGGTCTTCATGTATGTAAAAGTTTCACAACACGTCAACTTGTTGCTTCTCGTTTTGACCAAAAGCATTCCATGAAGACGTTATGATAAATACGTAATGCGTAAAACATTCCATGAAGACGTTATGATTAATACGTAATACGCAGAAGTTTAAAATCATTCCCAAAATGTTGTTGAAATACCTGAGCTATTTGTCAATGCGAGTAACGTCATTGCGTCTTACTAAATATTTCAGCAAAGTCGTGAAATCACAAAGTTTCGACAGGATTTTTGTCGGAGAGACAAAAGCTTCAAGCATATCAAGAAAAGTTCAGTATCAATGCCTAAAAACTTATCATCTTTGTCAGTAAATTTTATTGAGACATGAAAAAGCTTAAGCATCTTATCAATGCGAATAAAAAATAAGTCAACTTATCGCAAAACATCTGATCAACTGTAGGCCCTGATAAGCATCCGTACCATTAAGAAAAAATCGCAATAATTACATGTTATTTTTATTTACAAATTTTTTGAAATCATGAAAATTATAGCGTACATCAAAAGAAGTTTTGTCACGGTGTGAATTATACTGTTGGTGATGGTTATTTTAATTCACCTATAAAACCCAGTATTTCTCTAGTTAGCATTATTTAAAAAAATATTGTATGAAATTGGGTACAGTGTAACTTCCGAATTCCGGAACTTTTGAAATCTGGAATCTTCTAAAAACCGAACAATTTTTTTGGTCCCGATTTTTTCCCATCTATTTTCTATTGATATTATACTTCTGAATTCCGTAACTTCTAAATTCGGAATTCCGGACGATATTTTCGTAAAATTAGAGTCAAATCAAAGCAATTTTACCTCTAAAATCCGGAAATATCCAAAGGTGTGAAATACATTGTAAATTGAGAATGTTTACCCTGCAAGATGATTTAATCTCCCTATCGATTGTTTACCAATTAGCGGTGATCGTGTAATTTGACTCACGTTAAAATCACAAACTGGGAAATGGTATGTTTGAAGTGATGCGTTGATTAAAATAATTTACGGCGGTCAGTTAATTTGAAGTGTTTATTAGCGGATTGAATGACAATAAGCTGGAACTATATATGCATCAAACGTTTTTAGGGATTTTATTGCATTTGATGTACTAATTAATTAACTAGCATCGGACAATATGTAAGATTATGCAATTAACAACATTTCTACAAACTGATAGAAATTCAAAGGCATTTGCAGTATTAAATAAAGTGTTAAATATTAATGTTTTCTTTTCCTTCACATCCTTATTTTGATTGAAAGACTATTTTATATGATATAACAGTAATGGCCACATTTCCTTGACATTTAGTGACATTTAGTGGCTTAGTCTTGTCCACATAATCCGAAACCTCTGAATTCCGGAAACATCTGAAATCCGAACTTTTTGACAAGTCCCATGGGTGTTCGGTTTTCAGAAGTTACACTGTACATGTATTTATATGTTTCGTTGGGTGAACAGTACTGAGGGGTACTGACAGAAATTGTATTGCGACATATAGTTTGACAAATACTTTATCACATTATATTGTAGCTTTCATGATAATTTGTAAACATGTTTAAATCAACAGCAACTTTATTCTTCATTACTATATCATGTACTGCAGATTTGAAAATGCTCAATAAATTCATTACTACTACCTATATAACGAGGAATTTTTTAACATTATTTCATTTAATGAATTGATTCTTTGCTTAAATTGTAATATTACAATTATCGATTATTTTATAGGTTTAAAAGTCTGGTCTTCCTGTGTCACAGGGGTCTACAGACATGCTTGGATGTTGATGAAGATACATTCCTCCGTGAATGTGTCTTGCGGAGGATATGGTGGACTGATCCAACACAAGCTGCCCAACGAGAAACGACTCCAGGAAACTTAACGAATACATTAAAAGTTACAAGTGAAGAATTGTATCCAAAATCAGGGAATGCTTTTCACTTCTCATGACAGTGCCGTTCTCTACCGCTACTGTCGAGAGATCGTTCTCTACAATGCGTAGAGTTAAATCATACCTTCGGTCAACCATGACAACTGAGAAGCTGTCCGGTTTAGGACTTCTGAACGTGTACCAGGAAAAAATGCCCGATGCTTAACGTATTGTCGTTATTTTTGCGGCTAAAAAAGAGAGAAGACTGGCTTTGATATTTAAAGTGTAGATTATAATAAAGAAATGTAAATGAATAAATAAATAAATATATAAATAAATAAAACATAAAAATTATAACAAAAAAGAATGAATAAATATATAGTATAAATAGTAATGAAGATAAAATTTTATCGTTTTTTGTTGTCATACGTTTAATACTTTTGAGTTTTGTATATTGGTTAAGTTTTAGTCAGGAAAATATTTCATTGAAAGATATTTGAGTAGCTATTATATGGCATTTCATTCTTTCAAAATGATACCTTATCGAATTATTTTCGGAAGGACGCCTCATGCAGCCTTCTACGTACCGTCTGCTTGGAAACCCGGACCTTCGCAGCATTAGCATTGTCATTTCGAAGAGTAGTTGCTGTCTGAAACCTTGCATGACTGACGTACCTGCACGACGTGATACCGATCCTGAACTGGTGTTGTGTTGTGACCTTTACCGGCCTCCAGCATGCCTCCTGGCGGGTGTACCATGTAGTCTGTATCTCTCCCATACTCTGGTGATGAAGGTTGCCCCTGCTGCTCCATTCCTACAGCCCTCCATTGCTCTGCTTGTCTAGAATGCCGCCTAATGTTAACATTCGCCATATCAATTTGACATATGTAAGATATTTAAGCCACTGAATGGCAATAGGCCGGTAATGTCGTCGTATAACAAAAGACATGTGATTGTACACCCCATCAAAAACATTAAAATATCGGGGTGTATGCTGTCCAAGTTTCCTACACGTGTGGTTACAGATTAGTCAACACGCATCCTCAAAACATTGCTGATTTAGAATTTTTAGAAATTGGAAAGAAATCTACTTAATACTTGTAGGATATAAAAATTAAAGTATGGTGCATAGCAAAAGTAGAGATGTTATAATTAGGTAATTTTGTATGACAAGGAAGAAGATCACGCAAATGAATATGTTTATATGTACGAATGAACAAATAATTTGGAAATGTTACAGAGAAGTAACAGATTTTAAACAAGAGGCGCTGATAAATAGACTGACAAATTATTCAATGTGTTAAACGGGCTAAATCATCAAAGTTTAATTTATAAACTCAATCTCTGTTTTCAATGATGAAAATTACCATCTCTGACAAATGTTTCTTCGGTATATTTAAAATTGTCCGATGAAATGGGTAACGTTTTTCGGGAACTCCGTGACGGTTATCACATAAACTCCTGACATCTTATTATAAGAACTCCTTTGTGTAACAGTTCCTTCGCCCCGTTTTTCTGGTTGCGATAGATCTTATGCGAAAGAAAAGATAATTAACAAATTTTCCTGTTAGGGGCCGTCTTGGTTGACTATGCATGCTGTCAATTTTGGCTTATTTACGCCTCGACAAGTCTAAAGCTTATGAAATAATGTTTTCTAGCATAAACTTATGCCCGATTTAATAAGTACTTGTGTTTATGCGTAGAATAAAACCTTACGGTTTATTTGTTTCAGTTTTTAACTTGATTATACGTAAAATACTATGTGATCACGTCAATTTTTTTATCGGCTTGGTTTTTACTGTTTGTGTTGAAACATGTTCTTGTAGTTGTTCATGAACGTCAATGTACATATTCACCTGTTTAAAAAATCGAGGATAAAATCGCCAAGACTTGAACTTAAACGCACTGGGAATGATTTATCGGATGATTATGTACAAATATGTAAAACAGCTATTATCATATGGATAGTCTTGATGTATCCAGTGATCTGTATATCTGTTCACTTGCCTTTGACCAATTGGTCTTTCAGTCGTGTCCTTTCAAATAAAGATAGGACATAGATTAAAGTTTGCGTGAATGAAAACTTCACTATTGTACAACTTTTTGACTGACAACAAAAAAAGCATTAACTTCTGTAAACAAGTTGATACGAGACAAAATCTAAATAGATAATCGATAAAAAGTGTGTGATACCATTATCAGTATTATCAAAATTTCTGAATCAAAATTTGTATTCAATTTGTCACAATGGAGTAAAATCATATTCTAAATAAACGGACCAAAACGTATCGTTTTTAAGATCTAAATCTAACTATGGATATCCAATTAAGGGATATATTGATTCTTTGATAAAGCTCGCTTCAGAAAAGTCGGAGTTTTTCTTCAGATACCCGCTCGTATTCAAACAATGCATGGATAAGTATCTGAGAGCTTCTACCAGTAAAATTAAAAAGTATTCATAAGGGTTAAATGTCGACACCGCGAACAAAACATAAATACATTTAAATAAAACAGAATTTATTCGATCGCTGCATACACTGTTGGTTTTGTTTTATTCTGGTAAAAGCAACAGCAGCACCAATCTCATCGTCAACGGACATTTCCTGGATTTTGTTTCCTTATAGAGAGATTCTGACTTCTTAATTTCGTGCTGTACTCAGTGAATTCTTTGATAATATTAACGACATTTTATATGTATGTATCTAATCTTAAGGACAAATAAGTGTCATGTATGTCTAAGCTGTTCCAGCTGACAAAGTGCAAGTCACGTCAACGCAATATGTTGCCTATATGGGGACATGGTCTTACGTATTTAAATAGGTGTACAACTAAAGATCCTAAAGCTTGCAGATTTGTTCATTCATTCCTTGTCACACAATATTGCGTTCATGTAGGGCACAAATATGCTGTCCTACGGCGAAGTGTCTAACATGAGGACATAGCCCTGCGTTTAAATACCCCATTTTAAAATTAAAACCTCTCTAGCGTGCATACTTGTGCACAGAACTAATATTGCTACTTGACCTTTTTGTTTAATACTTGTATTTATATAGTTTTCTTCCTATTGATGTAAATTCAGTCATTTCAAAGATGCACCTGAATTAGCCCGGAAGTAAATCTCCCTGTATTTGTCAAAATAGCACTTCTTTGATAAGGTCTGCGAACAATGCAAGGTCTATACTAGAAATTGGGGACTCCCTCAGTCATTAAACGGCGCCTTAACTTACAATCGATCAACGATGATGTAGAATTTCGATGACTGAATATGAAAATTATCTACGATTTAATCAAACTGACTCTCTTGTAATTTTGTTCTGATTAATGCTTCCGAGGGATCACTTTGTTTCCAGATTTTTATACTTAACAACAGCAGGTGTCAAGTGCTGTGTGGCAGCTGTAAAAAGTTGCCCCGTACTTCACTTCACATACACTTGTTCAAATTAGACAAATTCAGGAAGAATTCACTTAGTCTAGTTTTCAGTAGATTTCTGCGTAAAGTATTTTACCCAAAGATGGACATAGTATGTCTTTAAAATAACAACGTTTTTCAATCGTTTTGGGCTAAAAAATACAAAGACATTCAACTTATGATTAATTTCTCAGTATATTTCTATCTTTTGCAGATTTGCGTAATTCTGTTTTAAGTTCCCGACTAATCTATATAAGAATAAAACATTTTATGTTTTAAGACCGTAATGGAGTTCTGTTAATGCAAAAATAAGGCAATTACGGCTGATCAGATTCCATTACTTTTCAAATACATCTCCCATATCTGACAAGTACAGAGTTAAACAACTTGGTAATTTTCTGCATTTGCACATTTTTTCGTTTTCTTTAAGACGAAATGACTCCTCAAAATATATGAATGTTTCGTTAACAAGTCACAATTTCTTTCGATAGATGCAATTTCGTCAGTATTTTTGTCTTACGAAGCTTTAAAAAAGGTCCGCCAATAACTTATGTCGGATTAATTACATCTCTTAAATGACATCTCTTCTCTGACAGGTGCATAGTTGCAGCCATATAATACTTGTGTGTTGCTGGTGTGAAACGGCTTAAATTAGGGGGCTGCTTAACGATTTAAATCTTAAGTGGTCAATATTATAAAAATGACCCTCCTATATTTTCTTGCAAGTTGGGATTTTCCCAGAAGAAAATATGTTAGTTGAAGACGTTTTCAAACATCTCTGATAATTAAGTGCCTCTTAGTATACATTATATAAAAATCGCAAAGTTGATTCTAAATTCGAGCAATTAAAATCAATATAAGTTAAGGCTGTGTAATGACTTGACTCTTTACAAAGACTTGGAAAAAAGTGATTTTGATTATATTTTGATTTATCTTTAATATGTTGCAAACTTTGTTTTCGAATCATAATCCTAAAAATCAAATTGTTGCAGGTCGGCCATGGAGGCAACCAGATCAAGACTTCAAATGGCAAAAAGAAGTGAGTTATTTTTTCATTACTTTTCATTTTAAAATTATATATGTCTTGAAGCTATATATATTAAGAATAATATCTTATTTGTAAGCAATAAGTATCTTATGAAGCACTCGCTTTTTTCGGATCCCTTTTTGCGTAAATCGTGTTTGTATAATGTATAAATACTGGTTTGGCTATTTAAATTAGATATTTTGTGCATGTGTTGGTGTGTTGACTCAGGTGTTTATCACAAGTAAAAATGCAAATAATATTTCTTGATTATTTTTTTACTACCCAAATTTGTTGATTTTATCATATAAGTCAAAGAGAGCAACGTTCAGAAATTATAGCAATTCAGGTAACAGACACACAAATTGAACATAAACAAATGAGCAATACTGAATTACGGATTGTTAAAATGTGACAGTCAGAAAAGTGGAACATATATTTCCATATCAAAAGCAAATGAGGAAGTTAACGATGAGTAAACATAAGTATCACTCGGCATTGTTAAGATAAACCGGGACTTCTACTTTTGCTGATTTTGAAAAAGCATTCGATAGCATAAGTTAGAAATATATATTTAAAACTTTAGATCTTTTTTAACTTTGGACCAAATTTAAAAGCATATTTTACAATGTTTTTTGTCTGAGTCATTCCCTATAAAAAGGGGAGTACGACAAGGATGTCCATTGTATCCTTATATATTTATCCTAGAAATTGAACTATTGTCAATAGCTATAAGACAAAATAGGAATATTGTAAGTTTTAAAATTTTTGATGTTGAAGTTAAAAATAGCATGTTTGCAGACGATGCGACTACAATATTAAATGGTAAATCAAGCAGCTTTGAAGAAACTTTGAACATATTTGAACAATTTTCCTTTATATCTGGTCTTAAACTTAATTACAAAAAAATATACAGTTCTCAGAAAAAGTTCGCTTAGAAATCAACATGATTTATTCTTTTGTAGAAAAAAATACTCAAATACAATTTGGACCTCAGAATGTGCAAAAACATTAGGCATATTTTTCCATTCAAAATGTATTATTAATAACCAAACTAAATTACGAGAATAAATTAAACCATTTTAAAGAAGACATATATGGAAGGCAAGACGTTTAACAACAATTGGCAATATATCAATTTTAAAGTCCTTAATTATTTCAAAACTAACCTTAATAATATCTGTTCTTCAGAGTCCTCCAGAAGAAATTATGAAAACATTTACACAAAACTGTTTTGAATTTATATGGCACTCAAAAAAAGACAAAGTGCGTTATTAGGGATGTTATTATACAAGACTAAATATGGAAGATGAAATATGATAGACTTGCCAATTTTTATGAATTCAATTTAATCAAGCTGGATTAAAAGTATATTTGATGAAAATTACCATGGCTTGTGGAAAGAGATGATAAAGAAAAAATTACAAAAATAGGTGGAATCGACTTACTTAAAAGTAATTTAAACACAAATAATATGATGAATTTTAAAATCGAAAATACTTTCATAAAAGAATTACTACTGTCATGGAGTAAAATAAATTTTAATAAAAATCCACAAACTCTATTAGACCAAATAATATGGCAGAAGTCACACATAAAAAATAATGGATCTTTAATTCTTTTTCCAAAATGGAAATGTTGACATATTAATAAAATAAAGGATATTTTTAACACTGAAACAAAACAATACAATATAAAACCTTTCACCAGCTGAAACTTACTTGAAACTCCTGATACAGAAATATTCAACTTTTATAAATTAATTTCGTCAACACCCAAAGAATGGAAACGTAAACTACAAAAAAATAATCAAACTTCAACGCCTAAAAAAATAAGCACTTTCGATATTATAGAAAAAACAAACACGTCCAATATCAGTAATAAGTTAACACAGTTTCAAAAGCAAATAAGACTTTGTTAAAATAAAAAAAACAAAATCGCTAATAAACTGGGAAGAATGATTTCCTCAAAAAGAATTTCAATGGCAAAAATTTACGAAAACGTTTTTGTTTATTGCAAAGATAACGTCTTACAAAACTTTCAATATAATTTTTTACACAGGAATATTGAAACAAACAAATTTCTCCTTCAATGTAAATTAACCGAATCTAGTCTTTGTGTTTTTTTGCTGTATGGATGTTGAAAGTATAGAGCATCTATTTTGGGACTGCCAAACGGTACAAGTATTCTGGAATAATTTATTCAAATGGATTAATGAAATATCAATAAATGTTACTTATGACAATTTTACATCTTTCTTTCATGCTAAAGATAAGAAAACATCGTATATTTTTCTCTTTTCAAAACATTGCATTTATACCAGTAAATTAAAGAAACAAACTCTTGATATAAGTATCTTCAAAAGAAAATTTTTAAACAGATTAAAAATTGAAAGATTTTTTGCCTTACAAAATGATACATTAGAAGAATTTGAAAATTGCTGGATAAATCTAATTGAAAGTCCACGCCGTTGCACAGCGTCTGCACCGTTGTCGAGACGAAACAGAAAGTAGACGAATTTCGAGAAAAACAAATTACGAACAATTGTTGAAATTGCACAGATGATCTTATACATTTACTTTAATAAACAAGGGTATTTACTTCAATATAAGTGTCTCTTGTACGGAGATTGACTCAAAAATTTACCACTTCTCTCGGTTCAAATTTCGTGTACATTTATCTACAAACGTTTTTTGTATTACACTCATATATATCAAAATTAACATATATTGTGGACTTTTCGATATTGGATGGAAGCACCGTATCACGGAAAATCTGCACCGTTTCACGTACCCGACAGTGATAATACATGTTCTGTCTTATTGTCTCCATCGCACCGTCTTATTCTGTTTTACTGTTGACATCGTACTTTTTTTTACTGTTAATACTGTACTGTCGTGCTGTTAACATTCTACTGTCTTACTGCGAACAACATACTGTCTTTGTTAGTGATGACACCGAACTGTCTTCCTGCTTACACCGTACTATCAGACTGTTAATGTTGAACTGTCTTTCCTGTTAACAAAGCACTGTCTCACTGTTAACATCATACTGTCGCACATCCTAATATCTTTATGTAACACAATAATGTATTCCTTTCACCACCGCACTGCCTTACAACGTACTATCGTATTGTAACCATCGTTCTGGTTGACTGTTACCACCGTTCTGGCGTACGATATGTTAACATTGAACTATCTTTCTGTTAACATCGTTTTGTTTATCTGTTAACATCGTATTGTCAAACTCATTCCACTGTTTTGTCTTCCTGTCATCATCGTTCTGTTTTGCTGACACAATCGGATTGTCGTCATCCATCTTAGTGTTTTTATCAGAATAGTCGTTCAGTTTTATCTTTTGATTTTGTTTCTTAAAGAGATAGATTGCTTGAGATGTAGTGTAAATATCATGCTTAAATGAACTGTTATCTAAAGTATGTTAATATCCTATTGTCTTAATGTTTACATAATAATGTCTTACTGTCACCATCGGACTGTCTTCCTGCTACCATCGTACTGTCTTACTGCAAAAATCGAATTGTCGTACTCCATTCTTTGTCAGAGTTATCATACAGTTTTATCTGTAACAGTTGCTTAAGTTTCAACAGGAATACATTATTCTAGGTGTTTTGTAAATATCATATTTAAAATAATATTTATTGTTAACATGTTTCTGCTGCAATTTGTATAAACTCTCTCTTCGTGTATATTTCAAATCGTTAAGACAGCAAATATTTTATGATCATGTGAGTATTTAAAGAAAATACATTAGTTTAAGGCAGGTCCTCTACGGAGCCCCAAAGGTGGCATTTTCGACACTGTTTTCCGGGTAATTAATTAGTCTTTGTAATTACGAAATATTAATTCGTTCATATGAAATATCAATTCGTTTTTACGAGATATTATTTCGTAATTACATAATATTTATTCGTTTTTTACGAAATATTAAATCGTTTCTACGAAATATCATTTCGTATTTACGAAATATTAAATCGTTTTTACGAAATATTAATTCGTTTTTACGAAATATTTATTCGTAATAACGAAATATTAATTCATTATTACGAAATATTAATTTGTATGTACGAAATATTAATTCGTCATTACGAAATATTACTTCGTTTTTACGAAAATTAATTCGCTTTTATTAAATAATAATTCGTTTTTACGAAATATAAATTCGTAATAACGAAATATTAATTCGTTTTTACGAAATCTTATTTAAGGTCATTGTGAGCTTGACAAAGAACCTACTAATTTCACAAAGGGATCATTTACAAGCCTGAATCAACCTTGCGATTATATGCCGAATGGTTCTCAAGTTATTGTATTTATGGAACTGAAGATTTTGAGTGAGAAGTCATTCTCTATCCAAAATGGCCATATATCTATCATGTACATTATTAAAACAAAAGGGGTGAGGGGACTCAAGACTTTCACTAATCTATTCAATTTAAAAAAAGTACATTTCCTTACAATTAATGTATAGGCACCCTGCGATCATAAAAACATAACATTTTATTTCAAAACTTAATAATTTCGACTAAACGAAACAGAAACAAAATATTCGTGTTTGGATTTGAAGCACATTTCGTTTTTACGAATAAATATATCGTAATTTCAAAATAAAATTTCGTAATTACGCAATAACATTTCATAAGAACGAATTAATATTTCGTAATTACGAAATAATTTTTCGTAAAAACGAATTTATATTTCGTAAAAACGAATTAATATTTCGTATTTACGAATTGATATTTCGTAATAATTACGAAATAATATTTCGTAATAAAAAATTAATATTTTGTAAAAACGAATAAATATTTCGTAAAAAACGAATATATGACTCGCAATTAGGAATTATTATTTCGTAATTACGAATTATTATTTTGTAAAAACGGATTTAGTCCCGAGGAAGAAAGTGTGGAAAATATCACCTCACCTTAGGGGCTCCGTATTCCACTTGGAGTGTGTAGTGTGTTTATTTTAGACAAAAAATTATTGTTGTTTTGAAAAGAGATGTTTGGCTTTGTTGAATTTGGTTGAATTTTATCATAGTGATCTTATTTGATCTGGAAAAGTTGTTTAGGGTAGTTGCATTATATTTGCTTGCTGCGTACTGTTTGGTTAATTATCTTTGGTTAAGTTGATAGTAGTTTAGCTGTTTTCAATAATATTGTCTTGTCAAGATTTGCATAGATTATGCTTGGGTTTTGAAGATATCTGTAAATATTAGATGTTTTAGCTTAAGTTTTTCCATGATGTTGATTCGATGGCGCAAACTCGGGATAATATATAAGTTCTCGGATTGACAATATCCTCTATCACCCCCAACAGCCATGTCTTATTTACATAATACAACAGTTAAAGTGTGGTGGGAAATGGGCCTCTGCAGTCAAAATAGTGCAAATAGTGATACAAGCATGAAACATTTAGGAAATCATCTTTAGACCATGCAAATTTCAAAAATGCATTGGGGCCCAGAATCGCTTTGATCATTAAAGATATAAATGACACGTTCGTACATACATACGTTTAATAGTCAATGCTTTTGTACAACCAGAAACTTACGCTAAAGCTTGAATTATTTTAGTTTCTCCTTTCCAAAAATCCAAATCTTAAGAAATTTCGCTTTCATAACTGAAAATTCAAGAAAGCGTCCAAGGCAGCCGCCAATTTGTTTTCTTTGCAAAACTGATATATCTTTATCATATTATAATTTGTTGCACAAATTATGTGCATTTATCGATAAAAGATGTTTAAACAGATCAAAAATAATATGTAACCAAACAACGTTAGTCCAGCTTTTTAAGTTTTTTTCGTCCAAAAAATATCTTTAAGAATATTATTTTAAAAGTGTCAATGTTTGCATATTTCTCTAGAATAATTTTCTAACTCTATGGGATAGTGCAATGTTTGAATATCAGATTCTTTTTATCATCATGTAATTGTATCTACATAATAAATATCGTGCCAATGAGCCAGTCTATAGTCGATCGTTCTAGAACTTTACCGTTGACAGAGGTAACGACTGAGGCAGTGTCACTCACTACATTTGCTCCACCTCTGTTAAAGTTCGGCTCCGCCATAAATTGTCGCCAAATTTAATATGATGCTCCGTATGCTAGCATTCAGTCCTCGTTGGCGGGGCGGAATGGAACCAGGGCAACTTTGAACAATATATCACTTGTCGAAACATAAAATTACAAGTTACAAAGCCTAAACCACGCCCACTATCAGAGAAGCGGTTTTCTCTACAAAAACGCGTTACCCAGTTTACGCAACGGTCAGTAAGGGGAAATCACTGCAGAATAGTTCGTCCTCAAAATCATTCGAACATTATGCAAATTCGTACCAATATTTAAATGGTAATATTCTCTGCACGTATTCTTGAATTTATATTAAGTATACCAATCATTTCAATTTGACTTGTCATCCAATTTATTTTGCTTAGACCAGACCTTTCTATTTTTGTCGCAACAGACAAACACTTCAGATTTTCAGACATGGCATTACTTTGTGAATTTATGTTTTAGGTTCTACTTTTAAACAAAAGTATTCAACTTAGTTATTAAACAACGAGCACATTTAAAGAATATGGAGACAAAAATGATTTGGCTTCGGATATTCAACTGTAATATGGAAGGTTTATCAATGCTGATTGACTGTTCACGTCATTTTGCGGCGTCTTTGATGTGCAGCATCAATATTTGACTTGTTGGTATATCTGTTTCACTACACACAGACGAAATGATGAGACATTAACCTTATTTTTTTTATGTATGTTAAGGTGCATTTTTTATCTCATTGGGTTAGCTTTAAAGTCATTATAATATTTTTAAAGTGTGAAGGAGTTCATAATATGTGTTAATGGACTACCTTTATACCTGGCAATTATGTACCTTTTTGCTTTTAAAAGCATGTTTTGTCGATTTATTGTCTTCTTATGTCTTAACCATGAACAATCAATAAATAATATCAAATATATTGAAAGAAGTAGTAGTATGCAATCAAATTTAATAACTAAATGTATAAAAATATTTACAAATTGCGATTGTATGCGCATTTATTTTGATATTTAAGTTTACCAACTTGACCCAAAGGACGACAAAAATAACTTCGTCCAAAAATGGATGCTTTTAAAATGGGTACATTTGCAAAAGATGTCAAAAGGAAAAGTAGCTTTCCAGTGTAAATTTTGTTGTTTTTCTTTTATAATTATCGAATAAATTTATCCCGCCCGTTTTACAAGAGACACATTTTGTTGATTGAATATTACAAAATAAGAAGTAAAGTACCTTTATTAAATTTTGTATACAGATTAAGAAACCCAAACAAGAAAAGTATGCAAAAATTAAGATTTGTTCTTCATGTTTTTTAAGAATATTTTTAGACATAAACTTAAAATTTATATAACAATTTTGCATAAAACCGGCGGCCACATTGGATGCCATATTTGATTGTGAAGAGGTCTGAAACCGGAATTTTGTAAAATTTACAGTTTTGTTTTTATTACGTCAAATTTACATTTCATTTGTGTTATCTACTTGATCTTAAAATGAAAGCTTCATGCTTGTATCCCAATCTGCACTATTTTCTCAATTACCGGCCGCCCAATATTATTTAAGGCTGCTAATGGTCACATTAGTAATAAAGTTAAAGTTTCTTGATATAAAGGTGACCGCTCGAAAGAGACAATTATTAAATCAGATCTACCGCACAGAATTATTATAGTTGCATCCGCCGTCTGTGAAATTAGCACTTTGTTATTATTTTATATAAACATACAATAACAGTACCAAAATGTGTTTTATTTGCAAAAGTAACATACCCACCATACAATGTCGTCGTTATCGTTGTACTGTGCCATGTTGGACAAGTTTAATAATGATATGGTAAAATGCGCCCCTTCATCAAACTATGCAGAATTGTTTTCATATATAGCCTAGCATATATGGTAGGAGATAAAAGAAAAGAACATCGACGCTGCATAGGAATCACCGCTTCTATAAAACCTATGTGAAAGTTTGCAGAGGATAATGAATTTAGAATATTTTATACTTGAGTTATATGTCTTGGTCAGTGACCTAAGTGTGTTCCCAGAGATATGCGTGATATTACAAATGAAACCCTTTTGCAGTCAATAAAAAATGACATTGCAGATTAAACTTAAATGTTTCACCAACATCGACGACAGGCTTATACTTCAAAACGTCGAGCTAAAAATATCAAATAAATAAAATTCCTGAAAATGCTATTAGTATATATGTTAACAAACTGCATTCATTTACCACTGCTAAGCACATTTAGATATTTTTGGTATCAATTTTTATTTAACAACAATATACTAGATTTATAAACTTTTGCTTAATTGCGGCCTCTTTTAAATCGTTGAAAATGGACCGGCATATCACAATTGCTCTCTTTTCATGTTTATATAGCAAATGCAGATCCATTTTGTAAAATAGATATTCAATTGCATACTTTGATTATTATAAGTATCTTCTTATCATGGTGGCTGATTTACGTGATGTCGTTTTTTCGCTTATTCGCCTCAAAATGCAAAAATGCGACAACACGAAGGGACGACAAAAGTGGACTTTAAGTGGACTTTGTTGTCTCTTCGTGTTTTCGCTTTTTCGCATTTTCGAGGCAACAAAGCGAAAAATTCGACAGAAGAAGGGAGCAAACACGACACTTAAAATCTGTCGTATATTCGCATTCCATCTGTCGTATTTTCGCCTTTTCGCCTTCATACTTTTTCGCCTTTTTGCATTGTAACATTTTCGTTTTTTCGCATTGTTACATTTTCGCATTGTTACATTTTTGCATTTTCGCGTTCTGGTTGCACATGCGCATGGAGACATAAATCTGAAAATACCTAAACGTTACAGCGAATGACATTTTTTGTACCTATAGTTAATTGTTTCCCCAAGTTAAGTACCATTAACTAAGATAAGCACAGCATAATACAATATAATCTAAATACAATATGTTGTATTGAATTACTTTATGAACTTTAATTGTTCTCCTTTAATTGATATTCGTGAAATATGGGGAAGACAGAATGACCATCAAGAGCTTTTTGTTTTAAAGACCTGAGGAACGCCTGGCAACATGGTAAAATGTAATAATGAATTAAATAATTTTAAATATTATTACATAAATTTTAAATGAACTCAATCAAACATGAACTCTATGTAATAAAATAAAGAATGTCTTAAAATCTCTAGTACTAGAATAACAGACATTATAAAATGTTTTCCTGTGAAAAAAAAACCTCAATCTCAGACATATATATTTTACGATGTGTGCGGGTAGTGGCTATATCGTATATCTCATGTCACACCAGTCACAACCGTCAGCAAAATAGACTGAAAACCTAAAGATGGTAGGATCAAATTAATGTACTTATTATAATAATTGTTGCATTAATCGATTCAAAAAAGTCTGAAAGCCTTACTGTTATATTATTTAATCATTTTACTTTTAAATTATACAGCTACGTGAATACAACGTATAAAGGACTATTAAATAAGATCAGATATTTACAGAAACTTAATAATAATAATAAAATAATGATAATAACAATAATAATAATAATAATAATAATAATAATAATAATAATGATGATGATGATGATGATGATGATGATGATGATGATGATGATGATGATGATGATAATGTTGATGATAATAATAATTATAAATAATAATAATAATAATAATAATAATAATATTATTATTATTATTATTATTATTATTATTATAATTATTATTATTATTATTATTATTATTATTATTATTATAATTATTATTATTATTATAATGATAAATTGATGTCTCCATGCGCATGTACAACCGGAACGCGAAAATGCGAATGTGTAACAATGCGAAAAAGCAAAAATGCATAATGCGAAAATGTTACAATGCATGCAAAAAAGCAAAAAATGCAACAATGCGAAAATGTAACAATGCGAAAATGCGAAGCGACGGCAAAGTTATGCTTTGTCGTTTCTTTGTGTTTTCGCATTTTTGTATCTTGAACGCCAAAAAGCGAAAATTCGACAGATGGAATGCGAATATACGACATATTTTATGTGTCGTATTCGCACCCTCCTTCTGTCGTAATTTCGCTATGTTGCCTCAAAAATGCGAAAAAGCGAAAACACGAAGAGAAGGCAAAGTTGGACTTTGTGGTTTCGCATTTTCGAATTTTGAGGCGTAGAAGCGAAAATAATGCATGGCGTAAATCTATTTATACAGTATCTGCTGGAAATAATGATGCACATGAAACGAAATGTAATAAAAAAAGATACAATGGGTATAAACAGAGCTACAAATTTATCCATTTTAGACTAATTCATATTTCAAAAAAAATCTATATAATCTAATGTAACCCTTTTAAGGCCTCATTTTGACATGAAGCATTGCCATTATGTCTTAAGGTACATCTATGCCAAATTGGATACCTTTACACCTTTCCTTCAATGATATTTTAATAAAACCCGAGTTTGAAGATATTTTTAGATCCATTTTTAACATGTACAAATGTTAACGTCAAATTTCATGTATGTTTTTTTCCTTTATTTAAATCCTTAAATATGGTTGCATGCGGGCTTATATCGCCAGCGTTTTCGGCGTCCTTGTTCAGTCAAGCTTATTAAAATTTGAGAAATAATTTGTTTTATTTTACTCTTATATTTTTATCACCTCAGCAATTTATATGACTTATTACAGACAGCAGATCAACTTCTCGAGGAGATAAATGAAATAAGACCAACAGCAGAGTCCGGTCTCAACAATTTTAATGCTCTTGTACTTGGCATTCGTGGACATGGGAAGTCCGCACTAATTAATTCATTTGCCTCAATTGGTGTTGGCCGGAAAACTACCGTTTGTAATGCTGCTCCGAAGATAGATAGTGTTACCACACATGTAAGTTTGTTAGTTATATTTCAGTTTTATAGAATCTTTATTGATTACTCGAATTATTAGATTAAGTTTACCATATATATTTAAGGACTGATGAGAAATTGTGCATGGTTATCATATGATATCGTTTTGAAGTTATATAAAAATCGCAAAAAAGTATATTTTCAATATGTTTTATCTCCGTTCACTGACAGTGATCAATACAATAAGCAACATTTGATCATTTCTACTCAAACACCACTTACCCATAACCAATCAGAATGAAGAATCTACAACCATATAGAATTGACGGCAAAATCAACATTTCTCACATATGATTTGTATGGTTACTTTTATATAGCATTGAATTACTTTCCTCATATACCAACCTCATAACCAGTTTGTAGGATCCAGCGGGGTAAATCATATTTGAATTTATTTTTCCTAACAGAAGAAAAATTTGCTCTAATGTTAAGAAAGGAATCTATTTGTAACCTTTATCATAGAGCGAGCGCCTCTTTGACTGACGGAAGCCTGTGTTGTTGTTTCTTCTCTTTTAAAACTGCAATCGTATCGAAAGTAGTTTCTTTCATATATAAGTGTAATATTGTATTTTTGTTATTATTTAAGTATATTTTCATTTAAAAAACCGGGCTTTTGTAAGAAGGTCTTTTTAGTTAACACAAAATATAAATTAAGGAAACATTTTAATTTCAATCAGACTAGTTTACAATTGTTAAGGAATATGCAAAGGTTTTTATTTAGAACCAGGAGAAAACCCCGCATTTTATGTCTGACAAAAACAGAGCTACCTATGATCAATCGCTTTTCCAAGAAAAAACATTTCGCCAATTTTAAATGTCAAAAAATATATATAATGTTTTCTATTATATTTTTGTAAACTCTGCATCAAAAAATGCAGCAATGTAGTTTTGGCGGCGTTTCCCAATCATCGAATTGAGCGTTGAAATGGACTGTTGTGTCTGATATTGTCTACAACACAATTAAAATCTAAATCAGAACCAAAAATTATTTTTAAACAAAAGAAAAATAATTATAATGTGTTCTTTGTGACTGCTCTGTCACGCCCGATTGAGATTATTTTGATAAGAGGACCAAAATTGAGCAATATTCTGTGTATAACACACCATTAACTTTAGTACACTGTAAAACTCTTGGATCAAACGCACTTTGCGATCAAAATCGAGAATGAAAACTGAAGTGCGTTAGTTGCTTCATATCAACTCACTCTGGGTTCTGAAGTTTTGAAAGTTAAAACTGACTTTTGCTTAAATGCATTTTAACCTTTTACCTAGAAATATTTCAGTTGAAGTTTAAGTCAAAATTAAATACACCGCTTACACTACTTAAATAAAATAATCTGAGTGTCATTTAAATTTTGAAGTAGCAATCGATCAGTATAGCCGTGAATGAATGTGTCTTTTAATGCCATCCCGTAGAAATCTGACGTTTTGAAATCGTTTGTAAAGTAATAAACATGTTATTCCATGGAAGTAACTGCCACTACTTGTAAATCTGAAGTATTTATATGTCTGCAATGACTTATTATCATTTCAATAAGGCGGACAATCAAACTTCAATCAACAAATGTTCTCAGAAAACATGATAAACAAGATCAACAAAGAAAGGCAGTGTTGAATGAACGCAACCTCCGCACGACCCCGCAACAAGATCTAGCGGCAAGGAGACCAGAAGGACCCCAAACAAATACAGGACAGGACGCGTGACAGAGCACGGAAGGGCTAATCACTTAAATGATACATGAGAAGAAATAATAGTAACTGACAAGGGAATCAAGGAAAACAATTAAATGATTGATTAATAGGCCAACAAAAGTAAAAAGGCACGGGGGAATGGGATAAAGAGATTCGGGCGGGGGGGGGGGCAAAATTAAAGAAATAAAGTTAGGGGCAAAATGAAAGATACTTAACGTAGACGAGAAAACTACAAGGGAAACAAACAAATGTCACCAAATCAGTATGAAATAACAAAAAATACATACATCTGAGGAACACAGAGGGACGCCGCCTTTGAACAGTCAGCAGTATAAGTACAGCTGGGGAGATCTCAGGCTAAGAAGCTCTCAGCATTAGCAGACCATTTTTGCAGAGCCAGAGAGAGATACGAATGCAGAGAACAAGGTATTAAGACAGAGAAACAAATGGTTAACGAATGACATAAAGACGGCATACTAGCGGGAAGACGGACAATAATTTCATCTTAAAGTTGCATATCTTCAGACGAAGCAGACTATTTCTGGAAAATCTTACTTGAGAAAAGTGTACTGAGATTTTAAAAAGTAATATATTCAAGATTTATGTTGTGTAAGATAATGAATAATTTTGCAGTATGTATCACCATATATCTCTGTGTGACTTACGTATTAAGGGCTTATTTGCAAAGTATTACCTATTAAGTAATTTATATGGATTATAAGAGGTGTTTACAATGTTTGAATTACTTCCTTGTTCATACCCCAATACTTTAATTTAATTTTGAGACATCCTGCTTTAAACGAAGTGGTTTCATTTTTTTATTTTACATATCACAACTTCGGCAATCCGATAAAAAGCTGCGGCACATATTTACCTTTGGTAAGAGATAAATGGCTTCTTTTCGAGGTTTATTTTCAAAGGCAGTATATTTTCGAGTATAGAGTTTAGCTAGCAAGTATTCTTAAATAAAAATTCTGGAAGATCCTTATCATTCAGAAAATCCCGAAATTTAACAGAAAGTTGACTTTATTTATCTTATACTTTTCGCCGTTTTTCATATTGTTTACCTTTTCCGAATTCATGTGCTACAACAGATAACGAATTATTTTAGGTACATCCGATTAAAGTACATAGCTATCGAGTTAATGAGTAAAACACGTTTGCATGATGTCTTTTTGCAGCTTTCTTGTTCAAATGGCGGGAAAGTAATTTCTGATTAAAATTCCCTTTTACCTGTGCTTAAGACACCTCGTTTGAAGAGACTTACCGTTAACGACGCATTAACAAGATAGGACATTGCAAAACGTGCAACGTTCAAAACATTTAACAATACACAAAACATACACGTGAAAAAACACACGAGGGGTACCACCTTTGAACGGACAGTAGTAATAACACCACTGGGGAGTTTAAACTGGTTAGAGGTACGCCAAATATATGATAAACAAGTTCGACAAGGAAAGGCGGCGTTCAATGAATCCAACTCACACACGACCCAGCAACAAAAACCAGCGGCAAGGATTCAAGACGGACCCCAAACCACACTTGTAGCCCTAATACGTTCCTATATGACGAGACGGTCTAAATAAAATGAATCCCCGCCTAACTATTGTCATGGTTACATAAGGCGAAGTAAATAAAACACATAAATGATCAAGTACACATGTACAAAGAGGAACAGCCAAATCACCATAACAAAAGTACTCGATGCCTTTAAGGGATGCAGAACAGTACATAAATCACTTACAAGGACCCAAATAATAGGACAGAAGACGAAAAATAAAACAATTCCGTACAAAAGGCTTAAGAACTGTCCAGCATACACTCTTCCACTTGGTCCTTCAGATGCAAAAACGGAACAAAAGAGTAAAACTTAGAGTCCAACTGGAAAGGGGTTCAAAACCAAACATGCGGTATGTCTTAAAATAATTGGGTCTTACCTTCTTTAATAGAACGCTTCATATTTTTAGTGTAGTCAGCAGAAAAATTACAATGACTCATGATCATACTAAGTTTATAAACCATAACTCCATGGAAACCAGGCTTGCTTAAGTTCTTCAAATTCTGTTTTTCTCTATTTCACTTCTGTGTTGATATATTTTTCAGGTCCTTCGGGATCATTTTAAGTGTTAAAAATTGAGTATCGCTCAAGCCGGTTATCGGGGCTTTAGGGATGTTGCACGTTTTCATCATTCCTCATAAACAGACTTAATAAAATAGAGATAAACAGAATCCCTTCAAACACAACAAAATTGAAAATGTTGCAGGCTCGGTTGCTAGGCTAACCGATTCTGCAATTTTCGTGAAATTCTGCTGTTCTAGGTGCTTGCGAGGGATCAATTTTTCACCAGATATTGCAAATATTTAGTTGTACAAGTGTTTAAATTGCAAAGATTTCTTTTCGATTTTGTATAAACACTCGCGTATACCACATCAGACACTTAAATAACGTGACGCATTTTCTTTTTTGTTCGTTCTTTCTGTGTTTTTGTTAATCAGATTGATTTTTAATACCGAACAAATATAAACAATTTGGAATAAAGGACTCTGAAAATGATTCTTACGTTTAATGACATATAATTACAGCAAAAGTAATTTATACTGCTGTAGATGATATTTGGGCATAGTTTAGTACCCTACAAGAAATAACTGCCTGATGCAATGTGAAAAGCAATGAAGAATAAATAAGTAAACAACAAAGCCTTTCAAGTTTTCCGGATTCCTAGTCGCTTCTTTAAAGTTAACACATCTGTCAACACTTATTTATTGTCTGTAACAATCCTCAAATAAGTGTTCTTTCTTTTAAATACATGAATGGCTAACAAATCAAAATGCAATCCCCCTCATCAGACACAATAGTTACTCTTTTCCTCCCGTAAAGTACACAAATTTCAAAAATGGTACTGTACTTCACTTCAGTGTTGTTATATTTTCTGGTCCTTCAGGATCATTGATGCCAGCACTATTAAGTGTTGAGAATTAAGTACCGCTCAAGTAGGTGCTAGGGGGCGTGAGAGATGTTGCACGTATTCATTATCCTTCATGTACAGACTCAATCCAACCGAGTCTGCAATTCTCTTATAATTTTGTGGGGATTAATGCTTTCGAAGGATCACTTTGTTTCCGGAATTTCATTATAAGCCAAGTCTAATATATAAACTTCCGCTTTGAATAACGGAAATATTGTCAGCTATGTGTGACTGTTCTTCAACAATAATTGTTTGTTTTTTAATTATAAAACAAGCGATCATTAACATTGTTTTAATAAAGATAATATCGTCACCATTTAACGTTGATTTTGGAATTTGTTTAAACCCAAAAATTCAGGTATTTATGAGAAATTCGCCTGATATTAAGGGCTACAAGTGGGGAATGCAGATTTTGATTTTCCAGCAAATGTTGAGGAAATTTCATTTTAAATGGTGCTGAAGCATAAAATAAAAAGAACAATTGTGAGTTTCTTGTGTAAGATGATTTTCTATTTCATCTCGTGAACTTTAAAAACATTATTATCACTCGTGGCTAAGCCACGAGCGAGAATACTCTTTTAAAGCCTACTCAATGAAATAAAATTTCATCTGATACAAAACAAACAAATATCCTCTATATATAATGACAAATATTTGAGTGTCTGAACACAACAAAAAAGATATAAAAAACACAATTATAAACCATCACTTTCTATTTTTAGGGGGAGGTACTCGTACTCCCACGTTTCAAAATTGGATACAATCTCTTGTCATCATTGCAGCTTCGAGCGTTCAGTTAAAACAATATTTTATTTTTAATAAATATACAAAAAAATAATAAAGTACAAAAAATAAAATTTACGGATTGAGTAAGAAGCTTATAAAGCTTTTTTGAAAACTCTTGAATCAGTATTTAAACAAGAGCGATCAGTAATCGCATGTGTCGCCTCATAATGGCCAATTTCATGTTGGGACAAGTTTTGTGTTAGACGGACAGACAGACAGACGGACAGTGCACAACTAGACTTGGTACTGATCATTACTGTTAAGTTTGAATAAAATTGCACCAATAGTTTTTGAGGAGTAGTCTGGACAAGCTTTTGTGTATCTGGCAACACACAGAAAAAAACACCTTTTTATCAAAGGGCCATAACTCAGCCGAAATCATTCAACCGGAAAACCCGTGCAATTTGCGCAAGGACTTGAGCTACAGATCAATCCTGTAAAGTTTCATTGAAATTGCATTAGTGGTATAAGAGAAGTAGTCCGGACAAACTTTAAAAATAAAACTTATTAAAGGGCCATATCTCTGACAAAAATCATTGAACCGGAAAATGCTGACAATATGCACAACTACACTTGGTACTGATCATTCCTGTAAAGTTTGGATGAAATTGCACCAGTAGTTCATGAGGAGTAGTCCGGACAAGCTTTTGTGTATCTGGAAACACACAGAAAAAAAAACACCTTTTTAACAAAGGGCCATAACTCGCCCAAAAATCAATCAACTGGAAAACCCGTGCAATATGCGCAAGGACTTGAGCTACAAATTAATCCTGTAAAGTTTCATTGAAATTGCATTAGTGGTATAAGAGAAGTAGTCCGGACAAACTTTAAAAATAAAAATTATTATAGGGCCATAACTCTAACAAAAATCATTGAACCGGAAAATGCTGACAATATGCACAACTACACTTGGTACTGATCACTCCTGTAAAGTTTGGATGAAATTACACCAGTAGTTTATGAGGAGTAGTCCGGACAAGTTTTGTGACGGACGGACGGACAGACAGACAGATGGACAGACAGACGACGTAGAAGTGATCCCTAAATGTCGCCACTACACCGTAGAGGCGACACAAAAATTCAAATAAATGATATCAAAATATAAATATCTAGACTAAAGCATAAATATCATATCGACTTGTTCTTGCTTTCTAACGTATACATACTATGTTTAAGACAAGTATTCATGAACTAAATTTAAGAGACATTACTGTTAGATTTGAGGTATAAGCACGAGTATGAATTCATTTTAAAGGAATAAATTGCTTAGTTTAGTGTTTGATCTATTTAACCAATATGTTGAGACAATTTACTGATTAAAACATGCGCATTGAAGAAGAAGTAATAAGAACAAAGACGAATAGACAGGGAACAAGAGAAAGAAAGAATATCACTTTACTATTATGGAGTTGAGAGGACCTTTTTCTTTTCAAACGGATATAATTGTATTCTAACACTCCTCGTGATTTTGTCATCATAGACAAAGAAGAAAAAAAACGGCGTTAAAATGCCAATAAACACTGGTTAGGGACTACTTGTTTATACGGCTGCTTTTTTTTCTCCCTCGATTATATAGCTTACATAGCCTTTTTAAAGCAACAATAAAAAAAAATTTTATTTATATTTTCAGTTCTTATAATGGTTTCTTTTCATACAATACCGAAATAATATCTCACATAAACTAACGCTACATATTTGATCCATATCAGTTAATAATATTTTGACAAAACAGCGCCATCCGTAAGCAGCGCAATGACGTCAACCTAAGTAAACAAGTAATTCATACACCCTTACGTCATTTCATACATAAAATAATGATAAATGGGGCACTGATGTAAACACAAAACATTCCATTCTAAGACGTAAGTTTTTATTGTTGAAAACATGATAAAATTCCATTTTTTATTAGTTCTTTCGTTTAATAATATCTATATCTTAGTAACAGCGTTATACGAAAATCACACCGGAATTTATTTCCGCCTGAAAAAATAACATTTGTGATCATCCTTATTTTATAACGTAAGAATAGAAATAATATTGTCTGTGCGGTGCTTATCAGCTTTTTAACACCGGTTTTGTCGTTTTGATGCGCAAAATATGATCAATCATGCCTACGGCCTTAATGGTCAATTCCTACACATCAAAACTCCAAACCGATGTGAAATAGCCGATAAACACCGCTTAGACCGATATTATTTCTTGATCAAATCTCAAGCTTTTCTCCATCTGATTACTCGTTTAAATATAGTTCCATATCAGTCAGGCCTATATAAGATAACCAACAAAAACACTAATGGTGGTATATTATTGAGGATATTGATATTTCGTGTGTCGTATTCATTGGTCAGAGTGAATGTGTATTCGCGATGCAGACGTCAAACATGGCGGACAAATCGCGGAATGTTAACTACCGATCTTTTTCTAGCCCTTTTGCAATTATAGTCACTATGTTACGTAAAGTAAATCTACAAAGAGCTAGTCTTTTATGTTTAGAAACGTTGATTAAAGTAAACGCCCAGTTGAATCTTTTTTCCGCTTCGTCCGATGTTTTTGAAAAAATAAACGATATAACAGTATAGAGCGAGGAGATGACCCTTGTGAAAATATTTCAGACACGAGCGGCACCTGACTAGAACTACCAACCTTCCGTAAAACTAGCTTGATTGATTCCTCACATACAAAGAATCCAACGCATGACAGGATTTCATTCACAGCAGTAAAGGAAAAAACTTTCCGACTTATCCCGACTCAAAAAAAGATATTGTAATTATCTGACCTTAATTTATTCTCTATAACTTTCAATATTATTTTCTTTTTAAAAAAAGAAGAAAACTTCTATAAACTGTCTGAAATAAAAAACGACATTTAATTTAATAATGACAAAATAATCTTCACTTCAACAAAGAACTATTCGAGATGACACCGGGGTCATGATTTAATTTGAATGTTTTTGGTTCGAGATGAGAAGGATTTTTAAATATTGCCTTTTTTAAAATCTATATATTGGGAGTTCGTATCCTAGATTGCAACCGAAATCATGTGTACGACAAATGGACGAATAGCCATCGGGCCAATAAGCTCACCACTTGAGTTTTTAAAGATCTAAAAGTCTATGTATCATTCATACATTTTATCTAATATATACACTTAACAAAACTTATAACTGTGCAGTTTTTAAATGTGAATAACTTTTTTATTACTTGACATTTTTTACCCAAATTTTGGAATTCATCGTTTGAATGGTTTATTTTTACAATGCTATATTCAGAAATAACGGTTATTTTTGTTGTGTGCGTTCATCCGTGACATGACATAAACAACAAAGTGCACGTGAGGGTGACAGGTTGGCGCTAAATGAAGTTATTATTGACCATCAAGGATTCTATTAAAATAAAGACATCCAAAAAACATAAATTTATTGCAGAATTTTTGCAATTGAAAGAAAAATGGCCGTCTAGAAGTTTTACGCAAGGGAATTTGCATTTCAGGTGCCCATTTTGAAAATAAATTTGCATAATATTTTCTCAAATAAACATATTGACTAAGATTTTACTTTAAAACTAAAAACAAACTTTCTTGGTACTTTCATATTAATGAAAATATCGTGTTTGCATTGCTTTTAGCAACTGGGTACAACGCGTTACGGAGATCGACATAAACCAGTCTTTACTGAAATTCAATAAAGCAAATATTAAAATCACAGTGACATAATGCCCTGGAATTCATTGTAGTATTATACCCTATCGGTGATCCTATGTTTTATGTTTGTATTTTAGTGAAATCAAGAGATTTAGACCTTTTTGCACCCAATATAAATACACATTTTACAGAAATGTGAAATTCGGTTTTCGCGCATTATTGCACACATCGCCATTTCTCAGTAAGTACGAATCGCCCTGACATAAAAATCGATACCCATCATTGCACATATCTGTACTATACTTGGTTAAAATTTCAGAGACCTATGTTTATTAGTATCTGAGAAAATTTGATTTTTATACGTGCACACTTATAAGATTTGTTAAGTGTATAGCAAATATCGAGGTCTAAGCTGTTACCGAAATATGGGTATAAATTGTAACAAAATCGGATAAAAATCGCTAGGTCTATGTTGTAACCCTGCACAATTCACCTCACTCTATACTGTTTATTGTTTCAAACGCATTAAGCGAACAAGGAAAATAGGTTCAACTGGTCCTTCACTATTATAAACGTTTCTAAACACAAAAGACTAACATATTTTAGAAACTAAGCTACTTGTATTATGGACCGGAATAAAATCACTTATCTGTCCTCACCACAAATAATCCTTTATCTTAAAAATACTACACTGTAACAGGAAACGCGATACTGTAACACGTTCCCGACGGTGAACAACGTCAATATGATTGAGAGTGATCTTTTCCGTAGTTTAAGCGTTCTTTTGTTGGATGGTATTTGTTATCTTGGACAAGCGAACCTTATAAACAGTAGCAGGATTCCTGGCATTTGTGAAGCCATGCGATGAAATCATTGAGCTGATTGTTGTTCACTACCTCCAACATGGCATTGCTTCGGTGTTCCATCAGGATGACACCCGTCCACTCACTGCCAGGCACACACAGAACGAGCCTTAGCAACAGACTATTAACATGTTTGATTGGTTGTCAAGATCACTAGACCCATCACCGATTGAACACTTGTTGGATCAGCTTGGTAGAAGGGTCTCGCAAAGAGATGATGTGAACATTGTGAATTACTTGAAATAAGTTTACGCGAAGAAATGTGTTGGAATATCTTTAAGATCAATAAGAAAGCTAATAAACAGTATGCGAAAGCGATAAGATGCAGTTCTGAAACTGATTAATGCACAACACTATTTTATATCGGCGGGAATAGATAAAATGATGAATTTGATAGTTTTGAACATGTTGTGATCACATCTTCTTCACTTTCCGTCTACCTATCGACTCCCCATTTCAGACTTAAATCAGTTTATCATATTGGAAAAAAGAATAAAAAATATAGGGGAAGGTGGATTCCCCCAACAAATTCTTCCAAACGTTCTGATTGTTTTCATATTTTGAGAAATCTAACACATGTGTGTCTATTGACTTACGGTAGAATACCCCTGATAGGCACAAAAAGAGACTGTAAAATTGACAACGTAGGACAGTTATATGCCTTAAAGGACACCTCTATGCAAATTTTTAAACAAAATTTACCGTATGGTTTCACAGACACTTGGGGTTTGGAGCTCAAAACGCCTTTAAAATCCAAATAAAATGCATATTTGTCAATCCCAGCACATGTACTGATCATATATATCAAAAAACTTAATATAAGCCGATTTGAAAAAATTCATATTTCAACATCTATAATAATACACAAGATAAAAATGTTCGCCGGAAAAAATCCGCACCCCTACCGTCATAATCACCATGTATTTTATTCCATTTCCAATATTTTCACATAATCCTTTGGTCCATCGACACAGAAGATATAATTCTTCACGATGATGGTCAATTTTTAACTTCAACGGTAATATAATCAACGCAACAGCCGAAATAAACATCAATATTATCGCCGGTTTCCTTCAATGACATTATCTTTCGATAAATTCAAACGTGCCAGTCGGCTATGTGCTGGGATTGACAAATATGCATTTTATTTGGATTTTAAAGGCGTTTTGAGCTCCAAACCCCTAGTGTCTGTGTATGGTTTATGAGAAATGGATTTTTTTTTATCTATAACTTTGCTATTAGACTGGCTCTTTTTCAAAATGAGTAAACTCTAAATAATCTATAATGTCATCCTTATGAAAAAAGATTTCCCATTAATATTTGGTAAGAAACAAAAAAGTAACATTCAGCTAATAATCCACATAAGCAAAATAGTAGTTTCTATTCATAATTTACGTATGAAATTTTACACTTCTCCACCCATTTTAATACGTGTTTGACCATTGTCCAACAAAGAGTGCCTAATTGAAAAAATCCCTTAACGTTACCAAAATGAGTGACGGTTTTCAAGGTTTCCCTAATTTTTTTTCTCGAAAGGATATTGCTTGACTTTGTAAAATATTATATTCTTCCAGTTTTGATTTTATTACACTTTGAAAATATCAAGTAACATACTTGTTATTATATTTAGCATTGTTTAGTCAATAAATATCTACAATAATTACATAATTGAAAATAAAAAGCACTTTTTTCTTTCCATAAGTGATCTGAGAGATACATTACTAATGTTTAAAAATAAGAAATGCCCCTTCTGCGGTTTGAACCCGCGCCCCTCAAATTCAAAGCAGTTTACAGTAATTCTAGCCTATGAATACATGCATTTATTAGGGGTATACTACCTTAAAAATATTAATCATTTTTATAAATAATACCAATTTTGATAAGTGTGTCTCATAATGCATCTCTAATCACACTTTCCTTTTCATAATCAATAAAGATACAATAAAATTTAGCCTTGTTAGATTAAACCTTAGAATAATCGAATTTCAATGTAAAATGAATATACTTTCAGTTGTAAAATGCTTGTGTCTAAATTTAATTATTGCGACTCAATAAAAATATCACATTTTCCCTATAATTTATTCCACTATTTCTGAACAGCAAAAAATAGTTTTTCCAAAATACAATAATTATTCGTCTATAATTAAAGGGATTACTTATATAGCACTTTTTTCTGTATTTGGTATAAAATACCCATACATCACGATTCTTGATATAAAACAAAATCAACTAAATAAATCGAAATGTTGCTAACCATGTGTGTTTATAATATTTTCCATGTCACACCACTGTCATGTATTTTGTTAGTCTGTCTGTCTATCTTTCTATCTATCTACCCTAACCTTACCAAACACCTATCTACATACCAACCTACTTCAAAATTAAACATTTTATACAAAATAAACCTGAAACTTTTATACTTGCAAGACAGATATGTCGATTAGGCCAGCTTTAAAATTATTTTTGTTTCCCAATCCGCGACCCATGCGAGTTTGTGTAGAGAAGGTAGGTAGGTCGAAAAAAATCAAAAGTCTTTTAGTGTATCTAAAATAACAAAATAAATAAAACTAAGCGTGGATATTTAGCAATTGTACAACCATATTTTCACTTTTTTTTTTCAACATTATCTCATTAAATATACATTCAATTCAAAAATATCAGAGTCAGCATTGTTGTTGTTGTGGTTGTTTTGCAATACAAATTTTTGAGTAGCTGTGATTTTTGCTGGAGGGGAACAATAAAAAACTTTTTTTTTATTTTAATCAAAGTATCAATGTATATTAAAATTAGGAAAAAAAGTAAATTATTGGCCCATGACTTTTAAATATGCAATGATAGTGCTCATATGTATTATGGTATGTATTCTTAACGGCAAAATAAAAACTATTAAAAGTTAAGACAATATAAAACGGTTCTATTTCAGTACAGAACGTACCAGTTTCTTGGTAATTTGGATCAGTGTGTTTTAGGGGATACGACTGGGTTCATTTTGTCAACTGACATTAAGCCATTCCTAGATGACATAAAACTTATTCTAAAAGGACATGTCAAATCAGGATATAAGGTAGGTTTATTATAGGTTTTGTAGGTTTTGGGCCCGTTATGCCTTTTTTTATTTCACACCATTACGTGTCCTTCTCCTCCTTTTGCCGCCCTTGTGTCCTCTCCCGGTTTTGGTTTGGTGCATACTAGGTTCCCTGCTGTGGTGGCTTGGTGTAAAGAGGGGCTGCGTCCTGTGATTGGATTTGCCTTATAGATCTTTATTCACGTTATGCTCAAAACCGTGTTTGTGTCGTGTGGCGGCCGTTAAAAGTCTTGTACATACAATCAATGTTCTTATATTTTTCACCCTCAATGAATTCATTGTTGTCCTTTTTCACGTCCTGCATACGTTTCCCATTCATTCTATTTACTTTTTATACTCTTTTAAAAGCAATGCGTTCACTGTTGCGTAAATTATTTTGTTTAGTTTTCATAAATTGTTTTAGGTCTCTATTTGTTTCAGACTTTCAGTTTTTCTATCGATGCACCATTTTTCAATGAAAGTCATTTATTGCATACACAATCATGAGTGATTTTAATTTAAATAATAGTATATGTATTTCTCTTCTTCGGATACACTCTAGACCTGTTAATTCACACCAACATTACATTATTACAAGAAATACATCTTCTGTCGTTCTCTCATTCTCTCACCTCTAATTGTGTCATCTGTTAATTCGATTTATTTTCCGCAGTCTTTAATTTTGCAATTTAACATTTTCAGAAATTAACTACGTTTTAGAATTTCACCCATTTAAAATACAATTTTAAAGAAGTACAATATCAAACAGACTAATTTTCCTTATAGGTCTAGAGTGTAACCTTCTATAAACAAATGTAATTCTAAGAGGTGGGGTGTTATAACGGTTTATCGCACATGTCTACTATTACCGCTACAGTTAATGGCAGAACATTTCATAAAATTTTCATTTCTGATTTAGCAAACAGTCAACACATTTTACTTATGCGTTAACATGGAATGCTTACGGTTGCGGCTTTCAGTATGTTGGGCGAACAGAACGTTCTATTAAAATTAGATTCCGAGAACAGTTCTAAAAAAGAGAGCTCGTAGCAAATTTCTACTCTTTTGTATCAAAACTTTAGAAAATTTATTCTTTTCAGCCAGTGAAACAAATTATTTTAGATTCTTATACTTCGTCTTGTTTTAAAGTAAAAGCCAGACACTTGATCTCTTAGTACTTACGATTTCTCCGACCTATACACAACATTGCCACATAAACTTTTAAATGTTGAATTTATAGCTTCAATTCAAGAAACACGTGCAAGAAAAAATGTCACTTTTCTTGCTTGTTATTCAAAGAAGGCTTTTATTACTAATGGCATCATTAAACAATATACAAAGTGGACCTGTGACAAGTTTCCGGAGCACTTGCGTTTTTATTAGAAAACCTCTGTGTCAGGTTTGGTAGTACAGTTTTCAAGCAGAAAATAGGCATTCCAAGACTAACTCTTCATACGTTAAAACATCTTATTTATGTGTTATGTTCTAACTAAGAAAATGAATACTGGCACTTGTATGTGTTATTTGAAAATAAGAAAGTTATGACAGTTTAACTACAACAATAACAAATTGAAAAAGTGTTCTTAAAGCTCTGTTTTAAAAATATTTAAATTTTATCAATTGCTTGTTCTAGATAAGAAAAAATAAACATATATTAACTCTTGTTTCAAACAAGCTTCAATGATTTTACTGTTTTAATGATGATTGCTAATCATTACCGGTGGTCAAAGAACTGAAGTTAACCTCTGTATAACGCATTCTATCCGTTAGTTAACTTTTGAACAACAGAATTTATTTAACAGACAAATTTTAGCCAGTGGATAATGATTTCCCCCGTTTGTTATTACAAACTAATGTTTGAACAACAGAGTCCTGCTGTCATCACTAAAATTATCAAACGGTTTATGAAAAGAGGTTACGTCCCAATGATTTTAGGCATACCGCATGGTTGGTGTTCAACCCTTTAACAGTTGAACGCTACGCTTTCCTCTTTTAATAACATCCGACGGTCTTAGTGGGAGACTCTATAAAGGACACTTCTTAAAGCCCTTTGAGACTGAATTGTCTTCTCTTGCTTGGTCGGGCCCTTATAAGTCATTTTTGTGTTGCTCTGTCTTCCCTTAAGGCATCGAGCACTTTGGTAATAATGATCATTAGGCTGTACCTTTTTGTGCATATTTACACAGTTATTTCTTTTTTATTTATTTCGTCTTATGTAACTATGATCATTGTTAGAATTTCACGTAGCGAAATACTTGATACTTGTTTTAAATGTTTGCATGTTTAATGACGCCTGCCTTGTTGGATTGTCGTTGACGGTAGGTGTTTTCTCACTACCCCCCCCCCCCACACACACACTCTGTCTTCCATTTTTACCCCTTTTTCACCCTTACAACCCTTGTCACTTACATTTAAGTTTTGGGCCGTTTTGGAATTTTGTCATTTTAACACATTACAGTAGGGTGAGCGTTTCAGTTTACACGAAAAACGTACGCTGTGGAAAATACGCACGCTCGTTACACGCTATAGGAACAAAGGGTACACGCACGCATTACCAAACGAATACGCAGACGCACGCAAAAAGATATACGCTAACGAAATACGCTAAACAATATACGCACGCTAAAACGCACGCAAAATAAAAACGTTTCTAAACGTGAAATACAATATCGTAATTTTATCATTTTTAACATTTTTAGCTCTATTTAAGATATTTGTAACTTCTGAATAGTAATAGAAGCAAAACATGGTACTTTAACGTTTTGACGAACGCAGACGCACGCTAAGCGTTTCTGGGGATAACAAACGCACGCTTTCAAACGCACGATAAACGATATACGTTAAACACTTGTAAACGATGCACGCTTGAGAAAGCGTTTTATCAAACGCACGTTGCACGATATACGCACGCACGAAAAACGCACGCACGAAAAACACTACTTTAGACAACCGAAACGTTCACCTTTCTGTACGTGTCCCTCTCCTCCTTTCGCCATCCTTATGTTCACTTCTGGTTTTTTGTTAAGTGCCTTCTGGATGCCCTGCTGTGGTTGCTTTAATGTGTCGGGGCTGCGTCCAGTAAAGGTTGCCTTGTTGCTCTTTATTCTCTTTGATATTATTTTTGTTGATCATTGTGTGTGTGCTTGTGTTTGGGAGTTTTTATGTATAATATATTCTTTTGTAATCTATTGTTATTGGTAGTGGCGATTTCGGTTTCTGTGTTGTTTTATGTTGTTGTTTTTTGTTTTTGTTTTGTTTTGTTTGTTTTTTTGTTGTTTTTTTTTGTTTTTGTTTTATTTTAAATTTTTCAATGGATTTAAGGTTGTTTTTCACCTTCAATCATAATGCATTTAAATGTAAAAACGTCCTCTACTTTCCAAAACACTTTAAGGCTAAAGTAACATTTCAACATTAAATATCATGTTAATTGCTCATAGATAATATGACGTATTAGATCAACGTCCTGTGTTGGAGGACTGCCGCCCTTCCTTGTTGATCTTGTTTTTCATATTTGTCGACAAAGCAGATTTATTTTGGCTTTTTATTGGTATTTATTTTGATTAATGTATGTGTATAAAACATTTGTATCAAAGATATCGTAGATAAAATGCTTTTCAATTGCAGTTTGATCCGGACAAAAGTATATCTCCTGAAGACGAGTATTATGAACCAACGCCTGGGCTTTCGGATAAGATGCACTGTGTAATAATTGTCTCTGAGTGTGGACAGTCATATGAGCTGCATGCGAGTATGACAGTTAATATCAAATCGATCATGGATACAATACATTCATTGAGTATATATATTTATTACTCTTCTAGATTTACCCCTTATTTGGTTGGATTTTGATCCGCCGAAAGAAATTGATATATCACAGAGCAAGACAGGTTATGTGCTCATCAAATATCCCTTTTTGGTGCCCAAGGTTGTAAACAATATGAGCTGTGAAGATGCGCGTATGGTCGATTTTGCGCTCCGGTTACGTAATTTTGCGGCGTAGGGTGTCCTAAAGGGAATCTTATTCCGATGTGTAATTTTAAACAGTATTGATTTATTTGAAAATTGTCTTTCTCGGCAGGAGAAGAGTAATAAAATATTTATTTTGTTTAAGAGGGGTATATGTTGATACATTACCTGCCAAGATAAAATATCCTCCTCCTCGCGTACCTGCTCGGGTTATATGAAATCCTGTTAGATACTATATTCACATATATTACTCCAAAACAAAAATAACAATTAATATACAAAAATTATGTAAATTGCATATATATATATTGGTATAATATAATAAGTTCTAACATTGGTTCAACTTTTGTAACTGCTACGTTTTTTAACTTTCAAAGTATTCCCCCTCTACCAGAATGCAATTCTGTAATCGACCTTTCTAATAGCTGAACAATAATCTTTTTTAGAATCTGTCACAGACAGTGATAAATTGTGCTGCCAACAGAACTTGTTGATGTATATTTAACGAGAAGGCATTTTATTACGCCTGGAAAACAATAACAAGTAGAAGGGAAATAACAGATAGTTTTTTTCATTGACATCTTAAACGACATGTTTGGTACAAACATTTAAAACAAACATGACAATTAATTCTAGTAAGCTGTGACATGCTCACAAGAACGGAGGATAGCACAAAACAGAGAAAGAGAGAGACTCTTATTACCATTCTGGTCGTCTGTGTTGGTTGCATGACATAGAGAGTCTTTATGCATTGCAAATCTTTTCAACTAAATATTATCACATTCATTTTACAGCATTGTATCACGAAGTTTAAACAGGATAAATATACTATGAAGTAAATGATCAAGCATTAGATATTTTACTTTAAGACAAATTAAATAAAACAATTATAATTCTAATCATATCACAGTCACAAATTTAAACCTAGCGGTAAAACATTTGGCAAGAAAGCAAGACGGTACCACGAAAATGTAGGATTGATAATTAAATAATGAATATTTCTTAGACTAAAAGGCATGCATCATTGCATATTAAATGATTAACGACTGAAAACCATTCATATACGGAAACAACATGATGTTGATTTAAAACTCACGTCAAAAGAGTATGTATTGAAAAATTACAAACTGTCTATCTTAATAGATACTTTGATGGAAGTTTACCTGCCAATGCAAGATAATTCAGCTGCCAATTTGTTCCACAACGAACAACACACTAGGCTGCAGGACTTTGAAACAAAACATTTGACCTTCGGGATAGCAAATGGACCATTGTTTCTGAACATGGTCTTGTAAGAATGAAAAGTGTCGTGTTGGATGAAATACTCTTCCATGTAACCGGGGGTCAGTTTATTTTTTACTTTAAAATATGACAAAGGTTGATCGGACCAACACGTTTATTGACCGGTAACAAGTTGAGTATTTGAGAGTGATTTGGGACGTGGTTAGCTTATTCCCAACACTTGATGATTATTTTTAAGAATCTTGAACGGACTGGGATACCATTTTAAACAGCAGTAATCAAAATGACATTGGATTAAGGACATACCTAGAAGTTAATTAGTATGTTGAGTACGATATAAATATTTCAAATTTGCATAAGCTTTCACCAACACTGACCTAGCCATTACATCAAAAGATAATGATTGATCCGAGATATTTCATCAAATAAGTTGAATCAATGGCTGTGTCATTACATTTAATATTTAGACATGACCTAAGTATTTTTTAGACCCCCAAAAAAGATTTTTACTCAGTATGCTTTTAATGTAGTAAATCATATAAGTATGGCTAACGAGTTTGCAAATCGTCCTCTAGGGCATTTTAACATCAGTCTGATATTTACCTGGGGACCAAGGATTGAAGTTTGTGAAACACCACATGTAATCCGAGCGCCAGATGAAACATCAACAAGCTGTCTTCTATGAGAAAGATTTGACAATGTCATTTCAACATATTACCACCACGTCCAGCCGTTCTTAATTTCACCCGAAGAGATGGGTGGTCTACAGCATCGAATGCCTTCTTGGAGATCTAACAGAATCATTCCATACCCATTTGCATTTTTATATAGTCTGTGAAATGAATAAACACGTGTCTGTAGAAAACCTATGACTCTATTTGGTCATATACAACTACTAGTATCTAAAACATCTAAGATACAATGCTCAATATAGAAACCGGGCGATAATTGCCTAATGCAGTTTTTATTTTTTTTAAAAAATGGGATAACTCTAGCAGCTAGGCTCATCGGAAACCCCAAACCCTTTTACAAGAAGGGCCAGTAAATGCATGGTTAAAGTAGTGTTTTGAATAAATATGTCACGTTTTTTTAAAAAAAAAAATTTTTTGGAATGTCAAAAAAGTCAGCAAAAAGGGCCCGGGGATGACGCATATCTCCCCATAGCAGTTTTCAAAAAAGAAACATAAATTTTGGGGGTGTCTATTCCCACTAAAGAATGACCAACAAATATATCTACTTTTAAGATTTAATGTCTGTAGACTTTTACTGATCAATTATATATAGGGACATTCAGCTATATCAGAGTAGAGGTATAAACCAACATATAAAAATACATCACGTCCTCTTCCCTTTTCTAAAAAAAATTAAATCATGTCTATTTATTAAGAATTTACAGTAAAACAATGTACAGGTATATTTTTTATGTCCTGAATTGGATTAAGCACAGTTTCTAAAGCTGCTAAATTCAAGGCGATTCCCACTCACAGTATTAACATTTAGATAATGTTTAAAATACATGAGTAATTTTGCAAACTGAAATTTGTGTCATTTAAAGAATATTCCCGGCTTCTTGTGGTACTGCTCAGTTTAGAAAATTAATTTTCATTAAACATTTTAACACAAACTTACACATTTTATTACTAAATATTTTAGAGCTGAACTAAATTAATCAAAGCGAAGGATATTCCACACATAATTGCTTTACTTTTACTTTCTTTGAGTAAAACTTTTTTACATTTTGACCATCAAAAACAACATTTTGCACTACATAATCTCCCACCCCTCTTGATGCTTTTATTTTTCTGCCTGCTATTGTAGTTTGTGTCATCTTAACTAGCTATTCGGGGGGCTGGACTGATTGATCAGCCTTAGAAAGTTCGGATTTTATTGTAGGTTTAATAGGTTTAACCATGACAAATGTTAGAATTTTCACTTGGCGGGGATTCATTTTATTTACACTGGTCTCGTTTATAGTTAACAATTGGCTGGGCTAAGAGAGTGTGATTTAGTGCACCATTAATCGGTTTAAACTCCCTAGCAGTACTTATGCTGCTGCTGACCGTTCCAAGGCGGCGCCCCTCTGTGTTCCTCTGTATGTCTTTCTTGCCTCATACTGTTTTGGTGACACTTTTGTGTTCATTATTATTATCTCGTCTACGGTAAGTATCTTCCCCTTTGCCCCTTGTTTTTTATTTCTATTATTTACCCCCCCCCCCCCCCCCCCCCCCCCCCCCCCCACCCTCGCCCGTGTCTCCTATCCCCGTCCTCTGTGCCCGTTGACTCTATGGGACTTTTACTCAATCATTTATTTGTTTTCTTTGAATTTCTTATTAGTTACTAATTATTTTTTTCTTATGTATGTTTTTAAGTGATTAACCTGCTAATGGCTCTGCCTTGTGCCCTGTCTTGTTTTTATTTTGGGATCTTTCTTGGCTCCTTGCCACTGACTCTTGTTGCTGGATCGTGTAGAGGATGCGATCATTTAACGCGGACTTTCCTTGTTGAATTTGTTTATCATTTTAAACCCCGGATTTTCCCCTAGTTAAATTTTGTTTATATTTTTCTAATTTTGGGGGAACCCTTGAGTAAATATTCGGGTTTCCCTTGTTAATTAAAATCCCTATCGCCCTTTCTTAATACTTACAAAGGGCGGTTTTCTTAAACACCTTAAAATTATTTTGTTTCATTCCCCCAAAAAATTTAAATTTTTAAATTTTTGTACCAAAAAGATTTTGCAATTTTGCTGGAAGATCATATAGTCGCCGCCTTGTCCGTCTGTTCGTCCGTTGTTTTGTCCGGAGCATAACTTGATAATGCTGGGAGATAATTCGTTTAAACTTCACACATTGTTAGAGAGAAATAAGGCGGGGTGCAGTGTTAAAGAACCATTACTCTGAATAGCATTGCTTTTTTAAATCTCTCCTTTTAGCAAAACTTGGTTTTGGGAAATAAATCTAAAAAATTTAAAAATTATGAAACCTAAAAATTTTGAAGATCAAAATTTTTCTCATTGGGGAAAATGGCAATGCTAAGAACCATAACTTTTTTATTGCCTTGTTTGGGGTTTTTCCAAAAAATGCTTTTTTTTAAATTTTAAAAATAACTCTTAAATTATAAAAGATATCAACCCAGTTTCTATATCATGCTTTGTAGGTATATACATCTAATTGGGTAGAAGTGCAGTGCAAAAGAACAATATAACCCCGTTTTTTTATATCTCCCTCTGTAGAAAAATCTTGTTCGGGTCATAAGTCTAAAACAATATAGATATATTAATATGAAACATTGTATGTAGATAGATTTTATAGGTAGATGTGCAGTGCACAAGAATCGTAACTCTGCCTTATTTTGGTGTTATTGCCCTTTGTTTATTTTTATACTTTGAACTTTGTCCTGGACATAACTTGGAAACCATGGCAGGTATAAACAAAAACACTTTGTAGGTAGATGGATGTCATAAAATAGAAGTTCATTGCAAAAAGACCGTAACTCTGCCTATTGTTTGAGTAATTGCCGTTTTTCAATATAACACTGAACTTTGTCCGAGACGTAACTGTAAAACTACAAGAGATATCATCGAGAAACGAAGTCGGTATATAGATCTTGTAGATTAAAAGTCCAGTGCAAAGAAATGTAACTCTGCCTTGCCTAATTTTAAAATTATTGCAGTTTGAACTTTGTCCAGGGACATAATTCTAAAACTACAAGAGGTGTACTTTGTGTCCAAAACCTATTTGGGAAGCATCGCCCGGATCAAACCGGGCTCTTGTCTAATCTCGATACTTCTGGCCATTTTAAACAGTAGCATTCACATATAAGGTAGGATTTTGCTTTCCTTTACAATATATCTGTTCTACTGTTACTGTACGGTATGTCAGTAATTTCATGTCGAATGAGTGGTTATTTTGAATTCGCTGATTTTTCGCGCAAATGTCACATGAGCTAATTTTGGACTCGATTTCCACACCCATTGAAGATCAGAATAAAACATCCCGTGCTTTAGCGTTAAACTTCACAATAATCATATGCGGCGTCTCATGAATCAGATAATCACATCACAATATGTCCTCCGTGTCACAATGATCACTATCATCACGATCGATAAGCTCACCATAATACATCTACGAGGTAAAGATACTTCACTGGGATATTTATGACTTCCAGATTGTATTTGGGCAATTCAAGATATCATTTTCTGTAGTCTTGCAGGGATTTCGTGAATTTGTTTGCGAAAGATACTCTGTAATGGCTTGTGGTCGTTTTCTCACACGATTTGTTTCTATTCCATTTAAGTAATGATAGAATTTCTCAAAAGACAGACATTTTTCTCCAGCTCAAATGTTATTAGGCATAGACCTAGGCAATGTAAGAAGATGGACGGTTATCAAATCCGCCGTCTCTACACCCTTGCGTCACAGTCATAGAGGGCAGGACCCCTTTGACCCGCTCCCCCCTAATACCCACCATTTTTTTTTCATAAATTATAATAAACCCTCACACCCCCACCACCACCAGAACGAGCGAAATCTCAAAAAAACAACGTGCCACAAATCCACCACCTGGTATTCGAAAAAAACAACCTATGGCTTTCGAGTGTGTCATTCTCAACCAGTTATCTTCTGTTGAACCCCTACCTAGCATCGAGTCATCCTGATATTCACATAGCATTAATCTTCAACGAGTTGAACAGACGTAATGGTTCAGATATAAATTAAAACGTTTTTCTTTGGACACAATATGAGACTTGAAAGACCTACCAAGTCAATTGAATTCATGATCTACTTGCTTTGTAAAATACTTGAGAGCTTTAATACCTCTCGCTTAATAATGAATATACATAAATCATGACAGGAAATACTTGATTTTTTAATCATACTATAATTTTTTTGCTGCGAGTATTTAAAATTTTTATGGACCAAAAGTGTCTTCTAGTTTGATTGTCCTGTCTTCATACACAAAAACTACAATACATATTCACAGGATTCTCTTACCCCTGTTCATGACCGTATCCCCTGAAGATTAATCCCTACAATAATATCTATTGAGATCCACGTATTCATATCCTAGTACCAACGTGCCTACTTAAGTCAAGAAAAACTCGCTGCTGGATGATTTTAAACGGCATTCTTAAAACATCATGAAGACATTTGCCAAGCACAGTATTATTAGCTCTCCCTCACGAGGTTATATCTATCTCCTCTCATATCTAATTTACCTCATCTTTCATCTTCAGTAAATTCTCCTCTAACAATAATTGAGATAAAAATTGTTACGTACGTATGTCAATACTTTAGTCTAGACTATTGCGAGAGAGCCTATGGTTGAAATAACCATCATCAAGTTTTTTTCCAATCTAGTATAACATGTGCCTCTTTTAATCCTACTACAACATATGTGTTCTCGAGACAGATTATTCCAAGAGTCATATTCTTAAAATATAATCCTATCGGCTTATTGAATACTGATCAGATCCTCACGATCACGCGCAGATCGTCTACTCAACTCTAACGTCTCTACAACGATGTATAATTCTTATCTCAACTATACATGCCAGAAACTATACTCCAGATATCGATGCAGTTTATCACTCATTACTACGAAGACTATTATAGGCACACTAGTTTTCACTGCCCAGACGATTCTACAAAGAGATCTTAGATCTCTTTTAGTCCTGTAATTTTGATTACGTAGCGTGATAATACAAGATGGCCACTACGAGACACCACAATCATCTCTTGACACATATACGCTAACGACGCGGAACCACAATTCTGTTTCACTATAATATTTCTCTAACATACCTCTTATACGAGTAATCATGTAGTTCCGCCCTCAGTACTCGAATCAGCTCTCACTGAAAGCTTATAACACTTATAGGCATATCTAGACTAAAATTATCTGACTCCCGTATGTCGCTAAGAGCATATAGATCGTATGTCTACTTCTTTAGTCTGGTGGCTAATTTATGATTAAAACATTTGAGTACTATATTATTATTGAGTGTCTAGTGATATATCAATCATACATTTTCTCACATGTATCGGCGCTAGAGAGATAGATGTCGATCGTTATCTCGACAAATCGACTCTTCCTTATGAATACTACTATTCTAATTAGATTCACAGTCATGTAACTTGGGATATCACGTACAAACTTGATTTTATGAGTTATATGTTATATATTCTCAATCACGTACTTATCCGATACTCTCGTGATAATCTGATCGTTATCTACGAAACAAGTCTCTTTAGTAAACTTTCCCATTATTCTCCTTGTATTTATCAACTCCCTATGTGTGTCCTCCGAAAACCTAAGCACTGAAGGGTATTATTCAATAGACTTTTATGCCATGTCCTCTAGTCTTTACTGATGTCCTCTCGTGAGTTCTCGCCAATGCATGAGCAATCTCTCATCCATGACTTACAAATACATAATCTCTAAAAATATTCACAATGAGATATAGATAATAATATAAGAAGTTGTAACTATTTTATATAATGAAACATAAGTCCACTGATTGCCACAACATCATTGGTTCTATTCTAGTGATCAATATCCTTATATGAAGTGAGAAAATTACACCAATACTTAACAGTAATAACATAAGCACATCAAGACAACTAAAGATAAATATGACGTTATTTACACACAGTACGTTCTAGTTTATGCCCATCTTGTTATTAAATATGCGTATATCTAATAAATAAGTAATATAGAATGCAAATAAGTCCTGTGTCCTTGTATGATTAATAGTGATGATGTACTGATAATAAAATTCAACAATGTTAGTAATATAATCTCGAGCTATCTCCGTGCTCGTGGAGCGGTAATACTTGAATGAAGGAAAAAATTCTGTATAGAACATTTCACTCCGCAAATATAACGACAAGTTACATGTAACTGAGTATGATAACAGAAGTATAATCATGGTGATATGAATTACTTCTTCCTACAGCCCAATAAATAATACTCGAGTGTAGAAAGTTATCAAGTATAAATGATGATAGTTTAGAGGCAACGTCATGTGTTTGCATAATTTTGAATTTCCTATTTCAAATACATTATAAATTAAATAGACTTAGTTGTTAATTAGTCTGACGAGGATATTTTGAAAACTGTCTTTTACTAGTTCTAAATTACCTGTCCGATAACTAGTATTACTTTAACAGGATTAACGTACTGTGACGTATAACCATGCCTGCTCTGAGCTTTAAAAGCAAGCGAGCTCGATACTTCTCTAAAGAAAGACCAATGACCTATCAGAAATAGGAGTATTAGCGTGAGGCCCCGTGTATGTCTGTATTGGAGTGGATGCAGAGAATTTCTAAAGGCCTGATTTGTTTTATCATGCTGGCGTCTACAACATTTCATGCACAGTAGTGGAAGATTGAGCGAATAGATACCTCCTACATATCGTTAATAAAGAAGCGAGGAGTGCCACCATGTTGTGCATTAGCCTTTATCTATAGGAACTCTGAGCATCTCCATATTAGATCCTAATATCAGAAATCCATATACAGAGTATTCTGACCGAAAATACGCGCCTTCATCGTTTTACTGTTACAGTCATATGCGTACCCTAAACTCGTGTACGAACTATATCCTTATGTACTCCAGAGAAGTGATAACCACTGATTGGATTAACCAGAAGCACATAATAGATGTGATGTACTTGCCAAACTAGCAATTAACTCAGGTAAATACAGGGCGTTACAAACCGAGAATTTTAGATTCTATATATTCGTAATATTGAACAAGTATACTAGTCCTGAATCTTGTTATGACTGCGAATAAAATATATGTATGCGTGTGCGCCCGCCTAGCGTGAAGTTTCCGTGCACATGAACGTCTATCGAATTGTTGAGACTGTCAATGGAGTCTTTCGACACGTCAGTGGCTAGAGCAACAGTTAGATAAAAATAGAACATAAGTAGTTAAATTCCAATTCTTGTCATTCAAATCCAAAAAGTAATACCTGCGAAATGCGGCTAAAACACATTAATTGCGCTGTTATACATTTACTAATCCTACCAATATATTGAGCAAAATTGATGAAGGAATCCTACTAGTGAAAAAATTTGTACTGTTGTACTAGACTTCTAACAACGCCTACGAGTCACGCAAATTAAATTTGAGTCATAATGCTTCAATACCATTTATGTATTGTCACAGAGAGACGATATTAAATTGGAAGCACTTTATTAACGAGCGTGAGAAATTTAGTTAGCCAGTTCAATTACTCTACTCCAACCTATTTTATATTGCTTTATTTACATCCGTGAGATCAATTTCGATTAGTTAGTCTTCTTCTCTCTATGACTGTTAAAGAGGTCAGTACTGCATTACTGAATATAATGATCTCCAAACAACGTGAAACATACGTCGTTGGTCGCTAACGTTAGCGACAAAGTAGATAGGCGAATCAACGGGGGAGACACGAGCAGACACAAACTCAAAAACACCAAATTATGAATATGACGCTGATGGCGCGCATGGGAACTAATATGTCAAACAATGCATTATCGTTTCTGCGTTGCAGATACTCCCACATAATCTTAATCGATAATATATTAAGTCTTTCTGAAAGTTTACGTTTCGTTTCAATTGTACAATGAAATACTTTTGACAGTTTTTAAGGAAAAGGCAAGTATTCTCTTCTAAGATGTCTAAGATTAAGAAGCCCAAATTGACAGTGAACAAGTATTCTAAGTTTAAAAATGAATATCTTTTGAATGGTTTTGAGAAATTAATTAACCTTGCAGCAGTAATTGTTAACCAAGACAATTCGATGTTCTAGTGAGAATTGGAAGAATTTACTCAGAAAAAGGAACACTTAAGATATCTCCTAATATCATTTGGCGCAACAAAAATGCAATTTATAAAAATACAAGTATTCGAAAATTAGTGCCCTTGTGAACTTTGATATTTGATAAATAATTGACCGAGAGAAAAACAACACAAAAGGGCGTTCATTTTTTTGGAAAATGGGTTTTACCCCATGTTATCTGCACTTGCCTCTTTCATTTTTTTTTTTTTCTTTATTTTCTTGTCTTATGTTATTATCTGTCCACTTCCACCCTTTTCTTCTTGCAATGCTGTTATATTTGATACACATGTTATAATTAAGACTTGGGAACAAAGAATCTCTAGAAATATTTCTCAAACCAATACCTGACTCTAGTATAAAGGCTGAGTAAACTGGTGCTCTAAAAATAATAAAAGGGATGATAATTTTGCCCATAAATTGTTTTTAGCGACTAACTGCCCTTCTGATATAGCGTTCTGTTATGACAAATAAAAATTGTACACTAAATTTGAAATCAATGACTTTAATTGTTACTGAGAGAATGAACCGGAACGAAAAGGTTAACTTACGCCGACAATTAAGTTGGCGAAACCAGTAATATGTATCAAACCCACAAAAATGGAAAATTGTTTCTCTTGCTTTTCAGCAATACCTCATTTTTTTCGTTCTTGGCTTTGACACTCTGATATAGTGCGTTTAAGATGTTCAGTGGAATATATTTACCAACTCTTGATAATATCGTACAACTGATACAAAACAAAATAACCCTTATACATTTCTTGGTCGTCTTTTGAAGAGAAGATTGAAAATACAATGAGTGTATGGTGTAATTTCAATTGCACTTAATGTTGACATTTGTTTTTATTTGATTGATTTTCAAATCTAACACTTTTTCAGATCTACTTTTCAAAAACGTAACTTTCAATTTTCAAACTACAAATGATAGATTAAGGTTATATACAGAATGCTCACTTTCCAAACGTTTTTGATGAAACATTTCTTCCAGTTCCAACCAATCATAATCTACACATACTTGAAAAGTTCTATTAACGTTTTTTTACTTGACTATTATGACACTAAATACAAGTAAAACTATGATATTTGTAATAACTTATTTTATCAAAAGATAGTTTCAACCCCGCAGTTATAACAATAAGCTTGTCTGAAAAAAATAAGAATCCATAAATCCTTAAAGTACAAGTTTGCAACAGGTAACATACGATGGGTTATCCAAAAATTCTAGGACTTTTTAAATATCTCTTGAACGTCAACGTGTATTGTAATGAAAATTAATCAGCATACATTGTAGAATATTATCAACTCATTTTGAAAGGAACAGTTAATTGTGTCAATAAATTAAGATTTTATATTGCTTTGAAATAAGCACATACACGGCACCCGGCAGTAAGTCTTCGTATATTTCTTGCTAAAAACTTAACGTAGAAAACCACTGAACATCGCATGTTTTTTTCTATGATGTCATTTAAGTAATTATTTAAAATAATGGGCGTCATTTCTGTTTATTTTTGTTGATATCGCCAGAAGCGCCAGACGCCTTTATTGAAAATGACGGAAACGCGGTCATTAGAAAATCGCACGATCATAAACGATCATAATTTGTGTTGTTATTTGGAGTGATACCTACAAAAACATTTGATAAAAATCAGCAGACGAACTAAGAAAAGAAAATTTCACGGTAATTAATGTTAAAGTGGCATAAAAAAAAATTGGTGATGGACATTTCTTTGAGAAGCAGTAACCGTCATTGACTGCGTAACATTGTAGCACAAACTGTACGTTAATATTATGACGTTGACGTCAATAAGATTTTGGAGTGCGCCGCTGTCGCCGACATGTGTTTATGTAAAATTAAATATTGTTGTAAGAACCTACTCACATGAATTTTTCTGTGTATATTTGTTATTTATTCTTCTAAGCAGTGTAAGAATTTCAAATTAATATCTCAAATATATTTTACACAACAAAGAAAGTCCACGAATTGTTGGATAACCCCTCGTATATACATATATCTAAATACATATTTTTAACTAATAAATAAACGTATTCAATTGAGAAATTCTTCAAAATGTGTTCTGCCTACTAGTAAATTATAACACTTTTCCATTCTCTTATTCAAATCCACGCTTGTCATTATCAAAATATGTGTGTTACAGAGTAAGCACTTAACTATACTTGACTGTTATCTTAACAAAATAATCTTAATTAATCATTGTCTTTAAAATATTGTTCTAAAGAATGACAAGAGTAGATCTTATATTTTGTCAATCACAATTTCAAACAGTAAAATCTTTTATTTTAGATATTCCTGTGATGGCTGTTCTAACAAAGGCGGATATACTTTCAGAGAAAGTTAAATTTAGTATCGATGCAATTTTCCGATGTAAGATAATAGAAAAGGCTGTTGACCTCACAGCAAAGCAGCTAGCTATTCCAGTATCAAAAGTGTTTCCTGTTGTCAATTTTGAGCAAAGGGATCATTTTACTTGGAAGGAATCGATTCCCGTATTGATTGCCCTGAAATCCTATCTTCAAATGGCTCAACTGCATTCACACAATGCTGATGGGGTGGTACATCAATAAGGTGAAAATGATTACATGAACATCTCAAAGCGTTATAATATGTTTTACAATTCCTGCACAAATGACAGTCATTGCAATTTAATATGTATACATGCATTTGTTAAAATTATGGATTGTACAAGGAACTGAATGAAAATACAATGTGAACTTAAAAACTCGTACCAAGTATCTAGTTATGGAAACTTATTTTGCCGTGAATAAAAATGTCATAAATGTATGTAAATATAGTAGCAATTAAAATGTTTGCCTTTTTGTGTTATTTGCTATCAGAACTACAAATATGGGTCCCAAATTAAGAACCTTAATTTACCGGAGTATATAGAGAATATAAACAATAAGTGCAAACAATACGATAAAGGCTTTTCCTTATGATTTTACAGGGTAAATTCTATATTACGTATTATGTTCAACGTGTTACCATTCCTGACTTGACACTTTTTCCCACATTGAATTTTAGCCTTTACAATGGTGGCTGGACATTGAGAATAAGTAGCCTAATGACGAAACATGTCTAAAAACGTTCGTTAACATGAAAGTCCTTTGACAGAACAATTTATGATAGCCAATGATGGAAAAGGCCAGAGCTCCAAATAAGATTAGAGATTTTTACATTTTGTATGATCTAACGTCAGAATATATTGATAAATAATATAAAAATCAGCATCAAGTCAGTCTACAAGTATCTTTTGAAAATTTGTTCTATTATATTGCATGTTTGTCGCAGTGGATTAAAATCATCTTTGGGCTGTTTGCATTAATGATGGCCCAAGAAAATATGATGACTGATCCTTACAAAAGATAAATAAGTGTTTGTTCGGAATTTAGCTGATATGACTGTGTTTAGTGCTGAAGTTGTCGATGTGCATACTACATACATAGGCAAATTTGCCGATGACAAATTCAAATTTTATGTGTGATTGAAAGTTACTTTTTTTCTCGTGAATTTTATGCAAATTGTTTCATACACTTTCTGGTTAAATACATTTGACCATCTTAAAACATTTTTAATTTCTTAACTTCTTTTCAGCTTTAACGTACTGACTCTTTACTTATGCAAGTTCAAAGAGTAAATAATTTGCTTAAAAAGTCGGTTATGAAATATAATTGCAGAAAATCGCATATAAAATTATATGGAGTTGAAAACAAAAAATATTATACCTAAAAATTCCATTGTTTTATTGTTGTGATGTATATAAAAACATATACCTGATTTGAAATATGTTATTCTTTCATCAAGTTTGAAAATTTCAAATACCCTTTCAAAGACAAAACTTGGCGTAAATATTCTTTGGTTCAAAAAACAATCTTAAACTGTCTTAAAGGTATTCTAAATAATACTGATGATACAAGATGAAATGTACTCTATGCGAAGTATATGTTTTCACTTTCAGACTAATTCACTGAAAAGTAGATTATTACAATTTTTGCCATCTCTCTCTCTCTCTCTCCCCCTCTCTCTCTCTCTCCCTCTCTCTCATTCACTCTAGGGTTAGCAGCAGGTCAATGTCAGGCTTAGATTTACAATAATTATACTTGAACATCTCTTACCATAGGAATTCTAAAATGAAAATTCAGAATACCAATGAAATCAAACAAGGTGGAGAAAAATAGTCCTAGCCCTGGAAATTCTCGAATCTACAATCCCCATGAATGACAGGCAGGCATTTTTAACAAATGGTCACCGCTCTTTTTGAAAAACATCCCGATAACCAAGACATTGCCACTTTTCCTTGTATCTATGTTAATATACATATAAGTAACTCTTTACAAAAATATTGACGTGAAGATTTCCCTTTGGATTTGCGACTTTTGCGTTGAATCCTTTCGGTAGTTCAGTTTATTTTATTTTATTTTTTCACTTTGATCTGGTGCTTTAATTGATAATTGAAGAAAAGGATTAAACAAATTGTAATAATGTTAAGATAAAAAAGTAGGTTTATGACTTCGGTATTCACGGTTGATGTGAAAATGTCTTTTAATCATGGCACACAAGGAGTGTTCCAAAAGCAATGTTACTTTTGTGTTTTCTTTTTGATATAAGTCGTTAATTTTTACTTGCACCACGGGAGGGAATCACGTGACTTTGTATAGTAATACCCATGCGAAAATGGCGAGTGATGAGCCCCTTATTATATTACATTAAGGTGATAAACGTTTCTTGAATCCAAATAAAACCTAGCGTATCATATGCGCGCAAAAGTTCTTCAAATGCCAGTATAAAGTGCATTTTCCTACATTTTATGGTTTTGAGAGAAAAAAATTCAAATGCCAATACCAAGTGCATTTCCTACGTTTTATGGTTTTTGAGAACATTGTTTGAATTGCGTAAAATTACACATACAGAAATAGTAATTCGCACGAAAAAGAACACTTGTACATGACTAATTTTAGATGTTACTTTACGCCTGCAGACCTTCAATTAAAAATAGTCTTTAAAATAAAATAATGATGAAAAGGACTCGGTATCTTATGATGGATGAATGCAGTTCGCTAGGTAGTTGGTAGTTGGATATTCGAATAACCAACTACCTTCTACTATTCGTAATTGGTTTTTTGTTATTTTTCGTTAAACAGCTGATAGCTCCTTGTTGCGCGAATCCCCAACAATCTACCAAAAGTTGGTTTGTAATTCACATCTTCATTCGTATGTGTTCCTTGTGTGTGTATTTGAATTGTATTGAATTTATTAATACACGCTCATTGATAGGGGGAGTCCTCCAGAAGAGTATTAGCCATTTTAGATTTTGAAGAATAGTGCAAGGTACAGATACAGAAAGATGCCCCGATTCCAAAACCTTTACCTAGGTCCTAAAGAATTTATTGCTATTCAATTTGAAAACGTATGTTTGTTAAACAAAATCAAAAGACGGTTTTATTTTATTTATCCATAACAAGCATGCATCAGATAACAGCGATCTTGTACAATGGGGAAAATGATTTTTCAACAGGCTTGAATAACTTTATTGTATTATAAGTAGCAAATCATTCATGACATGCAATGATGGGCTTGATACAATATCCCAAACAACCTGATACAGGCTTGGGGGATATTCAATTATCGTTCTTAACCTGTAAATGTATTTGCGAAATAGTAAATGTATAAATCTAGTTTGGTGGGATTTTGCCTTCCGTATCCTCGGTTGTGTAAACCTGATTTTTTTATCATGGCAAAGAACAGATAATGCAAGAAAACCAGATAGCTTGTAACTAACTGAAGTCGAGCGGACTTTACAAACAACTACAAAGTGTTTGATGAAACGACTCATAAACTGAAGAAGATCCCATATTCTGTTGCAATCGTATATTTTTTCCCGTAGACTGGCGCATGTCCCAAATTAATTGGTGCATAATTGATAAACTTAAGACTATTTTTATTCGAATCGAGCAATGTTTATCTTAGAAATGATACCGTAATGACATCACGGTCACGTTGTATTTCTACACTGGCTCTCTTAAGGCATATTTCATTCTAAAGCTACATATCCGTGTAAATATCCATGTGCTTGAAGACCACAGACATTTTTAAAAACATTTGGCGCAGAAAACAAATAAATGATTGATTGATTGTTTTATTAAATAAATAAAACTACGAGCAAAAAGGAAAATACTTACCGTAGACGAGAAAACAACAAGGGACAACGGCAAAAGTGTCACCAAAACAATAAAATAACAAAAACGTGCATCTGAGGAATAAAGACCGGTCAGCAGCACAAGTACTACTGGGGTGTTTAAACCGGTTAATGGTGCACCAAACCCCACTCTTAGCCCACCATGTTTCTATAAACGAGACGGTGTAAATAAAATGAATCCCCGACAAGTAAATGTATAACAGTTGTTATGGTTTCAAAAGGTAAAATAAGTGAACACCGAAATGATCATGTAGATACATATAAAGGAATACCCATATGACCATAACAAAAGTACTCAATTTTTTAAAGGAAGACAGAGTAACAAAAAAATCACCTACAAGGGCCCGACGAAGAAAGGCAGAAGACGAACATTAAGGCAATTCAGTCCCAAACAGCATTAAGAACTGTCCATCATAGCGTATCCCACTTGGTCTGTCAGATGTAATACAAAGAGGAAAGGACCAACTGTTAAAGTGTCGAACACTAAGCATGCGGTATAGTTGGTCCGTAGATGTAATCAAAAGAGGAAAGGACCAACTGTTAAAGTGTTGAACACTAAGCATGCGGTATATCTAAAAAAAAGTAGGGTCAAAACCTCTTTTGGTTAAACGTTTAATAATTGAGTAAAGGCCACAGAAAATTACAATGACATCTCCATTAAAATCATTTTTGAATCACTACTGAATTTTGAGATTAAATCAAAGTTACGATTGTAAAACTCTGTAAAATATTTACGTAATTTGTAATAGCGGTAGCCCTGTTTGAGTAGCTTGCTAGTAATGAAAATATTTGGCTTGTTAAAATCCTTCACGTTGCTAAAAGCTCTAGCGAATCTAATTTACTGAGATACATATACCCCTCAGATATTGCATGCGGTACGTCTCCAACTAAATGTGGATAGTTTACTATACCATAGTCAAAGTCATCACTTTTATCATAGATTTTTGTGTGAATAGAATTGTTTTTTATAGTAATATGAACAGCCAAAATAAAGTTGAAACGTAGTTTAATTAGCTACCGATACTATCTGAAACTGAAATTTGTCGCTGTTGGCCGTGGGTTGTATACCAACTGGAGGTGAAGGTCACTTGACGCCTTCGTAACCACGTACGAAGACATCGTACTCAAAATACGACGTCGTGTACCTATCCTGTGACTTTCGCGTGTCCTGCTGGTAAACTACTCGGTACAAAATTGCATCATTGAGGTAACTTCGTGTGTGTATCGGATGCAATCGCATGACCTTCGGTAGGAATCGTGTGTGGCTCGGATGCAATCGCGTGACCTTCTGTAGGAATCGTACTTGTTTCGGCTGTTGAGAGACTGTCGACCAATTTCAGGGCTATCTTCGCACGAAATTAAAAATTTCATATTCGTATGCCCATCTTGTGTCAATTTCGGGACGGTGTGACGCCTGCATTAAAGACCCATTATGCCTCAGATATGCTTTTACTTATTTATTTTATGTCAGAAGCTTATTAACTTTGGTGTACATTTCAATTGGTAGGTTACCTAAACCATCTTTTTCGTGACATCTGATGCTTTTTTGAATTAAGTGCAGTTATAGTGAATTAGCATTTTGTATGGAAGTCTAAATATTTGCTTGTTTACATTTTGACACTTTTATTACTAACATTTATCGCTTCCTTCGCCAAGTAACGAGCATTTAACATTCTCTAAAACAAATATTTAAAAATTATAAAATTCATGTTAGCTCTTTCTCAAGAAGTAATAAATTATTTGTTTATGAGGCATAATGATACTTTAGGTATAACAAATATCTGGCCATAAGAATAAAATCATTGATATTATACGAGAACACCGTGTATATCCAGTAACGCCGGAATGTGAAAATAACACACGATTCGTGCAATAAATAACGCAGAATTGTACAATAAATGGGGGATACCTGACAGGATTTCCAACGCGGTAAGTAAACTGGTCACTATATTTTTTATTAAACCGAACTGAAAAAAATGAATAGCTGCATACGGCTGCAAAGACATAACCCTTTATCCCTCATCAAGATTATTTCCACGAAATTGTTTACTTTCCAAGATCATTCGTGAAAATGATGGCTTGACCACGGTTTAGAGCAAGACTTTGACTTTTCTGCGTTACTTATTGCACGAATCGTGCGTTATTTTTACATTCCGGCGTTACTGTATATACACGGTGGAGAAAGGGTTTTATTTAAAACATATAATGTAAAATATCAAATGAAAACTTTATATATATTGTCAGTGTGTATTAATTATAAAATCAAATGTATTCCAGTGAAAACAATACACACTGTCAGTTTATTACTAATCTTATAAAATAAAAATATGTCAGTAAATCCACAGTCTTGTCAGTGAATACCTTATAAAATCAAAAGCATGATATTGTTTCTATCTTAAACAATTAAGCAAGTGGTAAGGTTATATTGCCATTGCATTATTTATTGAATCCAGCATAAGCCTAGGGACATATGACATTGTCAGGGTATTTTTATTAATTCAAAAATATACCATTGATTACCTGAAGATATCAGTGGAAAAACTAAATTCATGTCAGTGAAATGATGATAATGTCAGTGTTTAACATATTCAATCAATATAAAAGAATAACAGATACAGTAAATGGTTTTACTGGAATGTAAGTTTTAAGAAAAATGTCTTATCTACACTAAGAATGTGGTCTCTTGTACATATCAAACATTGTTATTAATTTTCAAATAGTGAATATTATTTTATAGTTTATATAGTCTTAGATAAATTTAATTGGACAGTATAAAATTTATAGTACAAACAGTCTTAGGTAATTTTATTTGACATGATATGTTTTATCAATGTCATGAATTGACTTATCATTCTAAGTTTTAGCTGCCATATATATTATAAAATTGGACACATATATGTTGTACATGCATAACACATCCAGTGACTAAGCCAATGCATTGTATCTTCAAGTAAATTATGTTGAAAAAAAAACAAATCGTTGATATATTTAAGTTGGTAACATTTTGAGAATGTAAAATATAAAGTATAATAAATGAATTTAATACCACAATGTAAATTTATGTAAGAAAAACATGCAATAGTGTGAATATAATTGATGTTATGTTTGTAATTTGTGTAGCTAAGGGGGACAATTTCTCAGTGCATAAAACTGTTGTGATATGGTCTTTGGAGTTGTCTCCCTTATAGGCAAAAGTAAATAATCTCTTGTAATTCTGCTTAGAATGACTTTTCATGTATTTTATGTTTGTGTTTTATGTTTTATGTAATTTTGTGTAAACATGTAAAGATGAGACTGAAGTAAATAAATAAAATTGTTAAATAAAATTGTTAAATTGTAAATAAATGAAATTGTTAAAAGTAACGCCAATCCTTTAAAGTTATTTAAAAAAGAACTGTAACATCTTATTAAATGGTGGTCTATGAAGTGATGATCACTTAGTGGTCGAAGTTTAAGAGTAATTCTTACCCTATATTCACACTATGACGGAATAAATCTGATTTGTTATTTTTAAGAAAAAAAACTTGTCTTGTAAAACTTTTTATTTCCATCCATTATGATTTTACTTATATTTTATAATATGATATTAAAATGTATGAAATAGGTTATAAGTCCGAAGAAGTAAAAGTAACAAAAGGTAAATGAACATGAAAAACTTAACTTAAGAAAGGTAAGCACAATTATAAATTATTTTCTTGAGTAGGTTCATTTAAGCTCATTTATTGTAATTATATTCCATAACTGTGATAAGTTAAGATAAGTTAATAATAAAAAGAATGAAAAAACACACATTCTTTATATTAGCATGGTGAAGTTATATTTCTGATATGTATTATTTTGCTTTCAGCAAATATGTTATTGCTAAATCGGTTAATTAATACATTGACGTATTTGAATCACACTCTTCAAGAAGTAAAGCAACACTGGAATGGCAATTGACCTGATTGATCAACGACGAACCCCTGCCCATCGACAACGAGAATGTGGCGTACTAATAATTTCTGTCATATGTTGCGGTTGGAACCGGAATATCCGTCCATCCGTCCCGAGAGGACTCGCTCATTGGGCGGTAACGAGGCTTGCAAATTGGTTTTACCTACAGTTACGAAAATGTTGAAATTAGATCGAAGTAAAATATAGAACAGCATTTGAAGATAAATTTTCGGCATAGGTAAAACTCTCGGAAACGCCAGTCTGCTATGCCTTATCGTTGACGACGTGTGCGTCTTGGTGTCTAACATGAAGAATCCGTATTTGCACCATGGTATGATCGACGACGGTATCCTTATCCCCTCACTTTTTGCGTCTTTGCGGCATACTACTGGCTGTTCAAACGCATAATAACAATTGAATTCACTACGGAATACCGATCGTCACGTACCCGCTAGAACGGCCGTTATAACACGCCAGCCAGACGCCTTTTCTATCGTTGGTTTTAAGTTCAATTGAACTTAAACTATCACTGAAGGTGATTCATATCCCCATCCGCCAGGCTTACGTTTTTGAAAATTAAGTTGTCTGAAGCCAAAATTTGATCTTGACCTTTATTCTATGATATACAAAATGTGTACCAATAATAATTACAATTATATTAATTCCACTGGTTATAATTGAAATAAAAAAATAATTTTGACACAGCTACACCGAAACGAAACCTTACATCATTTTAACTAAAACGATAATACCATGTCACTCATTTTCGTATGTTGATAAAAAAAGACTTGCAGTTTTTGAAATTAATCATTTGTTGGAAATTAATAATTTCTTAATTGAGTAATTCGGAAAGATTTCATAATCTAATATCTACCATATGTATTGCAAGAGCAGTGGTAACTGTAGCGAAGATGTTAATCATTTCATGGTCCTGGTATATGAATAAAATACAATAGTCATTTATTCTGTAACTTAATATTAGTCCAGTTGGAAAAGATGGACTGATACTTATGATCAATAAACAAACAAGTCAACTGCGTACAGCATTACATTGTACATTGTATTATATTGACTGATGTTACATGATTGTGTTCAAGTGTACATTTTTATAAGTTTCATTTAGTTGATTCCAATTAAATGTTTTGTTAAACACACAGGTAAAATCGCCTAAATAATTTGACTTATTTCAACTCTTAAGCATTTTTTTATATTTTTCTCGTTAAGTCGAATATGCTTAGAAAAGTTTGGCTTATTTTCGCATCTTTAGACACATGAACCAGTGTATTACATTGTTTACATTGGTACTAAATAAACGTAACAAAACATCAACCTTATATATTCAGTAAAAAACTCTCTAGGAGTGCAATTCAAAAAAGAACACCTTTTTCTTTAACTTTTCTTTCCTTCCTTTTGAGCGTGCATTTACATTACTTTGTTATGAGCCAATACACACAAAAGACAACTGTTCTCTCCATGATTTTAGAGAGCTTTGAAATAGTTGACAGTAGCAAATTTATTCTTCAACGAAGAGCCATTAATAAGACTCCACTAAGGTTTAAAAGCCTAAAACATAATATTTGAATTTCTTACGTAACTGAGCTGGGGCACTTTAAACAGAAACATATGCAAAGATAGTTAAGAAATATACTTTGTAATAAATTGAAAATCGTATTTTTATGTTTTTCTTAGCCCGGTTTGAGTGAAAAGCGTTTAAACGCTTTTCATTTTGGTCATTTTTTTCAATTTGAATGATTATTCTTGAAAAACGAAGTGCGCGAATGATCTGAAATTTTGCACAAAGATTAGTGGACTTAACCTACATCAAATGTTTTTTTTATCTAGAAAAAATATTTTCAGTCCCATCATGTCAAAAAAAAACCTCAGTGGAGTCCCTTTAACTTTAAACCACACACATTTCGGACAGGGAGGAGCTGGGCTCATACTATTATTGGCTTGATTAAAAAAAATAAATAAGAAAAAATAAAAAAGATAAGACTATACCTGATAAAAGCAAGTTTTTTTTAAATAAAAATAAAATACAAGAGGTCCATGATGGCCCTGGGTCGTTCACCAGAAATAATTGCTTTTCGGTGTTTGAAATTATTCATTGTCAATATTTTCTTATAGTAAATATGAACATAGAATATGTTTAAACCATAATTTGATGAAATGCCGTCACCTGGGGGCATTAAAGCGTTGGCTTACACGCGGCCAATGAAATGAATATAAGCAAACTTGATAAAAGACAACCTAAGATTAGTAAGAATGCCACTGATAAAGTTTGGTAATCATCCATCAATTATTTCAGTAGGAGATGATGTTCAAAAGTTTTTCTATTCTTTGTTTTAGTGGCCCCTAAAAGAGGCCAATCAAATAAATAGTCATGAGCAAACTTGATAAAACACTTCTTTAGAATGCTACAGACAACTTTTGGTGATCATCTATCAATTATTTCAAGAGAAAATGATGTTCAAAGGTTTTTTCTATTTAAGCTTTAGTGGCCCCTAAAAGGGGCCAATCAAATTTATATGGGAAACTTGATAAAAGACTAACAAAGAATGCCACAGACAAAAGTTGGTGATCATCTATTAATTAGTTCTGTAAAAGGAGATGTTTAAATGTATTTATATTTTTAGCTTTAGCAGCCCTTAAAATGGGTCAATCAAATAAATATGAGCACACTTGATAAAAGACAACCTAAAAATGCTACAGACAAAGTTTGATGATCATCCATCAATAAGTTCTGTAGAAGCACACGTTTAAAGTTATTTATATTTTTAGCTTCAGCAGCCACTAAAGGGGGCCAATCAAATTAATGAGCAAACTTAATAAAAGATTACCCAAGAATGCTAAGACAAAGTTTGGTGACCATCCATCCGTTGGTTCTGTAGAAGAAGATGTTTAAAAGTTTTTCTATTTTTACCCCTAGAGACCCCTAAAAGGGGCCAATCAAATTAATATGAGCAAACTTGATTAAAAACTACCTAAAATAGATAAATACAGAATCCCTAAAGAAGGCCCAACACGGCAAAATTGAAAATGTTGCAGGTTCGGTTTGATTGAGCCTGTTCATGGACGGTACTGGAAAGTGCAAGTTACCGTCCACGCCCCTAGCACCGGCTTAAGCAGAATTCAACATTTAAACGTGAAATAGTAAAATTAGAATGCTACAGACAAAGTTTGATGATCATCCATTTATTACTTCTGTATAAATAGACGTTTAAAGTTATTTCTATTTTTAGCTTTAGCGGCCCCTACAAGGGGCCAATCAAATTAATATGAGCAAACTTTAAAGAAAGACTACCCAAGAATGCTACAGACAAAATTTGGTGATAATCCATGAATTAGTTTTGTAGTAGAAGATGTTTAAAGGTTTTGTTTTTTTATTTAAGCTCTGTTGACCCCTAAAAGAGACCAATTGAAATTACATGAGCAGATTTAAATGTGACTGTCTCAAGTATGTCACAGACCAAATTTGAAGTCAATCTGCCTAGCATTTACAAAGAAAAAAACGATTATTGATGCATGACGACGGACGACGGACGCCCGAGCATCCCCCTTTGATACCTTTGGTTCTGGTGAGCTAAAAAATAATTAAAACCAAACGTAGATTACATATTTTTCATATTTAGGTGTAATTTTTGTATTGTGTCGCAACATTGACTTGAGATTGATTAATTATCGGAACGTTGTTCGTTAAATTCCTTAATAAGTTATGCTTTAAATGACAGTACAGTTTTTGTTGACGACTTATGGACTAGTGGTAAGTACAACGGAATTGCGTTGTTGTAAGTTCGTATCCTCAACCAACCATATAATTATTACACCGTGATACGAAACTACAATCTTCAGTTTGAAACAGATAGTCTGACACTTAGTTTGAAGCTTTACACATGTAATTTGAGGCTAAAGGTTACATACAAATACACAGTCTACCAGTAATTTGAGACTAAAAGTTAAATACAAATAGGGGGCAGGGGACCTAAAAATGAACAATTTTGTATTTCAGTGTGACCAGAAACACAATTCCAAATATTTCCAAATCTGTTTCACAAGCAGATAACCAGTTGCACAGCATTATTCAATGATGTATGACATACATTGAAGAACATAATAGTTTGCATGCATTGCTCCTTCATAAAATGACTGACAGCAATTTATATTTACCCCCACCCAGCCAAAATCACACCTAAAATATACCAATATGGACAATCTTCATCAAGGTGCAGCATACTCGAGAATCCGCCCGATTCCTTTAAAAATATCAGTAAAATGCAGTGCAAGCTATGGCATTTTCAGAAATGACCAATAAAGTGTCTGTCATACGTTTAGACTTTTCACAAAATGTATCTGAAATTTCTTACTTGTTTGGCGCCAACTGTCAAAGCTTGATTTTTAACTTTTTGACCTCCATTCGGAGAGTCAGATACAAAGCTACCAAAATGCTTAGTTTCGGGTAAAACCCCAAAAATACTTCTCATTTCCTACACACAAACAAGAAAGAATTACAATGACAGAGAAATATCAGAAGTTATCAGTACCTTCAAAACGCCATGTCTGAGTTATAAAAAAAATTTGACCGGGGTCATCATTCGAATATGTCCCCTGCCCCCTACACAGTCTTCCAGTAATTTTAGGCTTAGGGTTAAATACAAATACACAGTCTACCAGTAATTTAAGGCTAAGGGTTAAATACAAATACACAGTCTACCAGTTATTTGAGACTAAGGGTTAACTTAAATACACAGAGTAAAAGTAATTGGAATGCTTATTAATTTGTGAAGAACTGATAAAAGATATAACAAAATATTTTTGTAATGTAATAATACTTTATTGTGAACAAATCAGATTAATACATGGAAATATTTATTATATATTTTCATACAAAGGATGATATATTTGAATGAAATAAAGAATTTGGTAGAGAAAATTGGGATTAAAATGATTATTAAGAATTGATTTAGCATAAGATATTTACAAACATTTGTTATGGTAAATTTTGAACTTAAAGCGACCTTCAGCTTTTTTTCTGAAGGAAAAAAAAACAATTCTATGTTGTTTCTTACAAGTATTTCAGTAATTTTATCTATTAAAGGGATACTCGGGCAAATAGATAACAAAAATATAAAAATAATCTTATGAACTCAAATCACGCTAAAATGACATTGTTTAAAATCCCAGCATGAATTTCTGTAATAAATTCTATATATTTTGGGTTTGAAACGTAAATACATTTATATATAATGAACAAAATTCAGAAGTCGACAGAATCACTGAGTAATTTTAAAACAAATAATGTGATTTGAACAATCTCTGGTGGTTACAATAACAGATGTTGTGGATATTGTATGATTGAAACAAGTCTAAGTCATTCATTTGACATATTTTGTAACATTTCCAAACTTACCGTGACAACTATTGTGAAATCTTAACGCTCTAACCTGACCCACATGGGTCAGTAGGAAATTACCCGCCTACATGACTGAAATACTGTTGGGAAAAGGCGTAAAATAAAACAAACAAACAAACATGGGTCAGGTTAGAAAACCATCATTTAATACTTTATAATGAGAAAAGATTTGTTCCTGTGACTGCCTAATGTATTCATTTAGAGGACATTTACAGAATAATGAATAAAAAAATTGAAGAAAAAAATGAACATTTTGCCTGTGTCTCCCTTTAAAGTGCATCATATCATTGTTTTCAAAGCCTTCTTCAAAACAGCATCCCGAGAGTTATTTATAATGTGTCAGTAAGTTTGTTTCTCAAAATAGAAGATCGGGAAACGAATCAGCCGCTTTACTTATTGGAAAGAAATAGAAAGAGGGTGGACTGTTAGATTATTATTAGAGGTATCAATCCAGGGGTTTTCTTATTGATTGCGTATTTTGTCATCTGCAAATTTCATTTTTCATCTCAATTCTTTTGATTTGACAATTATATGAAACAATTCATCTAAAAATAATATATTCAACCTTTAGAAAAGCTGAAGGCTGCTTTAATATATCTTTAAGAAAATGAAGATAAATGTCATGAGTGCTGAATTAAAAAAAAAAGATAATTGAAAAATAACAAAACAAATTTTATTTTAAAAATGCTTTAGAAATGATTGTGTTTCTTAACAACTTGACTGTACAACTTTGTAGAAGAATATAATTTAAGTAAAGATCTTTTATGACTCTGAAGCTGGAAGAGTTCAATGAGAGTACCAGTAAACATTGTCCAGAAGTTAAAACTAGAAGAACCTTCAATAAGACCTTCACCTTGACATTAAAGTTGACATACTCTTCCTCGTTTGTTGCCAGTTGTGCCATCGTTGTTATAGAGCCACTGTCATGATCGGTGGTATAACCCGTTCATTTAATATTGTCATTGTGAGTTTGTTATTTAATGGATGAAGACGTATCATGTTTTAGTTGACTCAAGGATCTGTCCTTATTCTAGAGTCCGTAAATGATGCCGTTAATCAGGCAACTATAAAATACAAAATGAGTCATGAAATTTTACAAACAATCTGTATAGAACTGTTAGTGATTCAGTATAAAAGAGATAAAACTAAACGCTAAAATCAATAACAACTGCACGCAAAGTGCCAATGATTAGTTCATTTGAATATGACATACATGTATATTCATGTTAATAATTAGGTTGCCTAATACATGGAAATGTGTAAATGCTTTTTTGATGTTCAAACACTTTGATATCTACATGATACTGCTAAGCTATCAATTCTGATTATGACTTAATGTTACACATTGCTATTAAATACTTAAGCATCAGATTCCCTTCTGTTTTTATTTTCTTAATTATTGATTAAATACATTTAAAATTAATCAAAATTACATACTTATGCTTTCTTTTTCACAAATGTAGTGCCAGACTTGTGAGCAAATTTCGTCATTCCAATTTCCCGAGGTATATATTATCTCCACACAATCCTCATTATCATGCGCGTCATTTGGCTCATCGGTCGCCCATTTCGTGTACACACCAGACGCCATATTTCCACTTGATACCCAGACAAAGTCACCTTCAGTCACTGTATCATTCAATCCAATCCAAACTGTAAAAAATGAGTTTAAGCTAGACCATGGGTTATGCATTACACCTCCTTGAAGATTTTTTCAAATAGGCTAGGATCACTTGTTGACTACATTGAAACTGAGGGGCGTGGGTTCAAACCGCAGAAGGGTCAACTTTTTTTTATTTCCTTTTTTCTCTTTAACATTATTTGGGTATATCTCAGATCCCTTATGGAAGAAAAAAGTGTTTGAATTAAATTATATAATTATTGAAGGTAATTATTTGCTAAATAATGCCAAATTTAATAGCAAATATAATACCAGATATTTTCAAAGTTTAATAAAAGAAAAACTACACTGTAAAAGTATTTTATATTTCGCATAATCAACCAATATACCGTGAAGAAAACTTAGGCAAACTCTGAAAACAACCTCTCGTTGTGGTAAGATTTAGAGATATTTTATATAAGGCTTTTTATATAGTGAAATGGTCAACTAAGTGTTTAAAGTCGGTGGGGTAGGGTAATATTTCTATACATATGAAAATCATTTTGTTTAGAAATAATGATTATGCTTGTGTATTTTGTTACGTGAATGATATTATTTGTTTCTTAACACTGAGCAACAGGAATGATGATATTATAGATTAATTGGAGTTTCCTCATTTCTGAAAAAAAGCCCTTCTAACAGCAAACTTTTAGTTCAGAAATATATCCAGATCTCATAAACCACACAGTACATTATATTTAATGCAGGTGACCTTAAAGACACATAACTGTCATATGTTGTCAATTTTACAGTTCCTTATAGCGTCCATTACCCATGGACTACATTAAGGTATTATATCTGATCGGTAATTCAACATATTAGACGCTTATATAAAAAGTGATTTTCACTAAACATTCATTCATTAATCAGTTAACTCAGCTTTACCTTTTACGTCAAAAGTCCAAGATGATGCTGTTTTGTTTTTGTTTTTTTTTGTTGTTGTTTTTTTTTGGGGGGGTGGGGGGTTGCCCCTCTTTAGGATTTACCCTTGGCCGTCTGTCCTCAATTTGTGTCGCATGTAGCTCAAAAAGTATTTGACCTACAGTCATGAAACTTTACAGGAATGTTGATAAGCATGTGTAGTTGTGTGCCTGGGTATTTTTGTGTGGATTTATTTAGTGCTTTAAGAGTTATTGCCCTTGACTTAGTTAAAATTTGCAATTTTCAACTTGTGTCGTACATAACTCAAAAAATATTTGACCTAGAGTCATGAATCCTTACAGGAATGTTGCTCATAATGTGTAGTTGTGTACCTGGGGTTTCGCTTATCCAGTATTTGTAGGGTTATTGCCCTTTGAGTTAGTAAAAACCGTTTCATTATGTTGTGTTATTTTTTCCTTGCGTGGTTGAGTTAGAATCAACCAACTTTACAGGAATAAAGAACAACATCATTGTGAAGCTATGCATCTGGGACTTTGCATGTGGATCTTTTTCAGTTTTGTTAGAGTAATTGCCCTTAACTTAGTGAATAAATTTGCAATTTTCAACTTGTTCATGCATAGCTCAAAAAGAATGTGACCTGTAGGCATGAAAGTTTACAAGAATGTTGGTCATCATGTGTACTTGTGCACCTTGGGGTTCACTTGTGGATTTTTTCAGTATTTGTAAAGTTCTTGCCCTTTACTAAGTAAAAGATTTTAGGTTTTCAATTTGTGGCACATGTCGCTCAAAAAATATTAGATCTAGATTCATAAGATTGACAAAACAGTGGAGTGTTGGGGCGCCTGCTGTGTCCTATGGACACATTTCTAGTTTAAATTTATAATTCTATGAGTATTGCAAGATTTGATACAATATTGCAATTTAAAACTCTAATTTCACTTAATTGTTTATAATATTGCAGATAAAGTAAAACACACCAACACATTGATAATATGTATTGTATCTTTCAGCCTGAATCTCAGGATATCCTTCTTGGGAAGTGGGGGACCTGCACTCTGGTTGGTAACGAGGCTTGTCGTTACTTCTTTTCTTTAAGTTTCGTATGAATTCACAACTTCACACATAAAGGCGAAATGACTTCATCATAAGAATGCGCTTTTAATTTATAAAATGCATCGAAAAGAGGTTTTTTTGGAGCATGTTATTTATCTGGCACATCCCAACAAAATTGCCAGATGTCCAGCATGTGTAAGAATAATGAGAAAAAGGAGAAAAACTTATTTTCTCAAACCGTTTAGCTTCATAAGTATTGAGGCTTATATTAAAACGGTTGTATATGTTAATATTCCTGACCTCTTATAGAAATAGTACATACCATGTTCTTTCTTGAACTGCTGGCACAATTACACCGTAACCTTACAGAATGATAAGTTCATTGTACCAACTTTAGTTATGCATTATAATCATCAACATTTTCAGTTCAATCATGTCTGTCAGAATGATGGCCACTTTTTAGCTCACCTTTACAAAGTGACAAGGTGAGCTTTTGTGATCGCTAAAATTTCGCCCGGCATTCGTCCGTCCGTCGTCCTTAATTTTAATTTAAACAACATCTCCTCAAAAACCACGAATCCAATTTCATCCAAACTTCACAGCAATGTTCCTTTGGTGATCACCTTTTGTTCAAAGAATTTTAATGCCATGCAGAACTTTGGTTGCCATGGCATCCAAAATAAAAACTTGAAAAATCTTCTTTTAAAAAACCGAAAGAGCTAGAGCTTAGATATTTGGCATGAAACACTTTCTAGTGGATATCTACCAAGGTTGTGCAAATAAAAGCCCTGTGGTCAAAAATTATAAAGTAAAAACTTAAAAAGTTTAGTTTTAAAAAACCCAAAGAGCTAGAGCCTTGATATTGGCAAGAAACATCTGCAAGTAAGTGTCTACCAAGTTTGTTCAAATTAAGGTCCTAGGGTCAAAATTGGCCTCATCCCATGCAGAGGCTCATTAATTTTCCTTATAATTATGTATATAATAAAATTGAAAAAAATCATCTCTTAAAAAAACAAAAGAGCTAGAACTTAGATATTAAGCATGAACCATCTTCTAGTGAGTGTCTACAAAGTTTGTTTAAATAAAAGCCCTTGATCCAAAATTGGCCAGTCCTGGGGGTCACTGAGTTTCTTTGTGGGGTCAATATTATTCTAATGTTCATGGACATTTTTTACATTAAGGTGAGCGATTTCATGGCCATCATGGCCCTCTTGTAAAAGTTTTGTCTATGCTACTTTTCTTATTACTACAACATTGTAATACAATTTAAGTCAAACTTTACAGGATTGATATATACCTTAAGGCGCTGTGCATAATTGATGTGTTTTCCAGTTGAATGATTTTTGACTGAGTTTAAGTTTAGTCCTTAAATGAAAAGCTTTTTTTTTGCCTGTTAATGATTTGTGTGTCTCCTACTGCGCAGTTAAGTTACAACATGCTACACAAAAGTTGCGATATATTGGAAACAAACTGGTTAATCACCAATCAAAACAACTGCTTAATGCTTAATTGGCTATCATCAGGCGACACATGTGATCGGTGATTGCTCTTGTTTGTTTGGCTCAAGCAATTATCATGTTAAACAACAAGACACATTGTAATCATTACATCTGTTTCCTACGCTTAAAATCGACTGTATGAAGTTGTTCTCTTCCACACTTGTGATCTCTACCAGGTGTCCTCCCAAATCGATACAGTCTTCCTGTAAAACATATCAATAAACATGGAAACATATGTGAAGCTATTGACTATCAATAACACGGTAATATAATTCAATTGTTTACGTGAAAATCATGCAAAATACTACGATGCGTGCATAATGATAATAGTTTATAACATTTCAGGCGCGTATCTAGGATTTTGTAAGGGTTTATACATATTATAGAATGAGTTAACATTATTTACTGGCTTTCCGGGGCATTGCATGTTTCACTAGTGTCATAAGTTAAAATGAAGACTTTGATGCAATATTATATTTTATATATATTCTAAGTCATGGCCAAAATGCCGGTTGAGACCCTTTATAACACTAGTTCAATTAAACGTTACTTATTGCTCACAAAGCTAACGACAAATAAAACTTGCTACTGAGTCGGTGATTTATAAAAAAGTTATTTGTTCTTTAAGGAAGATATATTTTTGAAGCCAGGTCTTGAAGAAATTGCAATCGAAGCTAAAAGAAATAATAACGTAGATGTTTTATTGTTTAACTGCATTCAGATACTATATTCAAGTACTGCTGGGAAATAAAAATGTCTATTTATCTGATGTAATACTTACCTCAGCTTCAAGCCATTTAAGAACCTTCGTACTGTTGAAATAGCAACTTTCTTGGAAAAAGTACCAATTGCCGGGCAATATTCTAGTAGAAAAAGAAACACATGATAATTAGTCTAAGAGCCCAGGGTCATTTAATCAATTTTTGTCCAAATCTGAAACCTACACCAGAGCAAGCATATACTATTAGTCTCTCTTTACAAAATCCAAATCTTACAAATTTGCTTTCACAACGTTTCAGAATTTAGATGGCATCAAATATGGCCACCGATTTTATGCAAAACGGATATAGATCTGATTTATGGGAAATTTTACAGCTAAAATTATGCTGTTTCGATAAAAAGGTGTACAAACATTTCAGAAATAATAAAGTTATAATGAGATAACAATGGAAATATATAGCTTTTCAGTTTTTGTCCTTTAAAATTGTCAAAAAATATCAAAGAAAAATGCCTTTTATTCACAATTATTCAAATACAGTTACTAAAATAACAAAATATTCCAAGTAGCTACTAACTGTATAATATTGTTTTGTTTTTCATAAATACTATGAGTGTTTTAAGTTGCTATAATAAAAAAAATTGAAGAAATCGCACAATTTGTAAGTTAAAGTGGGTGGGTGGGGTAATTTCACCCAAAATCAGGAAAAAAAATCGCTGAACTATGTTTATTGTATTTCTCTGCTTTTGTTTTTTACTTTATATGTGATTTCATGTAATTATTCTCTATTTTCAAGTATTTTTCTTTATTTCTTAAGGTAGGATAGGTGGGAATAAATTTAAAAACTGCACATGTGCAGCGAATTACAGAAATATTGAAATATACTCATTATAATAATTTCTCTTAAGTTGACATTTTTTAACAGAAAAATAAATTAGTTATTTACAGTAAATGGAGATTTTTTAAATATTAAGGTATATTTTTTTTGGGTAAATTTGAACTTTAATTAATATTTCCTGATTCGATCTTATGCTTCACGTCAATAAGTTAGCATGTTTAAAAGTGTCAATCTAAATTATTACAAGTTTTGTAATTGTATAAATTTCGTACATTATTATATTTAAGTAAAACATAATTTCTTCAAGTTTAGGTGGTGAATGAAATATTTCAAATTGGCTAGAATAGCATTTGTTGTTCTACAGAAAAAGACAAAACAGCACAAGTATGTCAATTTGTAATGACATTTTTATTTGCTGATAGTATTAGAACATGTATAACAGGATACATGTATAATAATATTCTAAGGCATAGGGTGTAAAATTTACATGAATAATGTTACAATACTGAATACAAATATAGTAGATTTTCAATTTTCGTTTTATATGAAAAGTTACTTATTTTAAAGATAGTCTAAGTAGAAATCAACAAAGCATACCTTACAGGAGTTTATATCTCGCTTTCCTTTGTGCTAGCCTAAAACAGGCGTTTACTTTTCAATATTAAAAGTATCATTAAAACAAAACAAAAAACATGAAAATATAAGACGACAAAAATGTAACATACACCAGGCCAACAAAAATGTGTTGCTTTTTTTAAATGACTAGTTTTAAAAAAAAGGTATATGTTTAAATATGATGATTAATCTTATTTAAGAAAAATATCAATCTAATGAGAGGCCCAAATGATAAAGTTTTCTGGTTTTGCATTGTATTAAAAATTAATTTACATAGATGTACTAAAACTGTTGTAGACACTTTAGAAAATAAGCTGTTATAGATTGAAATTGAGAAATGGAAGCAAACTGTAAACAGAGTTGATTCAGCAAGAGGTAATGGTTGTAATAAGTTGAGATCTTACAGACTTATAAAGTCTCATTTTGTAACTGAACACTATGTTAAAGAACCACTTCCTTTTCATTTTCGAAGTGCTATGGCAAAATTTAGATGCGGTGTGGCACCGATTAGATTAGAAACTGCGGTATGAAATCTTAATTGTACATGACAGAACTTGTTTCAATTGTTTAAACTGTAATTGAAGATGAAGAACATGTTTTACTGGAAATGTCCATTCGTACACCTCCATAAAGAGAACTATACACACAGAGTAGAAGAGTTTTTTAATGGGTTTGATAATTTATCTAATAAGGAGAAATTTTGTATATTATTCACTGATGTAAAACATAGTTAAATATACAGCCAAAGCCTGTTTTAACATTTTAAAGGAAAGAAAAACTTTACTGTACTGTAAATAATATAAATGTCTTTTTTAATAGTACAGTGTGTTTATTTTAACATTTGAATTGTATTATTAGTAGTTGTGGGTATTTAAGATTAGAGTGTTGTGGATCTTACAGATGAATTTATTTTATTATTATAATTTAGTATTTTAATTCTCTTAAATTTCATTAGAATTGTTTTATACATCAGACTAGTGAATTGGTTTTTATATATAACTTTTAGACACATTAGTAGGAATATGAAAAACTTAAAATGATAGATCCACAACATTCCCAATTCATTTATTATAAGTGTGTATAGTATATAAATCATATAAGTATGTAAATATGATTTTTAATTATATTTACCTATAGATGTAAGCTTTGCTTACACGTCTCTTATAATTCTATACTGAATGGCATATGAACTTTTACCAGTTTTATTCACTTTTATTGTGATATATATGATGTACATGTGATGAGACGTAAATAAAATATTTGAATTGAATTAAAATGTCAACATTAATTAAGGCTGTTTAGTAATAAATTTTGATTAAAAATAGATGTATAAATGGCAGGCATAATTAAAATGTTTTAATTTGATATTTGAAAAAGGTATATCAGAAACAAAAACAATTATTGTTTACAGCAAACCTAAAACTGAGTCGCCAAATTTGTTGTAAATGCAGTTAGAACGAGAAATTCAGATAATTTTTTTTAACAAATATTTGTTTACATGTATTATAACCCTATTCCATGATTTTCCAGATATTTCACTTGTGATCCATATGGTGACATGGAGGCCCATTTGGAGGGGTGTGTTGATTCTGTTCATACCAAAATTTGACTTTGTTTATAAGTTTTAAAACATGTCACTAGTTTTTTAAACTAAATTTTTATTTTACATTAGGCATTTTAGCTTTCTAACTTAAATATTTATTTTATATAGATTGAAGTTACAAGCATGATTCGTCAAAACCCACCTGAAGGCTTTAGTATTGACTATAAGAACCTAGATATCTAAAACTTATCTAACAACTTGTAATTACCTGTTCTCACAATTAGTTCCTGTATATCCGGCGACACACGTGCACATATAATGGAGTCAACGCGGTCTGTACATTTTGGCCCGCGTTCTTACATGTGATCAATATATTTGCAGGCTCGTCAATATCTGTTTAATATAACTAATAAATGAGTATTTTCTTTGGAAAAAAACGTTTTCAAGGGGTACGAGACGATACCTTCGGATTTATAAATTAAAACAAATATTTGTTTACATGTATAATAACCCTAAATTCCATGATTTTCCAGATATTTCACTTGTGAATCCATATGGGTGACATGGAGGCCCATTTGGAGGGGGTGTGTTGATTCTGTTCATACCAATTTTTGACTTTGTTTTATAAGTTTTAAAAAATGTCACTAGTTTTTTACTAATTTTTTATTATACATTAGCATTTTAGCTTTCTTAAATTAAATATATATTCTATATAGATTGAAGTTACAGCATGATTCTCAAAACCCACCTGAAGACTTTAGTTTTTACTATAAGAACTAGATATTAAAAACTTATCTAAAAACTTGTATTACCTGTCTCACAATTAGTTCCTGTATATCCGGCGACACACGTGCACGTATAGGAGTCAATGCCGTCTGTACATGTTGCCCCGTTCTTACATAAATCAGGAGTGCACTCGTCAATATCTGTTTAATAGAAATAATAAATGAGTATTTCTTTTGCAAAAAAAAAATTAAAAAAAAACGTTTTCAAACAAACATTTGAAGTGGGGTAAACATTGTTTACTTTTTCGTGACCCCCCCCCCCTCCCTTTGTTTACAGTTCTAAAAATTGTCATTGAACCACAAAGTGGTTAATATGACTCCCCGTCAAATCTATAAACATAACACTTAGACCATTCTTAACTTAATTTGTTAAATATCAACTTAATAAAAGTCTCATTAGGTAATAATTATAAAGTGACATCTCTTTATATTTTCTGACTTTGATTAATTATTCAGCATAAAGAAACATCTTTTTCTTTAAATTATAATTTAAAATAAAGTATTTCGTTTATTTTATTTAATATAGGTCAAGAAATACTAAAAGACATGCGATTGTTCCACATATAAGTAATTACACATACCAGTGTCACAATAAGTTCCTGTATATCCGGGACTAACACGTGCAAGTGTAGGAATTTACACCGTCATTGCATGTTGCTCCATTTAGACACAGGCTGCTCATACAGTCATCAATACCTGTTGTTCAAAAATATTTGTGCACAACATTTGAAAATATATGCTCAATCATGGCTTAACATGCAATCATATATGTTCAAATTATGCAAAAAATATATGTGCAACAACATGCAAGAAACAAAAACTTTCTTTCAAAACATGCAAAAATATGTGCACACAATAAGTATAGCAATCATCAGGGGAACTATTTAATAAATGGTACTTAGGTAAGGAAAAGTCGCAGTGTGCGGGTTAATCCGATCTGTTGTTCAGATCTATATAAAGGACAAATCTTTATACGAGTGTTCGATTGTGTACAAAAACAGTAAGTGGGCAAATTGCAGTTGTTTTGAACTAATCTGTATTTGATGCGCCCTTTGTCATGCCTACTTAAAAAGTGGCTCATTCACATTTTGGTGATCTGTTTATATGACAACCCTCGACCACTTCCGTTGATGAAGACATCAACTGGTGATGAGACATCAATCAAAGCAAGCAGGAAAAAGGTATATACATTTATAAAACATCCGATTTTTGAAAAAATATGCTTTTTTTCAAAAAGGATCGAAGAATGCTTTGCCACGTAGAACATTTTTCTCATCAGTTTGGGATGCAGTTTCGAATACGAAATGGGCCCCAAAATGACGTTGCTAAAACTTTTTTACCAATTATCAACTCGTAAATTTAAACCGCTGAACATGTTTTGAAAATTACTTGGAGGCGATCAAGGTCACATTTAAAAGTCAAGTTTTAAAAGGGGTACATTATTTGTGTCCACTGACAATAACTTGCATTGTGTACCTGAAGATAATTAGTTATAAAAAAATCAATAGAAGTGTAAAACCAGTTCATAATTATTATTATTAAAATTTTAAGCACTGAAATTTTTAAAAGAACCTTCTTTGAGGTCCAAAACCTTAAAGACATAAAATTTGAAAATCTTACATAAAAAAACTGGGGAATCTAAAATGGTTATATAATTATGAAGAAATTCTTAAGCCTAATTTGAGTTTTAATTTTCATTTTAGGTCATTTTGCTCAATAAAAATGACAACTAGGAAAATTTAGTGAAAAAAATTTCTGAAATTTTTGTACATAGTTTTGGAAAGATCTACATAAAAAAGGGCAAAAATACTTGACGAAAAATTTCGACCCCTCCATGTTAAAAAAATCCCCCTGCCGAGTCCCTTAAGCATATCATAATCCCCTTTAGAATAAATGTTTAAATAGAATACCTTTGATAATTTCTATATCTTTAGATATTGACGCTATTTCTAAAGATGTATTGTTGACATCTTGTCTTAGTTCTTCAAGTTCTGTTTCTTGTTTTCTGTTTTCTTCGTTGATAAGTTTTATTTCTAAAGATTTATTATTAATCTCTTCCTTGAGAACTGCTATCTGTTCAGTGTGAAGTTTTATTTCTAAAGATTTATTATTGATCTCTTCCTTGAGGACTGTTATTTGTTCAGTGTGCTGGATTTTCAAGTTGTTAAATTCTGTTCGAAGTTGAAGCAGACGTACCATTAACGCATTCAGATCATTTACTCCACAATTATCATTGTTGGCAAGAAACACATTCAAGTTATCAATGATAACGATTATAAAGAGAACAAATTTCATTTTTCAATAAAGTTTGAAATAACGATGTCCGTTTATAACCAACAAGAATAACGTCCGATAATAAACTATTATTACACTGGAGTTTGAAACCAGATTTATTGTATTCACGGTACAGTTAACTCTATATACCATACACACTCTAAAGCAAGCCCATATCATACTTTATAAAATTATATCAGAAGATAATACATGTATTGCTGTTCTTTTCTCGTAAACACCTTATATGACATAGAGAGAAAAAGAAATTATTTCATGTAAGGAAATAGAGAGAAAAAAAAATTATATCATGTAAGGTGCTAGATAAAAAAAAAGAAATTATTTCAGATACGACGTGAAATTTTGCTTTTGTATCAACACATTCAGTTAAAGGTGATAATGAAATTTAATATACAATGTAGTTATAACTTTTTAAAAGTCCTATAATTTTGCCATTTTATAAAGCTTCCAATATTTAAAAGAAAAAGTAAAAAAAAAAGAAAGTAAATCCATTTGGTCTAACACGACTTTTACTCGGGTTTTCATTGTGATTTAAGAGGAAAGAAATTTTAAGAAATGTGTGAAAAATAGAATTTAAGTTCAGTATTTGAAAACATGGAATCATAGAAGTCAATAAATCTGGGCGTGCTGGCTTAGCCTGGTCTGTATTGGCTGCTTGGGTGGTTGTGTTGGTAGTTTTCACTCTGGATCATGGCTGATCCGATACTTCGGAACCCGATAATTACCGGCGAAACTGAATATTCAGATGTCTTAGGTCAATGTTGCCAAACAATATCATTTATAACGAATGTATATATTTGGCATCCAAAGGAAAATAAAGCCTACTTCGGTAAATTTCCTGACTGACAATCAGAATTAATTTTAAAACACAGTTTACTTTCATATCTTTAAATTTATTTAATTGTGACTAATTAAATACCTTAGTCATCATTAAGCATATACTTACTATTTGTTTACATACTAGTATTTAGTTTCGTAGCGTATGTGAGACCAAAATGCCGTAACCCTTCTGTGCATGTTTTGTAAGGTCCGTGTCCGAAGTTTTTTTTGTGCAGGGTTGTCGATCGATCGATTGATTGATTTGTAAATAATGTTTCAATGTTATAGTTAATGTCGTATTAACAAATGCCTTAAGCCTCGATAATACTTGTATAGTACCGGTGTGACTAGAAATCCGACAAAACCATAACAACAATGAAAATTACCTATATCAGAATTTAATTCCTAAAAAGAGAAAATGACAAATTTAAAACTTGAACAGGTTTCGCTATCAGTTTCTGTACTTGTAATAGAGCCTGTAAGCGAACAGCATGGATCCTGATCAGACTGCGCGGATGCGCAGGCTGGTCTGGATCCATGCTGGTCGCAAACCCATTATGTTGGTTCTGTCGTTACGTGGCTCAATTATTTTGTCTCACTTTCTACCAAAGTTATAAGAACAAAATTGTTTACAAATAACAGTTTTGAAGTAGGCAAAAAGAGTTTTAAGTATTCTTTTACAGACACATTGTTCTTAAAGAGTATAATAAAGGATAGAAAGAACTTTTATCAAAAACAAACACACATTCAGTGCAGGTACTGTGATAAGTTTTTAATATCTTTTAATTGCGCAAATATATGCTACAGTATATCGACTATATGATCAAATAGACCAACGATTACTCATAACAAATTATTTTTAAAGTGATGAAAAATATATTGCGGCACTATGTCGAAATAAAATGCGCTTCATTTTACGGTCATGTGTCGCAGGTATAAATATATTTCGTCCGTCTGTCACACTCTTTCACTTGTCCAAAATTCAACAAATAGTCGTAGGCCCACACAAATGTGTATCAAACCAAAACGACAGAACGCCTGGCAATGTTTTAATGACTGTAAAATATTGTGTATTTTGACAAAAATTAAACATCAGTTTGCATTTCTGAGGCTTAATGGACCTTTAACTGATCGGTGTTTTATTCCGAGAGAGTCACTGCTCTCACAAACTTCCGGTGACTATTGTACCAGCTGATTTAAGAAAAAAGCCTGCGAAGCTTATCGTAAGTTAGAGAAATGTTGTTCTTGGTTATCAAGTAGATTGTATGATTAATTGTACTATCGCGTTTTCATTCTCGTACTTTTGTATTTCATCACTGTTCACCGTGTTTAGTTACTTTAACGTTCAATCGTGTTTTCATCATCGTTCCATCGCCGTTCCGTTGTCTTCATCTTTCACCATACAATCACGTTTTAATCATCTTTCCATCGTGTAATCATCATTATTCCATTATCATTTCATCATCGTACCATCACGATTACATTTTTGTACCGGCGTTCCATATTTTCGCGTTTTTATCATCACACTATAATACATTCTTCATTGTGACATCATACCCATCGCGTTTTCGTCAGCGTTCTGTCGTGTTTTCGTCAACATACCATCCTGTTTTCATCATCGCAGCATTATTCATCGTTTGTCCGCCTAAAATTTGAAGAAATCGATATTTAAAATGAACACCGTCACAAACAGACGGAAAAATAATCGATCACATTCTGTAGAGCTAAATAAAGAGATCTAATAATTTTTCTAGCAACTCTGACGAGTTTGCGCAGCCAAAGTCTGGGAATCTGACTACAAGTATATATCCCACAGAAACTGTCGATTTAAGTTAAATGTTAAATTAGTGATATATTAAATATAATTGAAATGTTTGATATAATCTTTGCTCACAGCAGGTTTGTACTTCTTTGTAATTAGCCTCCCTGTCACGAAAGGGAGATGAATCTGCAGTAGCACAATATTAGCTTTTTTGAGTTGTCCCCCTTTAAATATTTCTGTTATGTTTGTAATGTTTTATGTGTTAAATGTATGTGAACATAAATGGAGAAACTATAATAAATACATACAATTTGTGGTCAAGATGGTGATATTTGAACACATGTATATGAATATATAATTATACAAATCGGTGTCGATGTTCACTTAGTTTATGTGATTTCAACGTCCATTACTAAATATTATCTATTTACACAGCTTATACGAAATCTTGTTATGGAGTTTATTAGACGAGAGACAACCCAGGCATGTAATTTTGTTCATATTTATACTAGTTATCTCCCTTTACAATTAAAGTGTCTTTAAAATTTTGTTTTGATTTTATTGCCATCATAAAGTTAAATTTAACTTATAAAGCATTTGTCAGCACGTTGTCTCTTTTTCAAATATAATTTTAATTGAGTATATCTAAATAAATATATGAGCCGCGTCACGACAAAACCAACATAATGGGTTTGCGACCAGCATGGGTCCAGACCAGCGCAGCATACGCGCAGCCTTATCAGAGGAAGGATCCATGCTGTTCGCTATCACTTTCTCTACTTGTTATAGTGTTTGTAAGCAAACAGCATGGATCCTGATCAGACGACTGGTCTGGATCCATGCTGATCGCAAAACCATTACGTTGGTTTTGTCGTGACGCGGCTCATATTATGCTTCCGATATCCGGAGCAATTAAGGTCACTTTCGACTAAAGTTAAATCAGCCATATGGGTTTTTTAGTCATGTAATATTATAATTTATATACATGTCAATCACATACTACATGTATTTCCAATTGTCTGGAATATTTAATGTTCTTATACAGCCATAACCTAATTTACCTCAGTAAAACGTTATCAATCTAAGAAAGAGTTGTTTTTTATGGATCCTTCTGCTAATAAACGAATAAAAATATATTTTTCTCAATGAAAGGAAACGTACAGCATTATAAATTCATAATAAAGATTTATTTCTGACAGGTTATCATATAACACCCGTCTTGCGGGATAAGGTCATAATTTATAATCGTACAACCGTGAATACTGGACAATATAACCCGTCATTAACTTTCATAATAAACCCGAAATACTTGCTCTTATATCTTTTCAGTTCCTTAAGTACCTTGTAATTTGATCATAACAAAAAAATATCGAAAGAAATAATACTTTTTTTCAATCCGTTTTTACTATGTACATAAATTATGTATTATGTACATACTCCTTGTATTCCTTGTTTTGGTGGCGTTTTATTTCTTTTATTATTATTTATTTATTTATTTATTTATTTATTTATTTATTTATTTATTTATTTATTTATTTATTTATTTATTTATTTATTTATTTATTCATTCAGATATTTGTAGTGTGGGGGGGTAACAATAAACACTTAATGAGGTTTATAGATTTATTTTTAGAATAAAACCTGTAATAAAATATAACAACAATAAGACATTACATTACAAAACATTATTTTATAAGACAAATTCATTTTACAAAATACATAATACAAAATATTATACAACAGTTTAAATTACATACACTTTTACAAATAAATAAATAAATACATACCAGACTTGATAGAAGAGATTTTTTAAAATAAATAATTATGGATAAGAATAAATTTATTAAGAAAATTTGTCTTAATTTAACCTTATTTACATATAAAAGATTTATATAAAGTTCCCTTTTTCCCTTTTTCACTTTAGATTAGTAGCCTAAATTAAAACTAAATCATAACAATGATTATTCTGTGTCATATATTTCGAACTCCCATTGCTTTTTTCTCTTGTTTATTAATGTGCACAACATGTTATTGCAGAATTTCATATTTTGTAATCTATGTTTTCAAAAAAATATATATAAATTATATTCTATTCTGTTCTGTACACATTTCCTAAACTAATGTAGAGTAAGTGTGAAATTCCTTATCCGTTGAATTACATTTGATAATATTCAAAACGCCTTACGTCTACAAAAAATAGAGTGAAGAAAAGGAGAGAACAATCAAAGTAGTATGGCGCGACGTCGTTTTGCGCGAAATAATGACGTCACGTTAAAAACAAACAAGTAAAGTACCGGAAGTAGTGATACGGATAAGCCATGTTTTACGTCACGACATAAAATGGAGTAAAGCTGTATAATGAAAGCATGACAACTGCCTTTATATGTCACATAATTGTCATACTTAGTGTTTGCCGTCTTAATTTGGGCGATGGGAATACAAGTAGATGTAAGCAATTTTTTTAATTATGTAATGATCTATGTAATTTCAATTTGAAGCAGCTGTTGTTGTTTTTTTTCCCTTTTCCATAAAAAGGGCTGTAAAAAACACAGATCACAGTTTCTTTCAAATAGATATGCAGGCTTGTTTAAAAAAGGTTTAAATAAAATCCGAAACAGTTCACAAAGATATCTGAGAGAGATAGGCTATCATTAAATGTTCAAAGTTCTAAATTAGATCTACTTATTTGACTTTTTTTTAGATTTGGAAAATGGCAAGTTACGAGATATAATAATGTGTGCATGTATATATCACATACCCGTGCCGCTATTCCGACTCGTGCATATATTTTCAAAGTGATGTAATCGTTAAACCACACGTTATTTATTTATTTATTTATTTATTTATTTATTTATTTATTTCTACTTTTACACTTATTTAGGATATGACATGAAATAACATTATGATACTGAATTTATTGACTTCTTTGAATGAAGTAATATTATGCTCAAGTAATATCATTTTAATCAACTTGTTAAAAGCCCATTATGCCCAAGACAAGCTATTACTTTTAATATTTCAAAAGATTTCTATTTTTGGGGGTCATTTTGTAGTTCCTGAAAAGAAATACTCGTTTGCAAAATTACCTTAACCATTTTTTGCTTCTGTTAGTATAGTTAGTTATACTGGCATGCGAGCAGTTCCCGTACAAAAATCGTAGTCACTTAAACATTATTTTTTATTACGCTCACTCACCAAAATTTAAATGTTACACATCACTATTCGGCTCGTCACACAAATCATGGAAATTCCATCATGTTCTAAACATAGAATAACCCTTAGTTATGAGGCCTCATATGGGGTACCGAAATTATCCATTATTTTGTATGAAGAGAAGTAGTTCCCGTACATAAAATTTAACCCATTATAATTATACAATTTTGTTATATCGGACCTATTTTTCAATTATAATTGTTGAACAGACCATTTTCTAAGAGATAAATTGATGTAATTCAGGAAATAGAGCGTAGACTAAACGCTGGTATCTATTACCCGGTACCGTTACCCCAACGCATTCTCATACAATGGCATGCTTGAATGCATGATATTTTACGCATCAAAGCCATAAAATTATTTAATATAGTAATATTGATCAAAATTCTGATAATTAAACAAGTTTTCACCACATTGCCTACTTATCTGTAAACAGGTGGTATTAGTGGAAAACCCTTTAACATGCCTCACGTGTATTTTAGCGCATGCGCGCAAGGCGGAATCCCCCAGAGAAAACAAGGTCACGTTTTGACAACGCACATGTGAAAGTGATTTAAAATGAGACTTTTATACGTACTGCCGAACTGACACTTAGATTTTGTCTCTTTTATGCATCTGCTTGATTTGAAATGAATTTTTGAAGATTGCAAGTAAAAATCAAGCGTTTAAATGAAAAATACGGGTACTGCTTCTGTACGGGAACTGCTCGCATGCCAGTAGTGATTTAGTATTTTGTATGGAAGTGAAAATACTACTTTGTTTACATTATTTTATTTTAATGACAAATAATTAAGAAGAAAATATATATTCGTTTCTGGGGCATAATGCGCCTTTATAAATATATTCATTTTGAAACAAACATTCAATCTTGTTATAAAGTGTCGCCATTCATTTTCAGTGTCGTGCCCGACTGGTTATGGCAGGTTTGAACAGCACTGTTTCTATATAGGCAAGTTCAACGAAACGCTCGTAGACGCGGAAATGAGATGTTTAAATACTGGAGGAAATTTGATTTGGATATCTGATTTGGAAAAAAGTCGTCTGGTCAACAGGTACTTACAAGGTCAGTTGTTACCTTTTAAGGCCCCTATATCTACTTAAGCACTTGCAGAATAATGAAAAAAGTAAATAAAATTACCCAATTTATTTATGAAATGTCGCTATTTCTGTTTTTATGAAATTTATAATTGTAGTCAAGAAACATTGGCTTATCTTAGAAACGTGGTAACACAAATAAAGTTGAAAATATTTACTTTATTTAGAGGTTAATACTTGCTTGCTGCTCGCCATGAGTAAAAATCATAATTGTCTTATATAAATACACATTTAAGGGTCCATTATGCCTCATAAAGTATTATTTCGCAAAAGTTTTAAAATATCTGAAACGTTACTCATTGCCCAATTACCTGAACGATTTTTTTATCCGCTTCTTTTTGACGAGAGGTAAAGAGGGAAGTCAAAATACTACTTTGTTTTCATGTTGCTACTTTTGTGAAAAATTATTTCACATTGATCGCTATTATCTTTCGGTAACAAATATCTAACATTATCTAAAACCATGATTTAAACATGATAAAAATTGATGTTTGTCCTTTCTAAAGAAGTAAAATTTATTTGTTCCCTATGTATAATGTGCCTTTAACGTAAAAATGTAATACATGTATTTTGGGGAACGAGACTGATTCAAATTATTCTGAGATATGTTTTTTTATATTCTAGAAAACAAGAAAAACATCGCTCATGCATTTCTGTATGGTTGGCTTGGACCGCTTCCACAAAACATTTCTGATATCGCATGGCAAGGCAGCGATACTAGAGCAACCGTTATTATCAACAAAATTCATAAGCCACCGTCCTTTAATCATACCATAGATGGAATTAAGGCAAAAGTTACAATAGCCAGAGGAGGTCCCAAATTCAAACAACCACGTTTGAAGGCATTCACATTCTGTGAATCAGAACCCAAAATTTCAAAGATTGAAATTGACCACTATCTTCCAAAAGCGACACAAAATGAAATGTTAAACTTATCTAAACGAACAAAACGATCGACAAGACGTCATACGAAAAGACGTAGTTATAAGAGGAGAAGAACGCCAGCGAGACGATCTGGTAGAAGAAGGCAATATCGAAAGAAAAAGGGACGAACGCCAGCGAGGAGATCTGGTAGAAGAAGGCAATATCGAAAGAAAAAGGGACGAACGCCAGCGAGGAGATCTGGTAGAAGAAGGCAAAATCGAAAGAAAAAGGGAAGAACGCCAGCGAAGAGATCTGGTAGAAGAAGGCAATATCGAAAGAAAAAGGGACGAACGCCAGCGAGGAGATCTGGTAGAAGAAGGCAAAATCGAAGGAAAAAGGGAAGAACGCCAGCGAGGAGATCTGGTAGAAGAAGGCAAAATCGAAGGAAAAAGGGAAGAACGCCAGCGAAGAGATCTGGTAAAAGAAGGCAAAATCGAAGGAAAAAGGGAAGAACGCCAGCGAGGAGATCTGGTAGAAGACGGCAAAATCGAAGGAAAAAGGGAAGAACGCCAGCGAAGAGATCTGGTAAAAGAAGGCAAAATCGACGGAAAAAGGGAAGAACGCCAGCGAGGAGATCTGGTAGAAGAAGGCAAAATCGAAGGAAAAAGGGAAGAACGCCAGCGAGGAGATCTGGTAGAAGAAGGCAAAATCGAAGGAAAAAGGGAAGAACGCCAGTGAGGAGATCAGGTAAAAGAAGGCAAAATCGAAGGAAAAAGGGAAGAACGCCAGCGAGGAGATCTGGTAAAAGAAGGCAAAATCGAAGGAAAAAGGGAAGAACGCCAGTGAGGAAATCAGGTAAAAGAAGGCAAAATCGAAGGAAAAAGGGAAGAACGCCAGCGAGGAAATCAGGTAAAAGAAGGCAAAATCGAAGGAAAAAGGGAAGAACGCCAGCGAGGAGATCTGGTAAAAGAAGGCAAAATCAAAAGAAAGGGAGAAAAGGAAATTCTGTGAAAAGAAGAAAACCTAACAGAAAAAATAGCAGAAAAGTTAAAAGAAAACGGATTCCGAAGCGTGAAAATAAGAAACCCAGGAAATCTACCACATTTAAGAAGAAACCATTATATGAAAAATATAATAAAGGAAAACAAACTTCAAGTCGTAAAACAATATCAACCGGAAGTAAAAGAAAACAGACACGAACAGTCTTGACACCTATTAAAATAACACTATACAATGATAATAAAAGTAAAACAAGCGATAAAAAGGGAGCTAAGGCACCGAAATCGAATCGAAAACAGGAGGAAGAATTGAAATTACTCCATCAAATACTTGACTTAGAAAAGGGTAAAAAACAAAAGGTGGGAAAGATAAAGTTAAATGTGAAAAGTAAAAAGGTTAATCCAAAAGTCATTACAAAAATTCCAAAGTCCAAGGGTAAATCAGAGTCATCGAAGGCATTAGAAACATCACAGCCCGTCAAGGGAAATGAAAATGATGGTTTTGGTCTGTCTAACATTATACCTAAAAACAGGTAAGCATTTAGTTAATCTATATAACTTCTCTACTCCTCCTCTCTGTGAATTATAATTGTGAGAAAACGCCTTTTAAATCTGCGTGTAAAAATGCATGTATGCTTATTATGAAAAGTTGACTTTCTCCTATAGAACCATCTACATGTACATATATATAGTGTGATCATTTTATAGAGGATATTGAATGAGTGTAAGTTCAATACTGAATTTATTGAACGAGTTGAATAAAATTATTTTATTAGAGCCTCTGGCGAGCATAATATTATTTTATTGAACGAGTTCAATAAATTCAGTAATGAACTAATACGAATATAATATTCTAGTTATCACATATCCAAAATAAAAACTGTTTAAATCGCAAAAGAATCAGTTTTCAGTGACGCGCCTGCATTGTTACGCTACATTTAGAGCGTCTTGACACTTTGTTTGTGACGTCACTTTAAAAGATATGCCCGACCAATTTTGCAATACCATTTTTTATGGAGTTGCAAAATCAGCACGGGAATGTGATAAAGTGTATTTATCACATACCCGTGCCGATTTTTCGACTCCGTAAATATAGTATTGCACGGCCGTGCATATATTTTGACGTGACGTCATTTGCCTTATACAAAAATAGTGTAAAGACGCGCTAAATGTATCGTTTTACTATAGGCGCGTAAATGAAAAATGACGCTTTTTCACTTTAAACAGTCTTTATTTTTGGTATGTGATAAATAAAGTATTAAATTCGTGTAAGTTTATTACTGAATTTATTGAACTCGTTGAATAAAGTAATATCATGCTCGCCAGAGGCATAACATAATTATATCTAACTCGTTCAATAAATTCAGTACTTACACCCATTCAATATCCTCTATTTATCAAATACCTGTTCCGCTTTTGCGACTCCGTAAAATTGGTACTGAACGGCCATGCATATATTTTGACGTGACGTCGACGCCCTAATTGTTAGCCAGAGGCTGGCATATGCTCGTCATTGAAAACTGAGTTTTGTTTTGGATATGTGATAAATAGAATGTTATAATTATTCGTATTAGTTCATTACTGAATTTGTATGATTTTATTCAACTCGTTCAATAAATTTAGTATTAAGTCTACACTCATTCATTATCCTCTATTAATTTACTCGCTTCGCTTTGAATGTAAAACTTTTAACCCTTACACGGCTGGAACCGGTAGTGATTAACCTATGTTACTCACAAGCATAAAGCCAGGCGAGCGCATAACAAATTTGAATTTCAATACCTTCGACATTGATAATAGACAGTTCACAAAAAATAAAAGCTTCTTATTTAAGAATTTTAGACTATCTGGACTGTACTGGTGACATAATACTCGGCTGTGTAGACTTGCTTGACTGTACTTGTGTCATAATACTCGGCTGTGTAGACTGACTGGACTGTACTGGTGTCATAATACTCGGCTGTGTAGACTGACTGGATTGTACTGGTGTCATAATACTCGGCTTTGTAGACTGACTGGACTGTACTGGTGTCATAATACTCGGTTGTGTAGACTGACTGGACTGTACTGGTGTCATAATACTCGGTTGTGTAGACTGACTTAACTGTATTGGTGTCATGACACTCGACTGTGTAGACTGGCTTGACTGTTCTGGTGTCATAATACTCGGCTGTATAGACTGACTGGACTGTACTGGTGTCATAATACTCGGCTTTGAAGACTGACTGGACTGTACTGGTGTCATAATGCTCGGCTGTGTAGACTGACTGGACTGTACTGGTGTCATAATAATCGGTTGTGTAGACTGACTGGACTGTACTGGTGTCATAATACTCGGCTGTGTAGACTGGCTGGACTGTACTGGTGTCATAATACTCGGCTTAGTAGACAGACTGACTGGACTGTACTGGTGTCATAATGCTCGGCTGTGTAGACTGACTGGACTGTACTGGTGTCATAATACTCGGTTGTATAGACTGTCTGGACTGTACTGGTGTCATAATACTCGGCTGTGTAGACTGACTGGACTGTACTGGTGTCATTATACTCGGCTGTGTAGGCTAACTGGACTGTACTGGTGTCATAATACTCGGCTGTGTAGGCTAACTGGACTGTACTAGTGTCATAATACTCGGCTGTGTAGACTGACTGGACTGTACTGGTGTCATAATATCGGCTGTGTAGACTGACTGGACTGTACTGTTGTCATAATGCTCGGCTGTGTAGACTGACTGGACTGTACTGGTGTCATAATATCGGCTATGTAGACTGACTGGACTGTACTGGTGTCATAATACTCGGCTGTGTAGGCTAACTGGACTGTACTAGTGTCATAATACTCGGCTGTGTAGACTGACTGGACTGTACTGGTGTCATAATATCGGCTGTGTAGACTGACTGGACTGTACTGTTGTCATAATGCTCGGCTGTGTAGACTGACTGGACTGTACTGGTGTCATAGTACTCGGCTATGTAGACTGACTGGACTGTACTGGTGTCATAATACTCGGTCATAAACCATTTTGTATTGCCAGTATACTATATGTTAGTATTTAATTATTGTTGTTTTTTCTAATATATTTCAGCTTCCTCATGTCGCGAGGATCACCAGGGGTCGTGACTGTTGATTTAACCACACTTGCTGTCCTACTAACTGCTGTTTTCTTATTAAGTTAAAAAAACATAGAATAACATTCAAAATCACTGAAAATATTTGTAAATAAACATAATAATTTTTCGTTGTGTATTTGTATACAATTATTCCCAATGTTAAATTGTTTATTTGTTTACGGGCTCGAATCCTCCTCATACCGGAAGGCCCAGTCGACAGCGAGCGTTACAGTATCGCAAGTATGTTCAAAAGTATGATCGCAATCGGAACACCGTGATTAATATTCATACTCATCTCGGAGTTAATACAGATTGAATGTAGTTCTACTACGCGACGACTGCAGATGAAAATGAAAACAGAGGTTGTACTCTTTGTACGAGTAATGACTAACCTGTGTATTTGACATTTAACTGGGGAAAAAAGGCAATTTCAGTAAAAAGTCTTGATTGAAAAAGTGTCTGACAATCAGTGTCAGTTTAAGAAAAGCCCGTTATCAACCATTTGTAGGCCAGATCTATCATCAACATGTATACAATAATATAATACTGGCTGGTCTGCTAAAGCAAAATTAAGAAACGATAGGTTGAGCTACATACCGCCCATTTCTTAAAACAGACTGACATGGCCTACAGTACCTGTAAGCATTCATAAAAACTAACATACTTTCATCGATGCTTGGAACTACCACATTCTAATATAAATATCAAAACAAGCTTACCTCGATCAAAGCTCTACGATTTTCCAGGATTTCCCATCAACTCGATATCGGGAACGAACGATGTCGAAAGACTGCCACTGATTCGGACAATATTTCATCCACACGATACGTTGTCACAGATAAATAAAAGTAGATATCGTAGAAAATAGCTCTATGCTCATGAATAAAAGGAAGAACTACACTTGGATTAATTAATGAGCTTCTAAACGAGGTTTACACACAATTCTACCAGAAAGTCTTACATCTCTCACGGCCCCGTCCGAAAACTACCTGCGCATGCGCAGAACGTAAAATCTTCCGTTTCTCACGGGTCTGACAAAATTCACACCACACCGGAAAACATTCAATATTAAACAGGTGAATAATTGATACATAAGCGCCACTTAGACGATCGACGCGGTTTAAACGAAAGATAGGATTCAACATCCCAAATTCATGGATTCGGTTCGGGTTATTATATTTCAAAACAATCGTTTAAATAGGTTCAAATATTTTTTACTTGTTAAAAATCTAATGATATAAACGCCACGATTATCTTATGAAAAACCACTTTATAAACGTGCAGTATCATATAGAGGATATTTGTTTAGTTCAGTGTAAGATCGGAATATATTTCACCGAGTGAGCACCAAAAGGTATATTTCTATAAACCACCGAAAAGCATGTAATAAAAGTTGGTATTCCAGTAATTGAGTATGCTTGTACGTACATGTATCTTAGTATTGTGTTAGATGACTTCTTAGATTATAATGTTACAGCTAAATAATATGTTGCACAAAGTGCTGGTCGTGCCCTGGGCCTCCTCATTGCTAAATTTAAAAATTCCGGTGATCTTCCTTACGAGGTATATACAAAACCATTGCATCTGTAAAAACTAAACTATCGATGACACTATTTTATACCGGAGCTATGTAACACCGCAAAACGCCCGTACCGCAAAACGTACGTATATGGACGTTTCGCGGCAAAAAGGCATAACGTCCATATTTTAAAGTTTATATAATTTTCGTTAATTTTGACCAGTTATTATCAGGTGTTATTTTGTGTTAATTTTAGCTCACCCGAGTATGCGCCTGTCTGTCTGGCCGTCTAAATTTAGCTTGTTACCACTCTAGCATCCACATACCCTAAGCAATATGTCCAAAGTTATCTGCCCTTGAATTACAATATCCGTTATATTTCACATTGTTACCACTCCAACGGTTTCATTTCTTCTTCAATCTTGACAATTTTCAACAGAATAACTATGACCATAAAATCTCAACAAAGTTAGATTATAGGCTAAATCTAACCAAAAAAAATAATATGACTAGGCGGCTAAAAGCGCACCCATCACCACCCCCGCCCCTTCCCCCCCCCCCCCCCCGCGACAAAAGCTCTCTTGCTCAATTATGACTAGGCGACTTAAAGGCCCCATCTCCATGACAATATAGCTCTCTCGCTCAAATATGACTACGCTGTCAAAAGCTCCAATCCATCCCCCGTAAAAATGAACGGTAGAACCAAACCTCCATAGTCAACAAGAACACAAAAAATCATTCCCACTTCTTGATGCAATTATATGAAAAGCTATTGTCAAACGCAAAGCTTAATTTTAATATTTTTTGTCATTAACTCAGTCCAATCCCCGGTTCGTCCGTCCGTATAGCCGTCCTTTCCTGTATGTCTATAAGATTACATTTATTTCAATATCATCGTTTTTATATCTCTGCTGCTGCTGCTTGGTTCCATTCCATAAAATATATATTCGAAAAACATCCTCGTCTTAAGCATATTTCTTTTTTTAAATAAAAAAAGTCAGAATTATATAGGATCACAAATATATTACACTTTAATGTTTATTTCGTCATATCTTTACCTGAAACAATATGAAAGTGACAGAACCAATAAAAGTAACGTTTATAATGAATATATTTTAATACAAAAAATATGGACGATATGCGACGCAAAGACACACTCTCGCCGCAAAACGTACCAAGTACGATATGCACCGCAAAACGTCCACATGGCGACGCAAAACGTCCACACTCGTACGTTTTGCGGTACGGACGTTTTGCGGTGTTACACAGCTACACGAAGAAATGCAAAACGGACATTTTCTTCTTCTCTCAAATGCCTTATCCGGAATACTCTACTTTTATCGTTCAAAAGATCGTCGCTCTACGATAAAATTAAGAGTATTCCGGGTAAAGTTTGTGTGCAGTGACGAAGAAAATACCGGTTTTATATTTTGTTCGTGTAGCTACGGTATAATATAGATTTGGACCGGATTTTCTTTGGTGAGTGTCACCGATCGTTTAGTTTTTACAGATGCAATGGCATTTCTTGCGCAACATTGCATCTTTTTAGCGATTCAGTCGTGGGAAGTGAATCAGATCTTGTCGGATTTCACGTTACCGGCTGTTTCGGTGTCCGTATGCAACAAAATACTTAACACTGCTTAAAATGGAAGATGTCATTTTATACATACATTTATACTCTATTGATCGAGAGAAAGTTTTTTAAAAAAATATATAGAGTTTTGGCTGAGTTATGTCATTGAATATAAACTTGGGTAGAATCAAAGTACTGGAAGGGCGATAGAGTTGCTAACCTTCTATAACTAATACTATAGAGGTATAATGAAAATTGTGTAACGTTGTGTCATATCATTGTTGTTATGAATACTTCATGTGGATATTGACTTAAAAACATATTTTTGGGGGGTTGAAACAGGGACTGGAGGGAGGGGGGTCAGGTAGGGGATAATATCAGATCAATGCGTCTTATCCCTGTGGTCACGTGTGCATTAAGTAGCAAGCACGTGGAAATAAGATATATATGATTGCTATTGTATTTTCTTAATGTGTTACATTCTTTAAATAATGATATTATTCTCATCGTTTTTTTATAATTATTATTATTTATTATTATTATTATTATTATTATTATTATTATTATTATTATTATTATTATTATTATTTTATTTTTTTACTATTTTTTAATTATTATTTTTATAATCGTTATTATTAATAGCAATAATAATAGTGAATGTGGTGCGAGAGAAAATACTTATTACTACTTTCTTAAATGCCCTAAGTATACTAACCTACGACCTGAATCGGTAAGTACATTATCACAACTTTGTAATCCTTCCATCAATGTCATTCTTACTGGTTCCACTACTTTACCTTATGATTCTAATGTATCAATCTTTAAATCAGTTCAAAAATATATCCGAGATACAAAACGATTTTAGCGTACTTAAGACCAGAGATGTCTAAACATATTTGATATTTAATAGATTATGCATCTTTGTTCCTCGTTATTGTTCCATCATTGTTCATCCATTTCTTCCTTCCTTTTTCTTATATTTTTTTTTCTTTAAATATTCAGTGTATATCTATTGTGCGTATCTGCTAATATACAGCTGCTTCTTTTTATTAAATTCTAAAACGAAAACAAAATACACACAAATGTATTAAAATAAGTGGTTGTTTTTTTGTACTTTTTTGGGAATTGCTTTATTCATTAATTTTTTATTTTTTTTCTCCTTTTTACTATTTGCTCTTACATATGTTACATTGTTAAATACGAATGTCTTTGAATACTTCAACTAACCGTTGTGTATGGTAATGCCATGAACTCTGTTATTGTAAAATATTATAACTGGGAGAGGACACTCATAAGCTTTATAGCTTTCCGCCCAATTCCAAAATGTACCTATTGTAAATATTGTTCACTTGTTAAATGTTTTGTTGAATAAATATGTTTAAACCAATAGCAATAATAATAATAATATTTTTTTTATCATTATCATTATTATAATAAGCATTAGAATTAGTATTTGTTTCATTATTAGTAGTATTAGTATTAGTATTAGTGTTATTATTATTAAATACCTGAACACGCAATTATTAAATTATATTCAACAAGGGAAGTAATCGTAAATTTTCATTTGCTTCCGTTCAGACAGCGACGTCATTTGGCGCCAAATAATGACGTCATGTAAAATTAGGACCGGAAATAATGGAAAATATTAGAAACAGAAGAATATAGGAAACAATTTAAGAAAATGGTGAAAGGGACATGAGAATTAGTTTAAACGTACAAGTGTTTTTGCTTTTGTGTATCTGCTGTTTTCATTCAGATGACGGTTTCTCAACAGGGGCAGTAAAGTATACTCTAGATTTAAATTTTTATTTTACACATTTAGATCTAGATCTACTTTACTTTAAAAATTCAACTGTTCTTGAATTAATATACTGTATTAAAAAATTAAAATGCAAGTAAAACATTTACACAGTATTGACAAAAATATGTTTCGTCTTGTTTGGTGAACTTCAAAACTATAGGATGTGAATAAATGAGTAGAAAATCCGACCAGAATAATTATTGTCATCTTTCAAATAAAAAAATATATATACAAATGTACATGACCAGATTATATCTATTATAACTTCATCAAATCAGAAGCCAGGAAGCCGCGTGTGTCATAAAAAATTGTTTTTAAAAATGGGCATATATTTTTCCAAAATAACATGCAAACTCACTTACCTGAAGAAAATTAGTGCGAGAGTTGTAAATATTCATAACTCGGTAGCCATTTTGTCCAGTTGGCAACCAATTTTCTCGCTTGAACCAAAAGTGAAACCACTTCACGCCCTGTCCCTTGATCTAAAACTATCTTATTAAAACATAACCAAATAATTACTGATGATGAAATGAAAAGCTGAAGCTACTGACTGCAACAGATACACCTGAGAAAGTAGTCCCAAAAATAAATGAGTTTTGACTCCGCCCACTTTCATATTCATTTTTTCATACAAAATTATATTTATCTATATTTGGTAGATATGGCATCATTTTTCATGATAGATTTTAAATAATCCCATACTGTATATGGAGAAATGCAAAACAAATCGAAACACGCCACGAAGATATGAAAGAACGTTATTTATTATTATTATTATTATTATTATTACTATTATTATTATTATTATTATTATCATTATTATTATTATTATTATTATTATCATTATTAATAGTATTATTATTATTTTTATTATTAATAATTATATTATTATTATTATTATTATTTATTTATTTATTTATTTTCCTTTTTTAACACTTTTTTATTATTTTCAGTGGAATGCATCGATCACTTCAAAAAGTCCAAGGAGCGAATAAATGGAGAAAAATATAATTATTGCTGGAAATTTGTTCCATTCACTCGCAGTGCGAAATCAGCCAACATTCAATGTCATGGGTATAGGGGACGTCTAGTCGCAATAACAAGCGCATCAAAAGCCAAAAAACTCTCTGCATTTGTTAAAGGTATATATTAATTGGCTTTTAATATATGTCAGTATTTCTATTATTATATGCACGTATATGTACTTATAAATGAAATACTGAGAAATATTGATGAAATAAAATGCGTTTTTTCACAGTAAAAATTTATTTTTCACTGCAGTGAAACATATTTTCCGTGTTTTCACTAGTGTTTTACCGGACTACTTATAATTTCTGCCACAACACTTTGCTACAAATTGAAAGGAAAGTCTTTCAAATCGTAATGTCTAAAAAGAGAAAAATGTATATAATAAACGGAAAAATCATGGGTTTTTTTATAAATACTATGAGGATATTTTTTCGTTTGAGGGAAATATGAAATATATTTTCACGAAACATGATAGATCTAAAATGCCACATATTTTCACGAGCCGGGACGGCGAGTGAAAATATGTGGCATTATCATGTTGAGTGAAAATATATACCATATTTCACGAAAACCGAAAAAATAACCTTTTTATTTAATTTCAATATCAAAGAAAAATTGTTACGAACCCACTTGCTTGCTACGCAACTGCAATTGTACAACGCGCAGTAATATAATTGGCGACGCCGGTGAGCGGCGTCGTCTTTTATGGAATGCTTTTTATTTTGGCCTATGGAAGGAGCTGTTATTATTAGCAGTTAATGTCATCTTGTGTTAATTAGTTTTATTTTGATTCGTAAAAATCAAGTAAACAAATATGTTGTTATATTTGTATTTAATAACTTTATGTTAAAAGCATGACTGTGCATTGTTATTGTCTTGTTTTGCGCGCGATATTTAGCGCTACATTGTGACGTCACGTAATCAACTCTTTAAACGTCTGACAGCGTAAATGACTGAATTAAAGATATTGGTGTTCGGATTAATTTCTTAGATAGACCATTTTCTATCATTCTAGATAGTTTTCAAAGCAAAATTCAACAAAAAGTTGTTTTGTATTTATCAGATTTTTCAAACAAAATGGCGAAAGAAGTCCCTTAAAATAAATATGAGTTTGACTCCGCCCACTTTCATATTTATGTTTCATATTTATTGAAAAAAGTATGAAATATATTTGACTTATATAGCACCATATTTCATGGGTAAAATTAAATAAATGATTTATTTTCATCTTGTGGCATGGAAATTATCATATTTCATACGTGGCTACCGCCACTCATGAAATATTTATTTTCATACCACTCGATGAAGATAAATCATGTATTTATAGAAAAAAAACTTGAAAATCCTCTATTTAATCCTGTCATTAAGGTTATTTGAATGTGTAAAATACTAAGAGGTCCAAAAAACTGCTGACATAGTCCAATGTTGATGGTTCAGCTATTATTATGCGCCAAGTATGCTAGTGACGTCCAACAACATCTCTTGTTTGTGATTTTTTTATCATTATGAATGCACACAAGTGACTTTGCATAGAACTTAAGTCAATAGGTCACTCATTGGTTCCACGAAAATGGAAAATGTCATAAAAATTATATTAAGGCTTTCAATCAAATGCAAAACACATTGAAACACGTGATCGTACACCCATATGACAACGTGTTCAAGTGTTGCCTTATCATGCTTGTAAACTTGTGCTCGTGAGTTTGAAACTAATGGGGGTTGTAACTTTATCATTTGCAGTTTTGTGATACAAATTTTCAATATTCCAGGGTAACCTCCCCTGGACGCTGTATCAATTCGGAATGACCTTTGTTTTATAAAAAAGAAAGAATCTCATATTTTAAAAAAGTCTCTTTCTATCGGAAGAGAGGCGCAAATTGGATATGAACAACAATTACCGACAACTCCGTTATTACGCGCCGATTTGATTGTATTCATTTTCTTAAAAAATCGGTGAGAACAGATGACCTTTATAATTTGAAACTTAAATCGGTATTTGAAATAAATTATTATTCCTCTCTTAAATGAACATTGAATGTTTAAAATTATATTATACATTCAGAATCAATTATAACCCGACACTTACATTTTTCGGTATAAATTCGTTATTTGTAGATTTATATTATTCAAATTTTCAACATTTCATACTTACTATACCAATAATTTGATACAGGTACATGTAGATGCTTCAATGATTATTGTAGATGTTTCCCCTACTTTCAATTTAAGCCGGGACGAGAGAAATTGAGGTCTGATTAACGGATTGAATTTTCCATATACTTAAGACATGGCATCTAAAACTTCATAGCAGCAGTTTATACAAAAATTGGGCTTATATGTACAGCTGACGTTAAACAATAGTTAACAAATGAAACAATTATAATATATACAGACAGATGTATCCGGCCAAGGTCGAGCTGTTTATGTTTACTGACTTCATATAACTTGCCCTGAACTGATGTGAATTCGAAAACCACCAGGGACTTTCCGGAGAACCTATCAAGCTAGCTTCATAATGTCGATGGTTCTCTGCAGGTGCAATATTTTGCCTGAAATAATGAAGAAGGCGCACATGAGGTCCTTGCCTCCAGTAAAGCTAGAATGTAGAGTTCAAGTTTGAAATAAAACCACAAAAAAACAGTCATTACCTAGAGCATGTAGTACTACAGTTTACATAGAGTTAGCTAGCCAAAATGAATTTTGTACTAGAGTTCATAGTCTTCTATATTTTTGCCCAAAAAAATGTAGGGCTGATACAAGAAAATATAAGATATTTTTCAGATATTATTTTAAAATAAGTAATATGTTCATGTTTATCTGAAAAAGTAGTTTCCGCAAAGTAAACGTTCAAAACAAATGCTATATTGGAAATGAAACAACGTATTCTAATATTCAAAAGCAACAAACAGTGAGTGATCGGATTTTTATCAAGTGCAAGTGATTATTCGGTTAAATAGACGTATATTACCAACAAAATCATTGTTGAAAAGACAAAAAATACAACTGCATCGTATCATATTTTATTTCTACTGCGTCGTATTATTTCGTACAAATCAATGTTGTTATTGTTTTGTGGTTTATTTTTTTATTTTGTTTTAGAAAATAAACATCTCTTTTTAATGAAATTTTAATAATGAAGCAGAATTTTATTTTGAAGTTTTATATGGTAAACTCTGAAACGAGTATATAATTGATTTGAAGGAAAAAACGATAGATAAAGCAATATAACATGCGTCGTATCCACAAAACTTCATAAAAATCTATGTCTAGCTTCAAGTTCGCTATAACTTTTGTTTTACAAAATGTATGTACAAGCAACATCACAGACACGAGTATCGGATCTGGAAAGAAAAAATATGACCAGAATTGATAAAAAATAAACCTGTGTTCATCTTAAAAGTGAAAAAAAAATGTAAATTATGACTCGTGCCTGTGAGCAACATATACCGAAAGAAGCAGAAAATGTTGCATATATCTGGTTTTCAGTCATTTCCAACAAAAAGAGTTATAAATAAAAACATACCCTTTTCCTTCCAAGATGGCGGCGTTGTTTTACATTTTGTAGGATACGACGCAGTTCTGATTCCCAGCCCTGAAAACAGTGACTATAACAATATTAATACATACATTTCAGAAATTGTACAGCATGGAACTGGCAGGGGCCGGAAAGTAAAGAAAAAGTTCAAAGAGGTCTGGATCTCGGATATCAAAGATGGTAAATGGAGGGCCAAGGGCTTTAAGGTTGATAAAAAGGCTACGAATGAAGCAGCCATTAAACCGGGAGCACATTGCGTAGTTTTCAATTACGTCACGGCCAAGTGGCGGTATGAAAAGTGTTCTAAGTCATACTACATGATTTGTGAAAGCACCAAAGTAATGTTACCGGATGACGTGGACGCAGGTTAGAACTGTGTTATTAAGAGGTTAATACACGGCAGGAGAGGGCCGGAAGGTGATAATCGGCCCGCAAAATGAATAATGGACCCGAGGGCTTTAGCCCGAGGGCCATTATTCATTCAGGGCCGATTATCACCTTCCGGCCCGACGCTGACGTGTATTAATGTCTTTAATACACTTGGTAGATCTAATAGTACCTACTGTAGCATTTAAAAAAACAACAACAAAAAATAACAAAAACACAATCAAAACAAAAAAACTTTGAAGTTCTTTCGTTGAAATTCTTGTCTACTCTTCTACTGTTCTGGACAGAGATGTTTTCTGTTTGTTATTCAAAAAGCAAGTTTTATTTTCATTTTTTTGGGAATGAATTTGTCGTATTATTTCTTCAAATTTCAATAGTAACAAAAATGTGTTTGTACTAAATACGCTTAAGGTCTCATAATAAAAATAAAGCGATTCGTACTGACAACCTACTTTCACTTTTACAGTTAACTGTTTGATGACGTTAAATGTGACGTCATTGTTTCAGTGTGTGCACGTGCACATGTTCTGCGGGCTGATAACTAGTTCTCGGCCCCGGGCCGCAAACTCATAATAGGTCACGTGACACTCATAATCAGTTGAGATCATAGGCAATTTTGTTACTATATATAGTAACAAGTGTATTAATTGTATTTCCTTTGATTCAAAGTCTATTTAGTCGCAGAAATTAACCCTGTATGGAACTGAATTTCTACAATTTGGTTTAACTATGTTTATATAGAACCACTGACTAGATGAAAGTCTTCATATATTGTGCTTTTAATGAGCTTACAATCAATACTTAGATACAGCAAAAACCTAGAATATGCCTTGAAAATATTATCACGACGCTTCAAACGTTTACAACCCGCAACTTAAGAGTAAAATTTAAAAAAAAAATTAGGAATATTCTATAAGCAACTTTAAGATAGGGAAATTTTGTGTTTAAATAAATATTTTGTTTCATAAGATCGTATAAGATGACTTTACGAACGGTTTTATCTCCTTTATAGAGGACAAGCCATTTCCACCGTCCAGTCTTAAACCAACACCACCTCCGCCTGTTGGAGCCAAACGTAAGTTTTGATTGGGCATTTTATTCTACAACTCACCACATTAAATATGTTTACTCATGGAGATACATATAAGTTTATATATCTGTGGTTAACTATTAGTCTTTACGTTTATTTTCCGATGCATTTAATTAATGCACTATATACTATCGTTTACACAGAACCATTGTGTTGAATTATGTACAAATACATTAAAATGTCAGCATATTATATTAGTGTAAAACAATTGGTCACATAAAAGTATTAGAAGGCTTGCGCTTGTAGTATTGTTGCACAAAGGTTGAAAGTAGTTCAAAAAAAAAAATGTTACTCTTTTTTTTTCCTTAAAATAAAGTCGTGAACATATTTTTTCTGTTATAACTCTTTTTTAAAATAATAACCAGTACCCGTTATTGTAACGGAAAAGGTGGCCTTGTGATAAATGAGTTAGTGCCCCAATCCTGGGATCGTTGGTTTCAATCTTTATTGGATTACAACCATATCTCCTAAGTCGACATCAGCACTGGTTAGTTCCAGGAAGAAAACTGGGAGTGATTCAAATGAGGTTTTACTTTAGCTAAAGCTTTTATGCTGATAAGGTTTATCAATCATTATAATAATCTGTTCAATCCCGGCACATCGTGTCAGGAGTGTTTAGGTTCACCACGTTATAACTAAATTTAAAATTTAATGTCAGACATCGTTCGCCGTTCTTCAAACCTATTCTTTTATGGAGACCTCCGCAGTTTTTCTTTCGGAAATGAACACTTATATTCCTGTACAGCTTCCTATGATCCCCATTTTGAGAAAATGACCGTTAATCATTGACTGAATTTGTCTTTTAAAGGAACTCAGCTGAGTTCAAAAAGCCTTTGAAAAAATTGAGCCGCGTCACGACAAAACCAACATAATGGGTTTGCGACCAGCATGGATCCAGACCAGCCTGCGCATCCGCGCAGTCTGATCAGGATCCATGCTGTTCGCTTACAAACCCTATTACAAGTAGAGAAACTGATAGCGAATAGCATGGATCCTGATCAGACTGCGCGGATGCGCAGGCTGGTCTGGATCCATGCTGGTCGCAAACCCATTATGTTGGTTTTGTCATGGCACGGCTCAAATATTTTCTAAAATAAATCGAAAATCAAGTCTTTGTATTAGTCTCAGTCCAATATGTGAGCCAATCGTTGCAATTATCGGTTAAGACCTACATAAACTGGAACATAAATCTTGTTCTTGTCATGTCAAAAAAAACTCAGTGAAGTCTCTTTAAACAAGCTCTAAATTGAAAGACATGGCTTGTGATTCATTGAAAGTCCTAAGTCTAAAATATATCACAAACTGAGAAAATTTTCGCTTCAAAGTGAATGTCCTAACTTATGACGCTAATGTTAAGACTCCTTTATTTCTGAAACAAAGGTGGCTGATTTGGAACACTTTTGAGCGTCGTGTTGTCGCGAGCCAAACGGCGCACTGTCGTCTTGTCGTCATGCCGCTAATGATTCGCACCAAACGGTGCGTTGTCGTGCGGCGTGTTGTTGCGATATCACATTGGCGATCGGCTAAAATCAAAGGATTGGCTATTTGTATATAAATTATTTATTTCTTTCTTTATTTATTTATTTATTTATTTATTAAAGTCTTATTTATACATGGTACAATATAATATAACATAAAAACATATTATAAGAACATGTATATAGCCATTCTATACAGAGTTACAGGAGACTACAAATGTATAAAGCACATAAATATATATAGCATTTTATAATAATGACAATTTACATGATAAAACTAAGAAACATATGCTCTAATCGCATGTAAAACAAAGGTAAGAATAAAACAGTACGACTTTGTAGTTAAAAGAGGAGCACTTATGTCCAAGCGACATGGCGACATCGCCATTTTGCGTGCTTCACTAACGACAGGATGACATACAACAGTGACAAGACGAAAAGGCGATAACGATATAGCTATCGACAACGCAACGCGCAAAGTGTACCAAATCAGCCACCATAGAATACATCGATGCAGATGAACATTAACACATTTCGGATTGAAGCGCGTGCGATTGTATTTTGTAACTTTTACCTGAAAAATGAATTAAATAAAAGTCTAAAGTCTACTTTTACTACAGACGAAATTTTTTATTGAAAACTTCCGATGCGACGTCATCAAATTTGTTCTTGTTTCAGTGTCCTGTCCTCCAAGGTATTTCGGATATGGCAAACATTGTTACTTCATTGGTCAAGTCACGGAAACACAAGCGCAAGCAGAAACAACGTGTCACAAGACGGGCGGTAATTTGGTCTGGATATCGGATAATGCAAAGTACAACCAGGTCAAGGGAGTTGTTAGATGTAGGTACAACATACATGTATTGTGAATTTCTTATATCAAGGAATGATAACTTTTCAAGTCGTCGCAGTTTGTCAAAACTCTGATAATAGTAAATCAGCAAGGTGTTTTTATTGGTTTAATTTTGGATGGAACATGTAAAAACCTGGAGAGAAAAAAAAATATGTAGCCTTCATTTATTTTTGTACATGTACACATCAATATCAATACTCCCTTGTGTTAGATCTACATGTATATACTACAAAAAAACCCTAATTTTCGGAGGCTGATAATCAAACATCAAAATAGTTTTTGCAGGTCCGGAACTAATATTGTGACCTGAAATTATTCGTTGATGCTCAAAACTGTTAAATTAAAATGAAACATTCCTTCTATACCAGCACACTGTTGTATAATTTACACCTCTTTTCTTCTTTTAAGCACATCGAGGTAAATTCAAGAAAATACTTCACGGCGCTTGGCTTATGCGATTAGAAGGAAATGGCTTTATTATCAAATGGAAGGAATTCGGGACGAATGCGAGATTTCTTTTCAACAAAGAAACTATGCAGTTTCGGAGTAACTTTGAAAAGGGTAAAATGCCAAATTTGTATATCTATGAAGATGGATCAATATATAAATGTTTTAAAAAATGCATGGACGTGGGAGCTTTTTGCGAGTCACCACGTAGAGTTTTAACAGAGAAAGAGCAACAATTAGCTGCAAAGATAGCAACGGAGAAGAAAAAAACAGCTACAGTAAAGAAAACAAATGCAGCGAAGAAAGCAGCGAAACGAAAACAAGCCAAAGCGAAGATAGCAGCGAAACGAAAACAAGCCAAGAAAATTGTGAAAGCGAAGATAGCAGCGAAACGAAAACAAGCCAAGAAAATTGTGAAAGCGAAGAAAACAGTCAAGACAAAAAAGGCAAAGAAAATTGTGAAAACGCATCAAAGCAAGTCACAGAAACACTTAAATAGAAATTCAAAGTCAAAATCCTCTAAACCATTAAAGAAACAGAATAGTTACACTCACAAAGAAAAACCAAAGACACAATATCTTAACAAACCTAAAACTAAAATTGAAGAGGAAACAAGTGTGTTGGAACCGGAGCAGACGAGCCAAACTCCCGCAAAAGCTGATAACGTGACACAGCAGATGAAACCACAGACGACCGATATGAGTAAAGTTAATAAATCTCGTCCGATGAAAAAAGACCCAGATGAAAGCAATGTAGCCGTTAAATCTAATGAGTAAGTTTTACAAGTTTACATTAGTTCTGTAATTGTGCGCTTTGCCTTTTAATCAATTAAAGCGAAAAGGTTGCGCAATTAAATTAGTTTCGAACAAAAGACTATAAATGTCGTTATCTTCATAATAATTATGCACGTGTCCTCCTACTGACTATGTTATATAAAATTTAGAATTTCTTCAAGCTAGTTTCTAGGGCATTGTCAATATTTTGTCCTTAAATTTATGCATGCAAAGGGTGTGTGTGATGTGGCATATCTCAACAGTTCGGACCGACTATATCGGCGAGGAATCAAGACACTTCATTTTGCCTAAAAGACCCCGGATGTGACCTCAGGTCATGATGTGTCCGCATAATAAAAGTCTCGTCGCTATAACTATTACTTATATTTACCATCACTATAATTGAGCCGCGTCATGACAAAACCAACATAGTGGGTTTGCGACCAGCATGGATCCAGACCAGCCTGCGCATCCGCGCAGTCTGATCAGGATCCATGCTGTTCGCTATCAGTTTCTCTACTTGTTATAGGGTTTGTAAGCGAACAGCATGGATCCTGATCAGACTGCGCGGATGCGCAGGCTGGTCTGGATCCATGCTGGTCGCAAACCCATTATGTTGGTTTTGTCATGGCACGGCTCATATATAGTTTATTTATAAATATAATTATAATAATAAATCAATTTATCTATTTCATTTATGTTTTTTTTTTTTTGTTTCATATTTCAGGTTTCTCTCGTCAAGTGGCTCCTCACATCACGTGACTATTTATCAGTATCACATTTTTCTACTAACGTGCATGTTCTTATATGACATAACGGGTCAGTGATCGTCTTTTGATTAATAGAACTTGTAGCCAGAAATAAAATTCTTCATATAAAAGAGCAATGACTTGTTTCTGTTTACTAAGATAATTGTCCTTTAAACTATTGCATATTGCCTGCAATTAGCGTTATGCTTTGTACCAGTACATACTTTGCTATATTTACTGCCTGTTTCACGTGCATTAATACTTTTTTTGTCACACATACATTGTAAAGGTCATATAGCAACTTTCAAGCTTTACTGGTGGAAGAAAACCTTAGGAACCCCAACATGTACTATTTAAAGCACGAACGGACACGTGAGTAGAACTACCGACGGTCTGTAAGATAACTAAAGAGCTTCCTCACATTAGAAATCCAAGTCCCTGATGGTGCTCGTACCCACAGCGGTGGGTCAATGACCTTAACCACATGCACATTTAAGGACAGCAGAACTGCACGAGAAAGACAATCCATATTACAGTCGAGTATGATCCTAGATGACGTTGCTAACGTGCAAACGTCTCACAGTGATTACCTCCCTTGGCAGAATTGTAATCACTGCTTCACAGACGTCACCAATCTCCTACGCAGTGATCTCCCCTTATCAGTACAGAGATCTCTGCCATCACAAACATTGATATATCAATATTTTGATATTTATATTTTTTAGCTTTTTAATTTATTTTTCATTATTTTGTATACTTTTGATAATTTTTTGATAAAATATAACGAACGTAGGTACAAAAAGTTTTAAAAAAAAGAAAGAGAAAAATGACGTTATATTTTCTATGTAACGGTTGATATTTACATTTGAATTTCGACGTTACGTCATGTGACTTTCATCACACGTCATTTTTCTATTTTTTTTTTTTTACTTTTCGTACCTACGTTCGATATAGTTTATCAAAAAATTATCAAAAGTATACAAAATAACAAAAAATAAATTCAAAAGCTAAAAAATATAAAATATCAAAATATTGTCTCGGTAGAAAATATTCTCATAATTTTTAAAATTATTTCTAAATTTTCATATTATTTATTTATTTATTTATTTATTTATTTATTTATTTATTCATAAACAGTGTTTATCAGTGAGAAAAAACTTAACTGATAGATAAAAGCAGTAGATAAAACATTTTTTAAAAAACAAAGTATAGTATATCAGAAATTCTGATATATCGGACCGTGTTGGCAGAGATCCACGCCAAAGAATTAAGGGGAGATCACTGCGTGCAGATTGGCTAACGTGCTGACGGGTACAGAATCTGTCCATTTGACCATTGAAGACCAAGATCTGCCGGTTGTCTGATTATAGACTACACTGTTCGTTGATTAGTCAATACATGTTTTGAAATTTTTACTAAAGTGATAAATGGTCTTGTTCAGAATGAATAATGGATAAAGTCCATTCAAAGTCCATTCAAGATAGTTAGCTTAGTATTGAATAAATTACCAAATTCATTAAATTTATCTTGTGCAAAGATTCATTCAATGTTAAACTGTTTCGTATCAAATGTAAAACAGGCCTTTACAATAATGATATATTTAAACTGCATAGAAAGAAATGTACCGCGCTCTTTGTTCTAAATTCAATAGAAATTTAAAACATAATTAATGTGCCGCGGGACAATCGAATTTTGTTAGTGGTAACCCCAATAATACGTACAGTTGACGACAGTTTCGAGCGCTACAACGCCATGCCTTACAGTTCCACAATCGTGTTAGTATGGTCATATGGAAACAATGTTTTACTATTTATTTTTTATTTGTGGTGCCGCGTACAGTTACCGTATTTGGAGTAATGATACATGTATTAACTTTCATGTAACCAGTTTAAATACATGTTTGGTCAACTCGGATGGTATGAAGTTGTCACCAATGTTAGGACTGTCTTTACAATATTGTGTGGCTCAGTGTACAGTCCGAGAAAACTGTGCTGGGCTTATTTACAGGAGATTGAATTTATTCTGTCAGCTTTATATGGAGATAAATGGTCAGCAGGAGGTCAAAGGTGACTGTGTTTACGTAAAACGCAGTGCTATGTTAAATGTAAGTATATATCAAATTTATTTAAAGGGACACCACTAGGGTTTAAAAGCCTAAAAATAAAATATGAAATTCTGAGTCCATATATTAGCTGGGGCACTTAAAACATAACGATATGCAAAAGACAATTAAGAAATATAATCAGAATTTAATATGTAATTTTATCATTGCGCTATTCAATTCACCAATAGATTGATTTTTTTTTTGATTTTTTTTTTAGAAAAATGGAGTCAGCGAACTTTGCACACAAGTTATTTTTCTAGACCTTTTATCAAATGGAAAATAATCTCGAAATGTTATTCTCAGTCTCGTCATGTCCAAAAAAAAAACAGCGGAGTTCCTTTAATACAAGAAACGTTAAAGACTCAACATGCATTTAGATGTATAATATTTTAATTCAAAGGAGCTATTTTTAAAATAAAAAAATGGAACATTCAAAGTTAAAATATGCTCAATGAAATATTAGCTATCGTAATTTCTAAACTCTAATTAATTGGTAATATGCAAGAAAAAGAACCAAAGACTGGTTGTCGCCACAGATGAGACTAAACAAAGCCTTGTTACCACAAGGTATCCTTGAGGCAGAGAAACCGGAGTGTGGTGTTGGTAGTCTGCACTCCGAATCACGGCAGTAAGCCACATTGAATTTACGAATGTAGGACAAAACCCCACCAGTTAAAACCCCACCACTCAAAATTTTATAGAGTGGACAAAACCCCACCACTACATTTCATAGAGTGGACAAAACCCCACCACTTCAGTTTTATAGAGTGGACAAAACTTTCTTGTAAACATGTTAAAAAACAAACAATAATTGTGCATCAGCAGAAACTCAAAATAATGTGTGAACAACTCATCAATAAGGAGTTACAGTTTGTAACACCTTTTTGCAATCAAAACATCAATAAATAATCTGTTTTGTTCTTCAGGGATTAGGATTAAGTTTTTTGTGTACAGTTTGTAACACCTTTTTTGCATATTGCACATGCAAGATGTACATGCATTGTTAATAAAATGTTCATTCTTATATTACACAAATGTTATATTGAAATTAAAAAATAAAATGTGAAAAAAATGTGTATATTATATATATTATACTTCATCAAATCTTGCCCAATAAGTGGTGGGGTTTTGTCCACTCTATAAAATTTAGTGGTGGGGTTTTGTCCACTCTATAAAATTTTGAGTGGTGGGGTTTTAACTGGTGGGGTTTTGTCCGTCTTCCTGAATTTACCAGTGTAAAATTTACCGACCATATCGTTCCTGGGGCAGGCTGTCAAGCAGTTTTACCAGTACTAGCTGCTTTCACAAGGAACTGATAACTTCTGTACACGCCAGAGGTGCAGTGCGAATGACCGTAATCACAACAAAAGTGACATTCATCGTCTACAGTCCAATGCCCTACCTAGTTACTTATTGAGATAATAGACGGCTATTAAGCTAATCGGACTGGTAGTTGACGAAAGTTTTTTTCTTATAGTCTTAATCACATTTAGAGACATTAGAAGTGAAATGAAGGAAGCAATTCCATATAGCCACCCACAAGTAGCATTAACTTTATAACAAATGAAAGGAAGTCCATAGCGAATATGTAATGAAAATAAATTGACTCTTAAATTCTTTATTTTTCAGGATCGACAGGACAAAGACATGCAAATATGTGAAAATGAAAATAAAGCAGCTAACGTAACTCCAGGTATATTCACTTTTAAGACTGATTTCCACAGTTTTCAGTCTGAAATCTTGTATTTATAATAAAAAAAACCTTAAAAATCCTCTTTTTATATCATATCATAATCGAAAATACGAAAGTATATGTACAAAATGCCAGGGTTCGAATTTCGGTTATTTTCACTTACTTACAAACATTCAAATGTAAACCAGTGTTCATAGCCTTAGTTTTCTGAAAAATAGGGTTAAAATAGCGTTTTCACTAGGATAAAAGTTAAATATGCAAATAATTAAACGTAAATTAAATCTTGCTATATAGTTTCCTCGCCAGGGCGTGAATTAAATCTCGCTATATGGTTTCCTCGCGAGGGCGTTAATTAAATCTCGCGATATAGTGTCCTCGCGGGGCGTTAATTAACTCTCGCTATATAGTTTCCTCGCAAGAACGTTTATTTAATCTCGCTATATAGTTTCCTCGCGACAACGTTATTAAATCTCGCTATATAGTTTCCTTGCGGGAACGTTAATTAAATCTCGCTATATAGACTGCACGCGAGGACGTTAATAAAATTACGCTATATAGTCTCCTCAATATCGCTACTTAATCTTTTTAAAATGAAAATATGCGACATTTGAGGTGGCCCAAACAGGACGCTATATGATCGAGATGTTCAGTGACATATTGTCTGAATTAAAGTTATATATGGTTGCAAAACTACTTGTATACAATAGAGACTGTTTTAAAACACTTAAAAAACAATTAAATAATTTAAATTCTATTCAACATCAATATTTTTAGCACTTATGACAATACTTGCTCTTATAAATAAAAAAGGAATGTATTTATAGAAATAAGTGGCAATGTTTTACGATATTTGTTGATCCATATTTAATGCTTTTAGTTATTGTTTTAACATGTTAACGTTTCAAACCAACATAAAGTATAGTGGTTTTTTTATTGACTTGCCCATTTTTAGTACTAAAAATAAGGACAAAATCGGAAATGACAAAATTAATCCTGTAGCGAGTTTTCGAGATGGTAAATAAAACATAAGATTCAATTATGTGGTCGATTACTTCTGTAAATATTGCACTACCGTTCTACTCCTGCGTGTCGCCAAAAACAATAAAACGATGGCTATAAGTACTATAGTACTATATCACATAAACCGCGGCGCAGAAGTGTAATAAAGCCATTTAATAAAAACGATATTACACTAGTGTAATAACACTTTGACGTGACGTCATTTGCGCTATATAGAAACATAGCGTTAAAAATAACTCATTTCAACAGTTTACTGTTCTTATTTCATATATGTGATAAAAAGAATATTATCTTCGTGTAGATTCAATACTAAACTTATTGAACTCGTTGAATAAAACAATATTATGCTCGCCAGAGGCTCGCATAATATGATTTTATTCAACTCGTTCAATAAATGTAGTATTAAACTACACTCATTTAATATCCTCTATATAAGGGGATAAGTGGAAAATGACAGTTTTGAGATAATCAAGAAAAACTGCTTTTATTTGTTATTATTATTCAAAGATGACCTTGCATGCCCGTAGACAAGTAATGTTAGAAGCAATATAATCATTTTTAACTATTATGTGACCGTTTGTTAGTTCAAAAATCATTTGATTATTACCTAACATCTTATAACATTTGCTGAAATGTCAAGGTGCAGAAGCGTTATCTGCCACTTAACCCCTTTTAGAATAAACAATGTAACCATATGAGCCGCGTCATGACAAAACCAACATTATGCGTTTGCGACCAGCATGGATCCAGACCAGCATTCTGATCAGGATCCATGCTGTTTGCTTACCAACTCTGTTACAAGTAGAGAAACTGATAGCGAACAGCATGGATCCTGATCAGACTGCGCGGATCCGCAGGCTGGTCTGGATCCATGCTGGTCGCAAACCAAACGCATCACGTTGGTTTTGTCATGACGCGGCTCATATGATTATTCAACATACAGTGCCAACTGCCACTTACCACTTGACTTTCTATTACTTTTAATCAAATTGATCAAAGAATCTTTATTAGTCTCAGTGTTAAACAATATTTCAGTTGTTTTCTAACCTACATGTATATGCCCACAAGCAACTTTCAACTTCTCCACTTGAAATTATTGAAACAGCGATGGAGTCCTGTTAGCTGTCACTAACAAATGATAACCAACTAGTTCAAAGGGTTATTATTATTATTATTATTATTATTATTATTATTATTATTATTATTATTATTTGTTTCTTTCCTTTGTTTTGGAAATTCTATTTGGCAGATTGCTGAGAAAAATTTCCGAGATTTTAAGAAAAGTAAAAAGATTCATGATTCATGTTATGTGTCATTTATGGCTGGTTTTGCAGTATTATTCAGTATATTTCTACTGCGTTACTAACTCTGTAAGGGCTATTTTTTGTATATTTTTGACCTCTTTAGTAATTTACATGGGTTCGTTTACAATGTGAAAATTATTTTCATTTCATTTCACAATATTTTACTTTTTAATACATTTTCAAAAAATTCATGAAAATTAGCATGAATCTGGAGGATGCGTGCTGCGTTAACATACATTTATAACATGTACTCATATTAGCATCTAACAAGTAACTCATTAACTTCCAGAACAAGAACAATTTAAAAGAAACAAGAAAATATGCAAACTTGTGTTAATCAAGTAGTTTAATCTTTTATTATAATAAGTAAACAATACGTAACCAAGAATTGATTATATTTAACAATTTATTCATAATTATTATTTGATATTACAGACATATTTTGCTTTTTGTAAAATACATGTAACAGAACATTTCGTCGTCATATTCATTCGAAGTACATGTATATTAATATGCAATTCGCATGGACATATTCTTGGCGCAACGAAGAAATGTTTCTTTAACTCTGTCTTTGTCTTGAATTTATTTTAAATATACCAATCATTTCCATTTTTACTTGTTATTCAATTTATTTTCCTTCGACCAGACCTTTCAATCTTTGTCGCAACAGACAAACATTTCAAAATTACAAACATGGCATTATTTTGTAAATGCATCAGATTTTACTTAGACACAAAAAATGCAACTTAATCATGAAACAACGAGCACATACCAAGAACATGAAGAAAAATTTATTTGCTTCGGATAGAGAACAATTGTCAAGGCTTATCATGTACATGCCCTGTGACCGTTCACATCATTTGGCGGCATCTTTGATGTGCAGCATCAACATTTAACTTGTTCGCTTCTGAGATATATTATATGTTCAATCAGTGATAAGTCTGAAATTTGCTTAATATCAAACCCCGAGTTTTGTCAATGTTTACTTACATGCACTCAATATTCGGCCCGGAGTTTCATTACGTTCGCTCAGTATCTAATCCTCGATATTTTCAACATTTATTTGTTCAATATTCAACGTAATCAAAAGTAAGGAACTTGAGTTTACATCGAATACATGTATTACATGCACAAATACGGCCAGACAAAAAAAAGAAAGAACTGTTTTAAACTGGGTGTGAAACGGAATGTCGTTGCTGACATTATAGTCGAATTTGACAAGGTATTTTGTTCTATTACTATGATTTGGCTCTTCTGGACTTTACTACAGCGTATCAAAATCGGCGCTTGAGAGAACCTTGCCTTAAATATCCATCCAAGTCAAATTCAATTCAAGATACTCTATTATATTTCACCGAGTGAGCACCAAAAGGTATATTTCACGAGTGGCGCAGCCACGAGTGAAATATGAACTTTTGGTGTTCACAAGGTGAAATATATTTCGATCTTACACTAAACTAAACAAATTTTCTTTTTATTATATGCAAAGAAACGTTTTAAAAAGACATAGAACCTAATACTGAATAAAAAGCGCGCCAAATAATAATACAACGTGACGTCATTTACGACGTCACGTCATTCAGTTGGTACCCAGTACTGTGCACGCTGGCATTTCACTGAAACAACGTAATTAATGGGCTTAAACTCAAAACAGTGAAATTATCAAAGTGGTAATTTCACTGTTTCAAACAGTGAAATTACCAGTTTTAAATCACTGATATATTTCTATAAACCACCGAAAAGCATGTAATAAATTTCTATAAACCACCGAAAAGCATGTAATAAATTCCGATCTTACACTGAACTAAACAAATATCCTCTATATAACCTTGTTTTATAACTACTTTCGGTTTTTTTTTTGGCTCTAATGTTTTACTCATGCAGTTTAAGTATTAACTTGTTGTTTGTTGTTGTTCTGTTGCTTTTTTTAGAATGTTCATATCCGGAAGTAGATAACGGGGGACCAATTGGAAATATCTTTTATGTGGACAGTAAACAAACTATTCAATGTAACTCTGGATATTCCAAATTTGGTAGAAAGATTATAACGTGTCTGAGTAACCTAACATGGACTGCTATGCCAGAATGCAGTATAGGTAAGAGGTTTTTCAGTTAATCTGCATGTTAATAATACTGCATGTTTGAAAGTCTATGGTGGCTGATTTCTGCCATTTCGTGTTTTCGTGTCTTCGTCCCGAAAGTCGAAAGGCGAAGACAAGAAAACATACCTATTTGTCGTTATTTCGACTTTCGCCTTTCGGGGCGAAAACACGAAACATGCTATGCGTAATAACGAAACTTTAACACGCGAAGGGACGAAAATTTCATTGTTAGTTTTCGTGTCGGCTGGGCGAAATATTTCGTGTCCGCGCCCTTTGTTTGTCGTGTCTTCGCCTTGAAACCCGAAGGTCGAAATATTATGCGAAAATACGCAGATTTTTGTGTTGTCGTGATTTCGCCCCGAAACGCGAAAGTCGAAGTAACGACAATGACATCGATTCGGGTTTCGCCTTTCGGTAGGGGCGATACTAAACTGCTGGGGTGCGTTTCATAAAGAATCTTAGGACCGATTTTATTCGTAAGTGCAAAACTGGGATAAAACTGCGTTTCAAGAAAAGTCCTAAGTACAATTTTAAGACTAAACTTAGAACTATTCCTATGGGTGCCATTTTTACGTATATATCTATATCAGACAATAAAACAAAAGCTGCAATGTTTTTTAAGCACTTGTTTTTGTATTTATGACTTAAGACAAAAGTTAGGAGTGCCCTGAGGCACCCATAATAATAATAATAATAATAATAATAAAACAAAAAAACAAATAAGAAATTCACGGCAAAATATCATTTTTCTCTCCATAATAATTGGTCAGCAGTTTTTACTAAAATTAAACGGTCGGCATGATTTTATACAATACATATATATTAGCTTTGCAGACATTACAATATGAATAGCAATTTTACGGCAAAATATCATTTTTCTTTATATATCTAACTGGTAAGCATTTTCAATATATGTTTAACTGGTCAGCATTTTCTCGCCTGAATGTAAAGAGCGTTAAATTTTCTGACCATAAGAATAAGAAGAGATTTACGGCTTAAATCAATTTGAATTCTAATATATAATTGGTCAGCTCTGTTTACTTTATAAGATTGTCGACATGATTTTATACAATATATACGGTGGCTGGAAGATGACATGTGTATGTTTTTATTTATCTCGAGCGCATGAGATACTAAGTCGTGGCCACGAGATAGCTAAGTCGTGGCCACGAGTTACTAAGTCGTGGCCATGAGATACTATGTCGTTGCAACGAGTTACTAAGTCGTGGCCACGAGAGAGCTAAGTCGTGGCCACGATATACTATGTCGTGGCCACGGGTTACTAAGTCGTGGCCACGAGATAGCTAGGTCGTGGTTATGAGATACTAAAGCTGCCGTATTTTCGTTATTTCGACCTTCGAGTTTCGTGGCTAAGACACGAAGACAAGACAAACAAAGGGCGCGGACACGAAATATTTCGCCCCGCCGACATGAAAACTTAGACAATGTTTTCGTCCCTTCACGTATTAAAGTTTCGTTATTTCGCGTAGAATGTTTCGTGTTTTCGTGTCTTCGCCCCAAAAGGCGAAAGTCAAATTAACGACAAATAGGTATGTTTTTGTGTCTTCGCCTTTCGACTTTCGGGGCGAAGACACGAAAACACGAAATGGCAGAAATCAGCCACCATAGAAAGTCGGTTATCAAATGAAAAGCGACGTTTCAAACGTTAGTCTAATAAATATTTTTTTTGCATTGCGACTCTTGTCATTGAAAAAGAAGCATTAATATTTCATCACAAATTCAGCAAGTCACAAAGTCATTCAGCAAGTATGATTGCTTTGGTACACGAGTATTTTCTAAATTTTTGTGTTTGTATTGATTTTTTTCCAAAGAGTGCAGCGTTCCCGTCTTTGACAACGCCTACGTCGACGCTGACATGGAACAATATCCTGCACGTGCTACAGTAACGTGTCATGAAAATTACGTATCAACGAAGACTAACAGCAAGCTCTACAATATTACAGAAGAATCTCTAATATGTAACAAGACTGGGTCATGGATTCCTGATATTACATGCACTTATTTTCTCAGTAAGTTTTGTTCTTTGTGCTAGTAGCGGTTTTATCTTTATAGTTATGTTTAAATATTTTACATACAAAGTACCGTATATGGTTTTGCTTTTGTTTTAAAACTTCAGCAATTTAAACAGCCCAAAAGGAGCTGAAGCTGTTTAAAAGGTTTAATAATTTAGTTGTTTACCTACAGTGTTTATTCAGATAAATGCAACGTTGCACAGAAATAAATGGTAAATAAACTCTACTGAGAACAGTTTATGAAAAATAGACGGCCATCTCATTGGACAAAAAAGAAGGTCCTTAACCAGTTACGGTCGCTTCTACGTCGCTCCTGTTTTAGAGCTGTCTTCGTTTAAATCGTTTATTTTTCCTTGTTCGTTTATAACTGTAACTTAGCAAAAAAATGAGCGCGATATAAGTGTAATGCGCGCATGCAATTATTAACATTTTGTAACTATGTTGTTGCTTGCTGGAAATGTCTATTCATTGAAGATTACCATGTCATTATTGCTACTTAACTAATATTATTATGCCCAGATCCCCAACACTAAGCGCCCTGACCTTTGGTCGTCGTTTTTTTTTTATCAAAAAGGACCGTGTAGGCTGCGACCTATACCTTTTCTAGAAAAAAGACAAATCATTTACTTGACGATCTGCAATTTTAACTAAATATATTTATACCAAAACGCAGTGGCAAAACTCATTTTATATGTGCTGCATATAAATTTAAACCATATACTACACACCTGTCGTGTGAAATATTATAAGAATAATATTACATAAAATAAGTAAAAAGTCCCACACATTATCGATATAATTAAACGATTTATTTCAAAAGCTAAGAGTTATGTTGAAATGACATGGGTGCATTTTTAAGAATTTGCAGATTGACCTCTATTGTGAGCATGTTCTTTCAAATAGAATTCTATTTGAAAGACCCTATTGGTGTAGAAGAACATTTGCATTTTGAACTGATTCTTTTACATTTAAATTTCACTTAAAAAAGCTATAAACTTTACATAATTACATGTATATGGAACATATTGATTCATTAGTGGATTTTTAGACTGTTTAAAAACGTGCGTGTTGATATAGCACCCATATTGTTTTCAATGTTTGATTATATTTACGTTCGAAATAACATCAGGGCAAATTTTGAACATATTTGCAAAAAATTCTCAGAGTTTGCCGCAACCAGCACTTCCAGTGCTTTGATTTTAACGTTAATCATTTCTAAGAGTTTTAAAAGCGTCCATTTAATACACTAGTTCAATATGGCCATGCATTGTATGAGCGGTGTTTTGTAGATATATTTAACATGGCGCTCTACAAGCCGGCACGCCAGAGCTCAACATATGTTGGATTCGTAGCAAACTTGGCAACCGACGGATTATGGTATCCGGACTTCAATGATGGGTCATGCATGCATGCGGATCTTCTTGAGGAGAGTTCCTGGTGGGAGGTGGATTTACTGGAAACGTACTCAATACGCCGTGTGGTGATTCTTATCAGAAAATTTGGTAAATTTTAGTTAGTTTTCGAAGTTTTAAATTACATTGTTTACACTATGCATGTCCACCGGGGATTCTTTCCTCGTGTCTGAATCACGTGACATGATCTGAGTGGGGGAAAAAGACGGTACATGTTTTTATTTTCTGACTTAACTTTTTTAAAGTTTTCGTAAAATTACACTATATTAGCTGTGAGGGTAGTTACAAGCAATTAATTCATATTATAAGACATTATAATTTTGATTGATTGATTGATTGATTGATATCAGAAACAGTTTAAGCCGAAACAAAGGACGCCGACAATCTCGTTTCAGAATTATTTTCTTGAATTTGAATTTTTAAGTTTGAATAGATATCCTTTGAAGAATTTTCATTCTATCCTATTGTAGGAAGCGTTATAATATAACCAACCCATGGGTGCTTAAGATTCGGGTGGTATTTCTGATGAATATGAAACAGGCGTTAGAACATCATTCTATATAAGTTTAACATTTACTTACGACAATGACAAAGTTTATATTATACTGAAATATTTCTATGTTTTCTTCTTTACACAACGAAAAATGTTTTCAGCTTTATTCGCCGTAAGGTTTCACGATGTCACAATAACTGTCGGAATGAAGACTAATCCGAAAGAATTTTGCGCTTTTTACCAGGGACATGAAGTGCACGACTCTCCTATACACTTGTATTGTGAACGTAGAATATTAGGGCGGTACGTCCGGATCACGAAACTAAACGACAAATACCACCAGGATAACCTGGCCATGTGTGAGGTCGGTGTTTACGAGGACTAGGACCGAGATCACGAGACCGAGTGACGTCATTTCCGTTATACAAACATAGTGTAAAGACGCGCTAACACATTAAGCGTTATACTATAGGAGCGTCAATGAAAATAATTCTTTTTTTTTCATTCAGTTTTTTTTCTTTCTTTCGATATGTGATAAAAAGAATGTTATATTCATGTAGATTCATTTCTTAATTTACCGAACTCGTTAATTAAATAATATTATGCTCGCCAGATGCTCGCACAATATCATTTTATTCAACACGTTCAATAAATTCAGTATTGAACTTAAACTCATACAATATTTTTATATTCTTTAGTCCCCTTTTTGTTTACCCAATTATTTTCCAAATATGTATGCATGTACTGTGCGTTTAGGATAATTATTTAGTGACGCGGTGGTCAAGTCCACTTTAACGGTGTGAAACAGTTATCATATTGTGTTTAATATCTTAAGTCAAGCAGGCTTGCCATATAAATTAAAATATCGACAATTTTACCAACTGTCGGCGTAACGCAGTAGGTAAAGTTGCGTGATAAATCTTTAGTTACATATCAATGCAAGACAGCCAGGTTCGGTCCCAAATTTTTTTGTATAATTATCAATCGATTAAGAATTTCTTTTTTTCTTGTAAAGATTATTAGTGATGTGTTATTTTCTATTAACTTCTCATTTCACTTTGTTTTTAAATGTTGCTATATTTAGCAAGTTGGTGCAACCTGATACGGAATGCATACATGTACATAAATTGTTTCAACTATAGTTAAGTTGGCACGAAAAACTTATGCACTGCAAAAGTACTACTAATATATATTACACACTACACAGAATAAAAATTATTATTTCCGGTATATATAAATTATTCGAAATTTTAACAAAACTGCCTTTATATTCCAATTAATTTGCATTTCATGTCAAAATAGAAATAGGGAAAGAAAAAGGAAAAAAAGGTTTGACAACTTGTGTGGCTCGAACTCATGATACAATTTAATTTGTATGGCAACCTAGTGACTTAACCAAGTTTGCCATCGAGACTTTTCAAATTTTATTTCTGATTTTGAATCATATTCACTTCTAAAAACCCTGTTTTACCTATTCAGACAAAGATTGTAAACTTTTATGTACACAAAAAATGCAACGTCACTCTCACATTATCATAGCGGTTTAGTACAATACAGATATATAAATATACAGCTTATAAACATATATAGTTTTTTTTTATTTTTTTTTGGCTTTGATAGACCCTGTCATTACCAGTCCTGCAAAGCTATCAAATCTTATGAAACAATCCAGAAAGGGTGTTCTTAAAGCATCGTATCTCTATGTTTATGTTAACTTTTATGAAAAGATAAAAATACGTCCGTTAAAAACAACACACTCATTTTCGCTTAATTTGCTGCAAATCTCACGTCATGGCGAATTTATGTAATGAAATTGCTTTGAATTTGAAATAGTCCGTTGAAAAATAAAAGGGATTTCAATATCAAAATACAAGAATCAAGCCTCTAATAGTACGGAGCTTGGCAAGACTTCGCGGATGTGCAAGCTTGGTTGGTTCCATACTGGTGACAAGGGCTTATCACTTTTGGTTCGAGCAAGTCTAATATCCACCTTTTTGCAACAGTTGTTTTATTACCTGGAGGGGTGCAACTTTAAATATGTAAAATTGTCTCCGTGGTAACCACCCATCGGTAAGACAACAGTAATTACCAGATCTCTGGATATACCAGTCATTCATAACAGTTTTAACAGTGTGAAGATATAATATTCAAGACCCATATATTTATGTATTTGCTAACGGATGTCAGTTTTCTATAGAAAATTAAAAATATATATTTCACCGATAACTGTATGTTATTCTTTAATTATTATAGAAATCTTTCAACTTGCAGTACATGGATGAAAGATGTACCCTGTGATACCTAAACTTGAAAGTGACCTGCGCCGTCTGGGAATCGACCCCGGGTCGCCCGGTTCACATTCCAACACTCTACCTATTTAGCTAACCTAAACCAACGATTTTACATGTATATACCATAACGCACTTGCGCCGTGTCGCTTTTGAATTTTAACCAATTTTGTGAATTTTAACCAATCAAAATTTAATGTGTAAATATAAATAAGAACACAAAACACTGTATATTAAATACCAAAATCTTTATTCTGAAGATTGACACAATATATCAAGATGTTTGGCACTTACAAAGAATGAAGCTGTACAGTGACTAGATTGCTACGATGATGAGACAACAAGCACGTGAATCTCATGTCTGTACAAAGTTTTGGCACATGTGGTGAACTCACTGAGGGAGTATTCATTAAAATAATATCAACTTCTCTTACAGAAATTTTGAGAGCAGTCGTTTTGAGCATTTGCTGTTTGATGTTTTAATTGAGAAAGGCAGTCACTATCAACATGTACCACTATCAACATGAACGTTATTGTGTCAATATGAAAATCAAGAGGTGATAAAAACAGGTTATGTCCATTTTATATGAAGGTAATGCAGTGAATTCACTTCCTGAAAAATACTAAGGCACTGACTTTGGGCTGAACCCCAAACCTTTGAGTAAGGCTGTTGGAAGTGGCTCATATCTATAATCACTACTGTACTTGAAAACCGACTACTCGCTCATGGTGTTATATTGTTTACAAATATGCGTTTTATTTTCTCCAAAACCAAGAATAACAAACTACTGACAGATAAAAACACTTGCCAAAAAGAGAAAATCTTTCAAGGAAAAGTTTACTTTCATTTTGTTGTTTAAATTTTAACTTTTTTTAGGTCGATAGTGACTTTTTTACTTTTTAATATTCAAATTCGTTATCTTTTTTACATTTGAAAATACAACAACATTACTTTAGAATAAGAAGATAAGTTTTAAATGATTAATTCTCCCGGATCGCTATGTAACAATTTAAACAACACTAAAATATAGAAGATATATATACAAGAACGTATATATATACAGTATTATTATTATGGTAATAGTGCATGGCAATACTTCAATGTAATTGCAACAGTTCCAATTCTCACCAGATTATTAAAGAACACGTTTCTATAATTATTGCATAGTTTTAATCAATTTGCATAGTACATTAGAAATCGTTACTACTCAATAAAACAAGAATTAAATTATCAATGTCCACTAATTATTAATTTTCATAATCTCAAATACTTTATTACCAATTAATCACCCAACGCGGTTTTTTCTCCTAATTTAATGATAATTTCAAACATTTTCTTTATGAAGAACTCTAATTTACAGAAATGAAGAAGAAATACTAAATAATACATGTATCGTCTGAGCCGTGATGAAAATTGAAAACAGACATAGATAATAATCATAAGCTAAATATAACAACCAATCACGACTCATTTTACAGATGGCTCACGGCTTGTCAGTGACGAAGCAATTTTCTTTATTGTCCAATCAGATTGGATACTGACTAAATAATCTGTCCAATGAGAAAATCGCTTTCACAGCTTTGGAATCCACCAATGAAATGAGACATACTATTACCCATTTTTTTCTCAGCCAATCAAATGGCAGTGTGAATCGGATATCAGATCACAGATTAGCCAACTAACATACGTCATCACTCACACTATAAAAACTTTAATCATTTGATAGTTAGAATAATTGTATATATGCTTATGTATCAAATGGCAACTAGAAATATTAAACTATCAATATAATTGGTAAATATTTGGCAATATTTTGTTTACATCAATTTACAATATTTCTTTTTTTTTTGATTTTGCAACTGTTAGGCTACCAAATAAGATTTAATAAATGCCTTTTTATAAACATATTTTTTATTGTTGCCATGCCTACTATCAAATGATTATAATTTCACACAAAAAGCTTAAAAAATTTACTTGCAAAAAAAATCAACAAAAAAAACAAGTTTAGCTACAAAGTTTTGCAAAATTTATATAATCTCATATTTAAGGCACATATTGGCAAATTGCCAAAGAATCTCGCATTCACATAGCAAACATCTCTACATGAAATAATTGTCTAAAAACACTGTCTACAGTCAGTCATTATGAAAAAAAAATTACATATATACAAAAAAAGTGATATAAAACTGGCACATATAATATGAACAAAACAACACGATTCCTTAAAAATGACTATACAAATTTTGTTTATTCTCTCCTAAACTGATGAAAAATGTATAATAATCTCACATGAAGTTTACAAACTAAGCTGTATTAACTAAATTAAGTTTATTATCCTCGGACAACCTTGGCGCAAACTTGACACCTACTGACGCGTGAACGAAGATCTCCCGCTTTAAGAGTCTCCGATACAGGTACTCTAAATTGCTGATTTTCTCCTATTGTTGTCAGCCAGAAACTGTATTTATTAGCAAAGAAATGACAGGTGCCTCTAGCACCGTTACATTCTATAAACGGAGTAGCACGGAAATCTTCTAAACAACTACCAGGACTAGATAACGCTTGACCTCCTCCACTCGGTCCTGCACCAGTGTGCTGAAAAACGAAAAAACAAAAACAGCCATTAACATTAGTAATATGATGGCAGAATGCATTATAAATGTCCTTTAAATCATGATAATTTCTTGAAATGTACATCTTGACCTAGCCTGGGATTCAGGCGTTGATATTTTTTGCTTCTTCATAACATAACGTGCTATTTCATACTTGTGCTATTTCATACTTGTTCGTGTTTTTGTTAATATGTTAATTTGCCTGACAGAAGCACATATAAATCCAAGTACAGAACGTTTAAAAATTTAATACTGTTTAAATTAAAACAAAAGATGTCACAGAACTATCATAATTTATAGATCCTAAATAAGAAAGATACGTCATTAAATAAAATAGCGTTACCATGACGAAGCTGTATCCGATCCAAAGACCATTCCAACCAATCGGACAATCTGGAATAGTAAGCGTCTGACTGTGAACAGCCATTACATTAGAGGGAGCATCGCAGACGACACATCGACTGATGTATGGAGGAATGTCGGTCTCCCCAACAGGCATCATTGGCATCGGGGCGTTTGTCGACAGCCAGTAAGATTTGTCGTTCCTGCTAGCGTAGTTACATACGTTGTCCGTACCACAGAATAAGAAAGGCATCGTACTGAATCTGCGTATACAGGAGCCGGCCCAACCTGTCACAAAACAAAATATGAAGTTAAGCTAACATGTACAATTACAATTTCGCAACTAAAATTCTAGCAATATATATGTATTATAAACTTAAGCAGTCAGATCTATAGTAAGTGCATGTTAAGAAACATTTGGAAACTTTCCATTCAAAATTTACGGAATTTCGTTCACCAAAAATACAAAAATTGAGTTGCCAACAGAACAGAGCCTCGGGACAGTCTGCAAGAATTTAGTAGCTGGCTCTATACTTCTGGCAAAGAGTAATCACTCTTTTTTCCAGCAGGTTCAGGGTTTAAATAAAAATTTAACAATTATTTGCAACAGCCATGTATAAAAGATATTAACTAAAGATAGCGTGGATGAAAGTTGGCATTCTAAAAATCTTTCTATAAAATATTTTGAAAAATAACGAGGCCTTTTCAGTGTCTGAAAATCTTATAATTTAGGACAAGTCATGAAAAAAATTCCCATGCAACTGTCCAATGAGATTCAAGATAAAAAAGGTGCGGTACTTATAAAGATGTCGGAAATTGGTCTTACCTAAATCTTGATGATGTGATCTCTCGTTTCCTTCAACATATAACAGACTGTAACCTTCCCACATTTTACCCATACCGTCTGGACATGTAGGTACGTTTCTCGACTGACTGTGTTTCGTCATTAAGAAACCGACCGGTGGTACGTAACCCGCTTTACCTGGTATACCCTGAAGACCCTGCGGACCTCGAGGACCTATAAACAGTAACAAAAATTTCACAGTTAAAGCTGATTCAAAATCAGTACCAACACTCGTCTTATGGGTGCAAGTTGGAAATTTTAAAAATCCTGATTTAAGCATAATTTTCTATAGTTTTACATAGGAAATAGAAGGCTTTCAGGAGACTGAAAATCCTGATGTTCAGGAATAATCCTGAAAACTTTCAGGGGCAGGTGGGCAGTGACGGTCTATTAAATGTAACATCAAAAAACAACAGCTTGTAAACTAAATGCAATATATGGTTAATGCATATTAAATTTAGAAGGCCACGATCCGTCTGAAGATAATCACGCTCCACTTTCTTTTTGACTACTACCATGACTCCCCAAGGTGCATATACATACAAAGAGCTGCGCCATGACAAAACCTACATAATGGGTTTGCAACCAGCATAGATCCAGACCAGCCTAAGCATCCACGCAGTCTGATTAGGATCCATGCTGTTCGCTTACAAACCATTTAACAAGTAGAGAAACTGACAGCAAACAGCATGGATCCTGATCTGACTGTGCAGATTGGTCTAAATCCATGCTGGTTGCAAACCCATTATGTTGGTTTTGTCATGGCGCGGCTCAACATTATTTGATACACTTTGGTTAAAAACAAGTTTTATGTTTTGTTTTCACAGGTCCAAGTGAACTTTGACCTTAGACATTTTGGCCTGCATATGGGTAAGACAAATACAACCCATAAAAGTGTATTCATCTGCAAAGTTTAATGTCGATACCTATTTACAAAAGTTTCTGCACCATCACTACACAGCAGTCAAATTTCCTCAACTTTCTTCAAAATACACTAATATTAAGTTGTCTTTAAAACACAATGTCATATAGTAGGAGATAATAGGTACATGTGCATAAAAAAATTATATATAAAAATATGAAGCCTATTGGTTAAAGCTGCATGCCTCCAGATGAGTCAAAATATTTCAACAAAATCAAACCTGAGAAATATGTACTACAATTTTAGGAAAAGTAAAATGATTCAAGATTCAATTCAATATAATTTTACATGTTATGTGCAGTTAATGACTGATTTTTCAGTATTTACAACTATAATTTTACTGCATTACTTACTCAGTAAGGGCTATTTATACACATTTTGACCACTTTTTGGTAAATTACATTCATAATGTGTACATTGCTGCATTTTGGTTTTTTCACAATATTACATATTTAAATACATTTTCAAAATTTTCATGAAAATTGACGTGAATCTGGAGGCGGGCTGCTTTAACAATTTGAGCCATGTGACATTTTCATTTGCTTATGTCAACTTACCATCAAGACCGTCTAAGCCTGGTCGACCATCAAAACCTCTAGCTCCCTCTTCTCCCTTCATTCCTGGATAACCTGGGACACCAATATCACCTTGAGGTCCACGTGCACCAGGGAATCCTGAAGAATAAATCAGAACATGTTTTTTTTATTTCCTTCTACCACATCTGGTGTGAAGAGATGAATAAAGTGCATTTTGGTGGGTGAAAAGGCGATAATTTAGCATTTAATCATCTTAATCCCCATGTCCGGTATATACTGGAATACGGTATTTAATGTGTTGCTCCAATACTTTTTTTAGTCTCACTCTTTAATTATATACAATTAATTTGCCCCAACTCTTTAATTTAAGGTTACTTTTGTTAAATTAATTTTGTGTTTCTGCTACACAATATTTTCATTAATTTGCTCTCCTAATGTGTGTTCCACACAACTGTTATGTACATGTTCATAATACTTAAGCTCATACAGAGCATAAAGCTGACATGATTACGCTCGTTATTTCTTGGTTCAATAAAAACTCACTAAACCGGACATGGTTGGTATCGGACAAGATTTTCGGATAAGCCAGGATTCATGTTTACTGAATTAAGGCATTGGCATTCTCTATTAAGGCATTGGCATTCTTAACATACTTATAAAGGCTGATTGGGTGGAGAATTAAAATTAATACTAACTTGTGTTTTTTGTTTTTGAATCATGATCCGATTTTACAGGTTCTACTGTATTTTTTTTGGTTTCTCGATATTTTTAAAGTTCATAGGATTTTGTAATATAATAATTTAACATCATAAACTAAAGCATAAAATAAAATGTATTATACAAAATGTTGGACCAAAAGCTATACCGACTTCATCTTGTGTCTTTCCCTTGATAACTGTCATGACATGACAAAATACATGTAGATTAATGCACAAAACTACCCCCGCGTTAAACATGCCTTTTCTACATTAAGCCTTATCATAATCACATACTTTAATTCAGAAATCACAATGTTATATATCAGACTCCTAACCTGGCTCTCCTGGTTCTCCGCGCGGGCCTGGAAGACCGTTGACTCCTGGGAAACCCTCAGGTCCGGGCTCACCTTTTGCACCTTTTACAACATTCAGTGGAGCAGGGTCACCTTTCATTCCTTTTTCTCCAGGGAAACCTTAAATAATACCAGATAAAATATAGGTTTCTTTTTGTCCATACATAAAAAAATCTTCAATCTTTAAAATCAACTACACTTTTACTTTACAAGTAAAATTTACAACAAAAATTTAAACATTGAATTTCCAATGAAATGACATTAATATTTAGAAAGTGCACTATCTTATTTAATATTTCTTCTCAATTGTTTGAAAAAAGTAAAGTTATAACAAATTTCAGTTAAAATATTTTCAGTTAGACTAGAGGGGGTCTTTGTCACAAAAACCATATGTCTACCATGTATAATTATAATCTAAAGATGGAACAGTGGCTTGTAAATCACGGCTGCAGTTTGACCTGTGAAAGCCAGAAAAGATTTTTTTTCTATTTTCAAGTCCAGCAGCCATTTTTTGGAGGGAAGGAGAATTTGCTAGCGATACACAACTAGGGTTGGTACAAATCGGCAATTTGAAATGTGAAATCTGGACAAGCTTAATGCGACAGACAGACGGCAAATGCAAAAACAATATGTCTCCTAAACTTTAACAAAATGTTCAAGAAAACTGCTGTATGGGCACAACAGAGAGTGTTACTAAATTCACAATTGCACGCTTTCCTATGTAATGTTAAATAATTGTCAAGGCGTAAATGGCAGGCAGCTTGCACTTTCCAGAACTGTCCATGAACAAGCTCTATCAAAACAGAGCCTGCAATACTTTCAATTTTTCTGTTTTGGAGAAGACCTTCTCAAGTGATTCTATTTCTCTCTATTTCTTTCAATTTTTCTGTGTTGGAGGGGACCTTCTCAAGGGATTCTATTTCTCTCTATTTCTTTCAATTTTTCTGTATTGGAGGGGACCTTCTCAAGGGATTCTATTTCTCTCTATTTCTTTCAATTTTTCTGTATTGGAGGGGACCTTCTCAAGGGATTCTATTTCTCTCTATTTCTTTCAATTTTTCTGTATTGGAGGGGACCTTCTCAAGAGATTCTATTTCTCTCTATTTCTTTCAATTTTTCTGTGTTGGAGGGGACCTTCTCAAGGGATTCTATTTCTCTCTATTTCTTCATTTTAAATATCAAATGTTTTATCTAAGCTTGACATTTAAAGTGTTTTCAGCTAGTATGATTTGTCGTCTGCTTCCTGGAATTATCAGAGACTGATGCCAAAGCAACGAACATGGTAATTTAATGAACTTTTGACCCAAAGTGAGGCTCCATTCAAAGTTACAAGCTTGAGAGATAAACACTTAAGGGCCCATTCTGACTCAAGAATGTTTTTATTTTCTCGTAAGCTTTTCTTATTTTGGAGTACTTTTATAGTATCCAAAAAGTTATTCATTTGCCAATGACCTTATCCATCTTTTTCATCTGTTTCTTTTTGACAGTAAATACAGTTTATATAGCGAAATAGTATTTTGTATGGAAGTCAAAATACTACTTTCTTTAAATTTTGCTACCTTGATAACAAATTATTTCACATTTATTGCTACTCTTGTTTAAGGTAACAAGCACCAAACATTTCCCAAAAACCATTTTGTTAACTTATTATAAAATTCATGACTTGTTTGCTTTCTAAAGAAGTCAAAATCTATTTGTTTCTGAGGCATTAATTTGCCATTAAACCACTAGTTTATAATTTCCTTTTTTAAAAGTGAGAGTTTAGCATCTACTCTGATTGACGACAAAAGATTTTTGTTTATAATCGGTTACCAGTACCATAGGCCTTATGGTTAAGGCGTCCACCTTTGGATCAGGAGGTCAAAGGTGCGAGCCCCAGGGGAACGTTAATTGAAGGATGAATGTTTCTCATGGGACTTGTTTTGAAATGGCCACTTTGAGCTGCAAGGTAGTTAAAATGAATGGTCACTGATTTCTATCCACCTGGCACCTGTCATAGTGGTAAGAGATTGGAGGTTCATGGTATGCAAGCAAAAGGTGTCTCATAAGTCAGAAATGTCTGGGCCTTTCAGTAGGGATATGACACTATAATAAACAAGACCTTTTATAATTATTTTTTTTTATTAGCCTACCTCTATCTCCCTTTAGTCCATTACGCCCAGGGAATCCACTGTCACCTTTAGGTCCTTGTGGTCCATTAATACCGTTCAAACCTGGTTCTCCCTTCATGCCTGGCAGACCGGGGACTCCTGGGATACCAGGTTCACCTAGAATACAAAAACAGTGCAAAATTTCAATAAATGAAAATAAATTTTCATTTTGTTGTGAAATGGACAAATTTTATAGCTCAGACTGATCAGGATCCATGCTATTCGCTATCAGTTTCTCTACTTGTAATAGAGTTTGTAAGCAAACAGCATGGATCCTGATCAGACTGCAGGGATGCGCAGACTGGTCTGGATCCATGATGGTCGCAAACGCATTAAGTTGGTTTTGTCATGAAATGGCTCAAATTATAACTTACAAAACAGGAAAGCAAAAACTGTGACATAGATACAGAAGTTGAAAGTTATGTGATCAATTCTGCAAAATAAGTTATTTATTGCACATAAGGGGGTTAATTACTTGAATCTTTTTTTACTTTTCTTAAAATCTTAACACTTAACTTGCTGAATTTCTTAAATGGGCTTGTCCATTTTCCATAATTTTAGAGCTGTTTTTATTAATTCTAGGGATATGAAGATACAAATTTAATTAAGGTTACCCAGCCAACAGTATAGCGCCTTGTCGGACTCCATGGATGTGCAGGCTGGCCTGGTTTTATACCTAATGGCAAAAACTAATCACATATGTAACATGTTTCTAGCAGGTTAAGAGTGAAGACATTATTCTCAAGTCTGATTTTCTCGAAATACTTTGGTTCATCTGGAGGCATGCAGCTTTAATATACTGATGAACATTTCTGCTATAGAAATATCTCACCTTTTTCACCAGGTAGACCTGTGAGACCATCTTCACCTCGAAGTCCGGGAAGACCGGGTTCTCCACGATCACCTTTACGTCCTGGAGCACCAGGTAAGCCATCTTGTCCGGGTTCACCTCTTAATCCTGGCTCTCCTAATTAGGATAAAGTAAAACATGGAGATGAAAGAAAAGACTTAACAAACATTTAGACATAAGCATACAAATCACACTCTTTATCTAAACAATGTACTTCTTAATACATGAATTCTAACTTGTGTTTGTAGTAAATTTAAACTTTATACATGTTATTCTTGAACTAACTGTAAATTTTGCATATACATGTAATCAGTTCAATAAAAACAAAATTTAATGCTTTTAATGTTTTTTTTCTTTTTTTTCAGAAAGAAATAAAATTATTGAGGTTTATAAAATAACAAATGATGCAAAGTCTGTTTTACTTATACCCTAAACAAATGTGATGTTAACCCCAAAATAAACAGTTTGTCTAATTAAAACAGAAACTTACAATTAAAACATTGCTTCATGAATACAGCAACATACATGTACAATACAATGTACATAGAATATGGATTTATTTTGTAGGCATAAAAAAGAGAAAATACTTTTTATATTATACCATTATGAGCACTGCAAATCCTAATTGTAACTCATACAAATAAATAGTTACTTACCCTCTCTGCCTGGGAAGCCAGGTTCTCCCTTCATTCCTGGAAGACCCTCTCCTGGTATACCTGGTTCTCCTTTAGCTCCTGGGAATCCATCTCGTCCACTAGGTCCTGAAAACAATTATTTAAAATTAAAATTTCAAGCATCAGTTTTACAAGGTGTTACATATTTAGGCATCAGTTATACTAGATGTAACATATTTAGGCATCAGTTATACAAGATGTTACATATTTAGGCATCAGTTATACAAGTTGTTATGTATTTAGGCATCAGTTATACAAGTTGTAACATATTTAGGCATCAGTTTATACAAGTTGTAACATATTTAGGCATCAGTTATACAAGTTGTTACATAATTATTTAAGCATCAGATATACAAGATGTAAACATATTTAGGCATCAGTTATACAAGATGTTACATATTTAGGCATCAGTTATACTAGATGTAACATATTTAGGCATCAGTTATACTAGATGACAAGTTTAGGCATCAGTTATACTAGATGTTTCACATTTAGGCATCAGTTATACTAGATGACAAGTTTAGGCATCAGTTATACTAGATGTTTCACATTTAGGCATCAGTTAAACAAGATGTAACATATTTAGGCATCAGTTATACAAGATGTGACATGTTTAGGCATCAGTAAAACAAGATGTAACATATTTAGGCATCAGTTGTACAAGACATTACACATTTAGGCATCAGTTCACAAGGTGTTACATGTGTAGGCATCATTTATACCAGATGTAACATATTTAGGCATCAGTTAAACTAGATGTAACATATTTAGGCATCAGTTAACAAGATGTAACATGTTTAGGCATCAGTTATACTAGATGTAACATATTTAGGCATCAGTTATACTAGTGTTAACTTATTAAGCCATCAGTTATACAAGATCTAACATGTTAAGGCATCAGTTAAACAAGATGTAACACATTTAGACATCAGTTATGCAAGATGTAACATATTTAGGCATAAGTTATACAAGATATGTATATCTATGCATTAGTCATACTTCATATAGGGAAGAGAAATATAGACATGAATTATACAAGTGAGGAAGTTTATGCATTGGTTATACAACAAGAGCTGTCGGTAGGACAGCAACGCTCAACTATTCTTAGTGCTTGATAGTAAGAAACAATGCTTGATACAATTACCTCCTCCTGTTTACAGGTTGGGGTAATGATGGTGAACAAGTGTGCAAAGATTCAAAGCCATATGTCAATGGACTTTGAAAATATTTGAACTATTACAAAAACTTTAACGTAAATTCTAAGTCGAAAAAGGAGCATAATTCTGTCAAAATGCTTGATACAGTTACCTCCTCCTGTTTACAGGTTGGGGTCATGATGGTGAACAAGTGTTCAAAGTTTCAAAGCCATATGTCAATGGACTTTGAAAATATTTGAACTATTACAAAAACTTTAACATAAATTCTAAGTCGAAAAAGGGGCATAATTCTGTCAAAATGCTTGATACAGTTACCTCCTCCTGTCTACAGGTTGGGGTCATGATGGTGAACAAGTGTTCAAAGTTTCAAAGCCATATGTCAATGGACTTTGAAAATATTTGAACTATTACAAAAACTTTAACGTAAATTCTAAGTCAAAAAAGGGGCATAATTCTGTCAAAATGCTTGATACAGTTACCTCCTCCTGTCTACAGGTTGGGGTCATGATGGTGAACAAGTGTGCAAAGTTTCAAAGCCATATGTCAATGGACTTTGAAAATATTTGAACTATTACAAAAACTTTAACATAAATTCTAAGTCGAAAAAGGGGCATAATTCTGTCAAAATGCTTGATACAGTTACCTCCTCCTGTCTACAGGTTGGGGTCATGATGGTGAACAAGTGTGCCAAATTTCAAAGCCATATGTCAATGGACTTTGAAAATATTTGAACTATTACAAAAACTTTAACATAAGTGGTTACGCCGACGCGGACACCAACGCCGACGCCGACGTTCGGGTGACTACAATAGCTCTACTTATTCTTATCGAATAGTCGAGCTAAAAAAGGGCATGTTTAGACATAAATTATACAAGTGATGGTATGTTTATGCATAAATTGCAATAAAAGTATCCTGCTTACCTGGTTCACCCTTCTGGCCTCTAAGACCGTCTAAACCTGGCAGACCTCTTGGACCTTCCTCACCCTTCTGGCCAACAGTATCACGTCCTGGCTCTCCCTTTCGTCCAGCTAAACCATTAAAACCTGAAACAATCAAAGTCAAGCATAAACTAAATGATGTGTTTACATATGTAAAATTTTATGTAAAACTAAAGATAACATAAAAACCCCACAGAGGTAAATAACAATGCAAGAACAAACTAAATCTTTTATGTATATAAAAAAACAACACAAATTTAAATCTCAATTAATAAATTTGTATACAGACTAAACTTTAAATCTATATGTACACAAAGAACAACATGAAAATTTAATTTTAAACTTCATTTAGACAAGCAAGTGAAAACATTAAAAAATAAGTTGGTTGTTACATAAATCAATCTTGCAATAAATAGCTAGCTTAATTAAATCTGCAACCATGTATTTATTTAAATGATACTTTATAAAACAATTTCTCCCTACCTCTGTCTCCCTTCTCCCCAGGTACTCCTGGTTCCCCATCACGTCCTGGGAATCCAGGCTCACCCTTGAAACCATCACGACCTGGTTCCCCTGGGAAGCCTGAATCTCCCTTGCGTCCTTGAAGACCTGGCAAACCTGGAAGTCCACTATCACCCTTCATTCCTGGTAAACCGGGTTCACCTAGAGACAAAAAAAGTTAAACAATACTTTTACAATAATAAATAAATCTTTTTTTATCATATGTTTAATAAGAAAAAAAATTCTGGAAAGGTGATATCAAGGAAAACAAAAGTAAAAAATTAAAAAAAAATCAAACACCAGGTTTACATAAATCTGCTCGTGAGAGAGACTGATAACATTTCTCACATCCTCTAAAACTGACTGTATAAGTATTTAATCCTCAACATTTCAGGTATTTCAAGTTCTGATCATGAAAGAACACTGCAAAATGTTAGAATTATTCTGATTGAAAAAAAAGAAAACAACCAAAAACAAGTACTGTAATCTTAAAAAAAAATATTTTGATAACTATTGGGGTTTATCAAAGATTTGTACCTGATGGTCCCTCTGGTCCTGGGAATCCTCTCTCACCCTTCATGCCATCCAAACCGGGTAGTCCAGAGCGTCCTGGAAGTCCTGGTTCCCCTTTAGCACCTGGCACACCATCGAGACCAGGAAGTCCGTCGTCACCTGGGGCACCTGGCTCCCCTGGTCTACCTGGTAAACCAGCGTTTCCTGAAAATATACAATGTATTTCCATTGTAATAAATATAAATATAAATACCCTATGCCACAAGTGGCATTCAAAGATGTACAATCAAAAAACAATCTAAAACCTACATGATCAATTCCCACGTATCATAACCCTAAACAAGCGTAAAATAGCCAATATTAAAACTGCTGAGAGCAACAAAATTTCTTAATTATTTTATTTTTTTCTATTTTAAAATATTTTCATTTACACTAAAAATATAATAGATATAATAAAAATATTTTTACCTTTCATTCCAGGTAATCCATCCAGACCTGGAAGTCCTGAGTTGCCTGGTAACCCATCAACTCCCTAAAACAGAAATGTACATGTATTGTGTTTCAGTTATATCTTAACAATATTATTTGAATTATTCCATCCTTTAAAATATTACACTGAGCAAAATCATCACAATTTTTTTTTTTAAATCATTACAAAGACGTCCCAAAATCATCACCAAAGACATCACAAAGTCAAAACCAAATCATGATAAAATCATCAAAAATTCATCACAAACTCTTTTTTTTTTTAAATCATCACAAACTTTCTTTTAAAAAAAATCAACACAAAATTGTCACAAATTAATAACCTAATCATCATAAAGTCATCAATAGATCTTCACATTTATGGTAGTTTTCTGTCACTGATGCATGTACAGAAAATAACTTGCCTATTCTTTCATTATAGAGAGAAGACTGCTTCCTTAATTGTCAGAGACCTTAACCTATTTATCATTGTTTGAAATTTTTTACCTCCTATAAACGTCATTATAATATTCTGGTAGGGTAAAGATTTTACCCATTAGACTTTGAGTACCAACTTTAGATAAGGCAATTCTAATTCTTTAATCCTTTAAACCTTAGATATAGAGATAAAGGGTTTCTGACTAGTTCTCTTTCAATATTCTGATAAATTAATACTTTTATCATATATCTATGATAAAGGGACAGTGAATGTTTAATCCTTGCTAAAGATGTCTTTTGATAATGATCTCAAATGACAAATTTTCATTTCTAATTTTAATTTATCATTATATTATTTTATGGTCTAAATTTCACATGTTTACGTACATCCGACAAGCTTGAATATGAGAAGCCCACTGATTGTTATGGTCTAGGTTAGCAAGCATCTCATTTGAAGTTGTTTGATGTAAAAGAAGCTGCAGTTCAGTCTTTTTGGCAAACATGCTGTCAGTACAAACTGGTATATCCCTTTTGTAAGCACCAAAAGGACTATTATTTATAGTCGTGTCAAAATCATTTCTTTTACAGAATTATTTTCATGACTTACTCGTTCCCCCTTCATTCCAGGGAATCCGGGAACTCCAGCATCTCCCTTTGCTCCGGCATTTCCTGGTAAACCGTCAAGTCCGTCACGACCTGGTTCCCCGGGGAAACCTCTCTCACCAGGCTGACCGATGCCAGGAAGACCTTGTTCACCCTTCATACCTGGAAACCTTTGGGGTTCCTTGTAAAGAAAACATAACAAAAGGATAAAAAAGGACATATGGTCTTTAAGCTGACCAAATTTTGCTCTTGGGAGGTTACAAGGGAAGGGGGCTAACCCATCCCAATTTTGCCCCATAGCAGATGTTTAAAGCAGGAAAGTTAAAATAGCAAGGGTTTCCTTTTAACCCTTGTAAAGAAAACATATAACCACTCTGTATTCAACATAACAAAATTTTAAATTTGAACCAGACCACAAATTTCAGATACATAACTTTCCACCTGCTAGAACTGAACATGATTAGCCTTTACAGTTCAATTTTAATACTGAAACCACAATATTTTCAAAAAGACTATTTGAAATTCAAAGCAGAGCAAATCTGTTACACAAATTAAACTTGATAAATCTGTTACACAAATTCAGCTGATAAATCTGTTACATAAATTCAGCTGATAAATGTTACACAAAAATAATCTGATAAATCTGTTACACAAATTCAGCTGATAAATCTGTTACACAAATTCAGCTGATAAATGTTACACAAAAATAATCTGATATATCTGTTACACAAATTTAGCTATTAAAATTGTTACACAAATTCAGCTGATAAATTTGTTACACAAATTACGCTGATAAATCTGAGACACAAGTTAATTAATCTGATTTATCGTACCATCAAATCCTCTGCTTCCTGGTTGTCCACTAAGACCTGGTAGTCCTCGGTCACCTTTCATTCCTGGTAAACCTGATAGTCCTGGTTCCCCGTCCATCCCTGGTAAACCTGGTACTCCATTGTCGCCCTTCTCTCCTGAAATATGGCATTAGAAAAATTGTAGAAGTGATCATTAGCAATGCCATGTACAAATAAACTTACCTGTGCCTAAAATTAAATGGAAATGGAAATTTAATTACTGACAAAAATATTGTAATAATAACGAGTACAGTGAAACTTGTGTTAAAAGTCCACCACTGAAAAAAAAGATAACTCTACAAAGAAAGGTCAAATTTTCATAACCCTTCATTGATAAAATTGAATAAAATAACCCTCCTAATAAAGACAACTTATTAATAAAGACCATGTTTTGTCCTTTGGATGGCCGTTGTTCACAGATTTGACTATAATGCACTTAAGATTAATATTTGCTACTCATATCAAACAAGGGGGATAAATCATTTTAAACATTTTTTTAGTTATTTCTTCACCTAACAAATGACTGTTTAAACATGTCTTATATTTTTCAAATTTTCCAACGCAACAAATATAAGGTCCTACCTGGTCGTCCAGAAAGTCCGGGTTCACCGTCACGTCCTGGGAAGCCACGTTCTCCCTTTGATCCACGAACACCTGGCAATCCTGGCAGCCCATCACGTCCAGGTTCTCCAGGGAATCCTACAACACCAACCTCGCCCTTTGGTCCTGCAAGAGAAATGAATCAGTAATGGGCTTAATTAAAATAAATATTCTGTTTATCACATACCTCCCAAAATAAAAAGGGCCTTTTAAAGTTAAAAAGATCATTTTCATGGATGTCTATGGTGTAAGCAAAAATTTAGCCCCTTTTTAGCTTTTTTTGTAATTTAAAAAAATGAACATCATATCATTTTTTTACTTAGTTGCAAAATCAGCACGGGTGTGTGATAAATTGAAATATTTATTACTAAAAAACACATTCGTAAAAAATTCATCAAATACTGTGTACTAAAAAGTAAGTTTTCCAAGATAATACTAAAGTATTTGTATGTCTGCAATCAAGAGAAATATGGACAATGGCATATTTTCTATCACTGCCTTCTGTCGGTCATCCCTATTAAAAATAGAATTATTATCTCAATTATCACAAGAGAAAATTAAGTTACTAAATTCTATCCAGTTAGGAGAATCAGGATTTCATATTTCTAAAAATCCTGATTTAAATTGATTTAAATACAGAATTTTTCCCTTTTGTAAAATATCTACAATATATTATAAAATGTCAAACGCCCAGTTTGTTCTTATTACCTGAAAGTCCTGGGAGTCCATCGTCACCATCGGGGCCTCTGGGTCCGGGAGCTCCATCCAGACCAGGTAAACCATCCCTACCACTAAATCCACTCTCTCCAATATCACCCTTACCACCCTGAAGTCCGGGTACCCCTGGTAACCCAGGCTCACCCTTAAATCCTACAGCTCCTAGAATAATACAACAATGTCATCATAATTTACTTTTACTAAATCAATTAAACTGTATCTGTTGCCCATGATAACAAACTGAAAATTTGGAAAATGGTAATGTAATAAATGTTATAATGCATTTAAATAAAACAGAGAAAAAAATGTTTGTGGTATTTAATTTAAGCAAATTTCATAGCTCAATAAAGTCATTTTATCAAATTTTCATAAAATAAATCTTTTTTTTTCTGTATATTTACATATTAATTTTGTTAAAATAAACTGACGTAATTGTAATATGATAAAAACCTGGTAGTCCGGGTAATCCGGGTTCTCCTGGTTCACCAGACAATCCTCGTGGTCCAATCGGTCCGGGCTCTCCCTTCAGTCCGGGCCTGCCGTCAAGACCAGGTGCTCCGTTCAAACCAGGGTTTCCTTTCATGCCAGGTAACCCATCTAGACCAGGCATTCCTGTAGAAAATGGAAAACAAAATCTTCTAGTAAAATGTTTATTGATAAAACAAAAATAATGCTACAAAGTATTCAAGTTAACAACTATCTTCTCTAAATAAAGTTAAAAAATATTTCAAAACATGAATAATTATGAAAAACCGTTCAACTTTTTCACTTCACACACACACACAAACCCAAACAAAAAAGACTTTAAATGTTCAGTAATTCATACCATACCAATTATGTTCAACATAATCAGGAAAAAAGTAATCAATTTTTAGAGTATTTGTTGTAGAATAATACACAGTTAAAGATCAAATGCATAGAAATATAACCATGAATACCAAAAGGCCTTATTGATTATTTAAAATGTATTAACACAATAAACCATGCATTACTTTACTATAACACAAGTAAATTAAATGTTTTGGAGGTGCAATTATCACTGGGGCCTCCCTTGTACCATTATGCTTCAAAAACTTCCCAATCTAAATTGCTCTATCTACAGAACATGTTTTCTTTTTGATTACTAAATTCATATCGAAATTTTTTTTTTTTGCAAATATAAAAGCCTTAAATCTATTGTGTTACACATTTGCTATAACAACATTTAAAAGCCTCTTTACCTCGGTCACCCTTTCGTCCATCCAATCCTGGAGCGCCTGGTTCTCCGTTGATTCCTGGTTCACCTTTTGGTCCTACTACTGCATTTCCTGGTATACCAGGTTCACCCTTCAATCCTGAAAATTTAATCAATGTATAAAAAGTATTAGAAAAATGGCCATTTTTTTTTCAAATTTTGAAATATTATTTTTTAAGATTTTTTAGTTCTCATTTAAAGAACCATTTACTAAGGGGGAAAAATTAATAAAATTAGAGTCACGGAAAATAGCTTCCACTAATTCTACATTCTGGCCAAACCCTGAGTGGCAGTATGGCTGAGTGGTTAACGCTTTGTACTAGTAATCTAGGGATTGCGGACCACATGGGTTCAAACCCTGTCAGAGACAAGCCATTGTTTCCTTGAGCAAGAAACTTTACATCCATTGCTGAGTGCTAGTTGGTTCCAGGAGCAGATTTGAAAGTGTTTCAATAAGCTTATAGCTTCCAACACAATCAAACTAAAATAAATTGGTATAAACTAAACCCTGAACAGCGCCTCTGTCACACTGCGCTGCTGCCCCAATCAGGGGAAGTAACTGCTGCAGTTAGTTTATATTCTAGGTAAGCCACTACTTTGGTAGCTTAGTTTTTGAAATTTGATATTGAGATCCCATAATTTCCAAATTCTAAGAATAATTATAAACACGGATGCAAGTAGAAAATTTCGAAAAAACCTGAAAACTGTTATTCAAAATCATTTTCCTACATAATCCAAAAGTAAAACATGATGAAGTTCGTCACAAAAAAAAAACTGTGCTTCAGGCATATGCCTGAAAACTTGCACAAATGGATAAATAATTAAGATATGTATACCTTGAAGGCCTGGCAGACCTGGCACGCCTGGCTCTCCCTGCGGTCCATCAAATCCTGGCAGCCCAGCAACACCAACAGCTCCCTTATCTCCTCTCACACCGGTCAAACCTTTAAAAAAAACAATTTTGCTATAATTAAACATCATTGCGTTTTTTTTAATGCTGTACGAAATAATGTAATAATGCACTTGACTGCCCTGATCAGTTTGATAGGGGAATATTGTTAGAATGAACTTTTAGCCTCCCTCAGGCATGCAACCAGTGTGGACCATGTAAAAGTTGTCACATCCATGCTGTCTGATCATGGCCTATGTTGTTTGCTTCTCAGTAAGTACTTACTTTTTTCAATTTTTCCCAAAATTATAAATGAGCTGTGTCACGACATAACCAATATAATTGGTTTGCGACCAGCATGGATCCAGACCAGCCTGGGCATCCCCGCAGTCTGATCAGGATCCATGCTGTTCGCTATCAGTTTCTCTACTTGTAACAGGCTGGTCTGGATCCATGCTGGTCGCAAACGCACTATGTTGGTTTTGTCATGACGCGGCTCATATGAATTTGTCCTTGTTGAAAGCTTGACAAGTTCATTTAACTTTATTAGGTGAAGTTATAAAATGTAAAAAAACTCAGCAACTTAGGTTTAGGATCAAACACTGTATTGTCAAATAAAGCCCTCAATCAATTGTTTGCTTTAAATTGCCATTTCTAACACATTTGTTTATAAATCTCTGTGGCTGGTCCACCGAACTGGCTTGACCCTGGATAACTAACCAGTAATTAACCAATTTCTCCGAAATGACCAACTGCTTATCCCACATAATTTCTCAATCAGCTGTAGAGAGTTAAATGACCATTAGACTCTAAGTCAATGAACGATTGACTTTGAGAAATTTCACATTGCCAAAGGCTACCCTGAATAACAAATCTAATCTGATGCTCTTCCTATTGAACTAGGTGGCCCTCATTTACTTATACAATTGAACTATAATATCATAACTATAACTACCTCTGGGTCCCGGCTCTCCTGGTCTTCCATCTAATCCTGGTTCCCCTGGTCGTCCTGGTAACCCATCAAGGCCTGGCAGACCTGGTTCCCCGGATGAGCCATCCGATCCTGGTAGACCATCCAGTCCTGGCAATCCTGGGGGACCAGCAGGGCCTCTGTCACCTTTAGCTCCTTTAAGCTCATTTCCAATAAAGATAGTTTCACCTGAGAATAAATGATATAGATGAAACAAACTTTTGAATTGAAACATTTTCTTTTTTGTATCTCTACATAAAAATTAATGATCTACTGTGAATTGAATAAATCATAACATTTATTTTAGCCTTAACCTAACTCAAGTAATGTTTGGTAACATAACAAACCAATGTTTAGCAAATAAAAAAATGTAAAACAATCAGAAATAATGATTCTAGAAAAAATAATGGAAATGCTAATTCTTTCTAATAATTCATACAGAATGACAGTTGGAAGTAACTTATGACATTTAAGTCTTACCTGCCATACCCTTGTCACCCTTCATTCCTGGAAGTCCTGGCAAACCTGGTTGCCCAGGTTCCCCGCGCTCTCCTGCCGCACCAGGCATACCAAACCCTGGTTCTCCCTTCTTACCAGGAATACCTGACTCACCCTTCATACCTGGACGTCCCGGCATGCCATCGACACCAGGTGTACCCTAAAAAAATCAACAAGGTAACTCAAATTACAGTGAAATGCTTGAGATATGAATAAGGTTGCCACACCTTTTGAAAATATGCATTTAAATAACTATGAATATCAATATGCTAAATGAATTGCTAAATTAGTCAAAGAAATACAATGAAAACTTTTTATTTCTGCCTATACTTTAAAATTTTATTTTTTTTCATAAACAAGAGCCAGTTAAACCAGACAAAGTACATTAGTCTGTAAAGCTGTAGAAGGTATATATTTTGTTAATGGAAGATTTCTAGGTATAAACAACAACTGGTTGAACGGGGTGATGCTCCCCGAGAAGGTTCTGGACACAGGAAAGAATATAGTTTCAGAGTTATGTCCTGGGTAAAATTCAAAGTGTAAAAATGAACAAAGGGTAATAACTCCAAAATTAGACTTGGCTTTGTTTAGGTTCTTTTAGCATTGCAGTTCTCGCCAATGATATCTAGCTACCTACAAAGTTTCATGTTGATATCTCTTATAATTTTAGAGTAATGTCCCGGACAAAGTTCAAAGTGTCAAAATGAACAAAGGACAATAACAACAAAAGTAGGCATGACAGTGATACAGTTCTTGTGCACTGCAAACCTACTCAATGAGATCTATCTACCTACAAAGTTTCATGTTGATACCTCTTATAGTTTTAGAGTTATGTCCTGGACAAAGTTCAAAGTGTAAAAATAAACAAAGGGGAATAATTCAAAAATTGGGCAAGGCAGAGTTACGGTTCTTATGCACTGCAAACCTACTGAATGAGATCTATCTACCTACAAAGTTTCATGTTGATACCACTTATAATTTTAGAGTTATGTCCTGGACAAAGTTTAAAGTGTAAAATAAACAAAGGGGGATAATTCAAAAATTGGGCTAGGCAGAGTTACGGTTCTTGTGCACTGCAAACCTACTGAATGAGATCTATCTACCTACAAAGTTTCATGTTGATACCACTTATAGTTTTAGAGTTATGTCACAGAAAAGTTCAGAATGTTAACAGAGGGGGATAATACAAAGTTTCATGTTGATACCTCTTGTTGTTTCAAAGTTATGTCCCGGACAAGAAAAGTGAAAGGACGGACGAAAAGATGGATAGACGGATGGACAAGGCAGCGACTATATGCTCATCAGAAATTTTTAGGGGAAGATAAAAATTAACCATACCTTTTCTCCCTGGATTCCAGCAAAACCCTGTGGTCCTCTAGGACCCTGGGGTCCTGGGGGTCCACGTTCTCCATTCAGACCATTAATACCTGGCTCTCCAGGCTCTCCCTTTGGTGCTGAAAAGTTAAAATAGGCATATGTGTAGTTAATTAAGCAACACACTTTGACATATGTGTAGTTAATTATGCAACACACTTTGGTGCTAAAAAGTTAAATTAGACATATGTGTAGTTAATTATGCAACACACTTCAGTGCTGAAAAGTTAAAAAAGACATATGTGTAGTTAATTATGCAACACACTTCAGTGCTGAAAAGTTAAAAAAGACATATGTAGTTATAACTATGCAACACATATGAAAGTAGGAACTGTCATATGCTATAAATTTCATCTGGCATGAGCTAAAAGCTGCATTGAGATCCATTTAAAATGAAACTGGGCTCTTAACCATTATGAAGTTAAAAATTCATACACTATTGTAAGAAAATAGCAACAGATGAAATGAAATCAATAACTAGCTATCAATAACCATTAAAAAATTAAATCTAATGAGGTAAACGATTTATAATATGGTAAAATATGGTAGACCATGCAAGAAAAATTATCTGACATGTGTTTGAAATTCAAATATTAATATCCCTCTTTTCATGGGTACCCTCCCAAGGGTGTATACCCTCAAGACAGAACTCCCAAGGGCAGGTTACCTCAAGACAGAGCTCCAAAGGGCAGATACCCTCAAGACAGAACTCCAAAGGGCAGTAACCTCAAGACAGAGCTCCCAAGGACTGATACCCTTGAGACAAAACTGTCATTCCAATCTGAACTGCAAAACAAGACAGATTATCATTCTGCCATGTTTGTACGTTATGCTACATATGCTGATGGTGTCGATGGGGGGATAAGATAACAGCCAGGACGGCACTTCTATTATAATTTAAGTCACTTACGTGTAAGAATATCAATCGGAACAAATGCATCTTTCCCTGGTTCTCCTGGAATTCCCTGTAATCCAGGCAATCCCTTCTCTCCCTATAAAAAATATTGTACCATATAGTTCAGTTAGTTGTGAAATAACATAATATTTCAAGTAAGTTCAAAACTATCTTATCTATGTTTGGAATATTTAGCAATAAGATACTGTATTATGATTGCATAAGTGGATATTTCCTTGTGTAAAAAAGTCAGCAGATATTTTGTGTGAGAAAATATTAGCAAATAATGGAAGGGGAGAATGTTATGACATGTTGGTAAATATTTACGCTACAGGACATCTTCGGGATTTTTCGTCAATTCAGGAAATTCACCAAAATTTCCATGTTGCTAACTTAACAACTTAATGGTTATTTTTGCATTAAACAAATTTAGCAATTTTGGCAGTGATTTAATGTTAGCCAATTTTGTTTTAGTAATATGATTCTGCCTGATTCATTTTTGTTTTAATTTTTTGTTTTAATTTTTTGTTTTGCTCACCAAAATTTATCTATCTCAGACTCAAGATGCTATTTTCCCATTTGTGTTAACAAGTACAAGGCATAAAGTATTATTCTATTTTATTATCAAACACATATTATTTTACAAGTATCCTTTCTTTCGCACACAAAAAAAGAATCTCCTGTATGTGTACCCGGAAATAATGTTAAAAATGTCAAATGATATAGTTCATGAGTTCATAGGTAGAATTTGTTTTCAATTTTGAGAAATCAACATTATACAATACATACGGGTACTCCTTGAAGTCCTTGTTGACCAGGCAAACCATCAAGTCCAGCTTCTCCTTTAGGACCAACAGGTCCCTCTGGTCCACGCTCTCCGGACAACCCAGGTCGTCCTGGCAACCCAGCTTCTCCCTTTTCTCCTTTGTAACCATTCTGACACAGGTTACAGCTTCCACCAATTTCACCTTTTGGACCATCACGTCCAGCGGGACCTGGTAAACCATCTAGACCAGAATTACCTGGGAGGCCCCTTTCTCCTTTCTGTCCAGGTAAGCCAGTACGACCCACTGAAGAATTTCCTGGCAATCCAGGTAGACCACGTGGACCGGAATCTCCTTTTGCTCCGGGAAATCCATCACGTCCTGGTTCACCAGGACGACCTGGTTCTCCAGGAATTGAACGACCTGCTTCTCCTTTGAAACCTTGTTCACCTTTAGCACCAGGGTAACCTGGTTGTCCTGGTAACCCATCCAATCCAGGAAATCCTATGTAAAACAGAAAACACAAAAATACTTTACAAATATCAAATATAAAAAACAAATATCAAATATAAGTGCCTAAACCAAAATACTATTACTCATGTTTGTTGTGGATACTCTTCAATATTATGATAAAAGAGCAAAGAAAAAATTTAAAAAAAAAATATCAATACAACTACATCTCCTCCTTTTCTGCCACATTAGTGTTAAAAACAATTTCTTGGTCTTTAAAGAGTTAACAAACCTTGAAGACCCATTTCGCCTTTTTCTCCCTCAGGTCCATCATTTCCCTGGGGTCCTGGTGGGCCTGGAATACCGGGTCCTCCTCTAGGGCCTTGAATTCCGTTTTCACCTCGTGCACCTGGTAATCCTGGAAGTCCATCTTCTCCACTTGGACCTCTAGGTCCGGGCGGTCCTGGGTCACCAACTTGTCCATCACCACCTCCAGGTCCCTACAGATAAAGAGTATATGTATATGGTAAAAAATCTTTTCCTCAATATTCACATTCATACACAATGTGACAATGTTCTTGAAATAGTCTTTAATAATATAATGCAAATTTTAAGATATTAAAAAAAAGTATTTTCTTTAAAAAAAAACAAAAAAACTACGATTGGTTAGGTACCTAAATAAATTATGAAAGCATGGGTGAAAAAAAAACACCTGAAAATTATGAACTAAGAAGATAATTTTGGATTCAGAAATAATACTGAAAGCCTCACTAACTGCCAGGAAGATACTGTATAAATAACAGATACTGTATTTATCCCATATACCATTCTTTCTTAATTCTGAGAAAAACCGTAAAAATAATAACAGAACAAAAGACTGAAATATAACAACATCCAATACTTAATGTGCCAATAAGAATAATGATTTCCAATTGTTTTGTTGTTGTTTACTTTTTTTCTTTTGTTGTTGTTGGTGTATTTTCCTTGCTTTTTTTATTATGCAAGCTATATATAGCAGATGTTTTAACAAAACATGAAACCAACTTACACCTGGGGGTCCCTGGGGTCCTCTTGGTCCAACATTACCCTTCATGCCAGTGTAACCTCTTTCTCCCTTCATACCTGGCAAACCGGATAAACCTGGTAGTCCATCTTCACCGCTGTCACCCTGTTGAATAAAAACAATTCTTTTACAAAATCCTTATTTGAAAATTCAATAAAAAAAAAAATCAATATTAAACATAATCAAACCTGTACTGAAGACCGAAGTTTTTCTTCATACTTCCCATTAATATGGACATACCAAATTACTGGTGAAGCATGAGCTACAGGAAAATTAACTGATGTTTTCCATGAACTGGCAACTGGTTAATCAAACAGACTACTGGTAAATCAAACAAGTTACTGGTAAATCAAACAAGTTACATGTATATCAAACAGACTACTGGTAAATCAAACAAGTTACTAGTAAATCAAACAGACTACTGGTAAATCAAACAAGTTACTAGTAAATCAAACAGACTTCTGGTAAATCAAACAAGTTACTAGTAAATCAAACAGACTTACTGGTAAATCAAACAAGTTACTAGTAAATCAAACAGACTTCTGGTTAATCAAACAAGTTACTGGTAAATCAAACAGGATATTGGTTAATTAATTTAACACGCTACTAGTACATTTTTAACTGCAACATTTACATTTTTGTTGTGCTAGGAAACCAGCTTTTCTATTCACTATTCTACTTGCTCATCTTTCAAATTACTGTGAAAGTTCACCCTCTAAAAATGTATTACAGTAGTCTCCCATTTTTATACTCGTTTTGACTACGGTATATCACAACATCTTACACATATTCTCCTTTTAAATTTGAAATAATACACCATAGGCACTTGGTTTCTGGATAAAAAGCTTTTTGAGAGCTTTCTAGAGCTCCAATTCGATTGAATGTAACAATTTTTTAACATAGATGTCTTGATTCTAAAACTGTCCTTTTTCCGATGTTACTAAAACATAACATTGGAAAAATTACAGTTTTAGAATCAAGACATCTACGTTCTAAAATTGTTACATTCAATCAAATTAGAGTTCTACAAACCTCTCAACGGGTTTTTATCCTGAAACCAAGTGCGTATTTATTACACTATTACAATGTGACTTTCTTACCTTAGGTCCTGTAAATCCTGGGATACCTGGCAAACCTTGTTTACCCTGAAACATATCAACATACACATTATCACTGATTACTTCATCTTTATAAACAAAATTTATTTCTTACCACAAACACAAAATAAAATATCAATCTATATTGACTTGTGGAATAATCAATGCTCTATGTACTTTGTAAACGTAACATTTTAGTCTATAACAAAACATCTTTTTACAAGAAAAGATATTCTTGCAATAGACTTTCTGTATCAAATAATTAACATGTTTTCCACAAAGAAATGATTATATAAACCATATCATTTTGTTTTGGATAAATTTTAAGGCACATCAACACACATAATGATGACTCTTTAGCTTTACAGTTCTATAAAGCTGACAGGGTGTCTGTGTTTTACCAAAGGCCTGAGATAGTACCAGAGTAGAACTATCAACCATCTGTACTTACATGTACTTCCATACATGTGCAAACTCAAGTGCCTGTGTTGGGATTTGAACATTCATTCAGCTGTGAGGGACACCTGATTTGCAGTCAGCAACCTTAAACACTCGGCAACTAACACATGGCAACCTCGGCAACTATCACGTGGCAACCTCAACAACTATCATGTGGCAACCTCAACAAAACTTACAGGTTACAACCTTGACAACTTACATGTGACAAAAAGTTTATAAATACTATAGGATGACTTACCCTCGGACCAGCAATTCCTGGGACACCCTTTTCTCCATGCATACCTGGTTCTCCAATACGACCCTTAAGTAAAAATCAAACATGTCATTAGTTCCTATATTTATTAATCATCTATATACTAGTACAGATGCTTTATTTGTGTTAGATTTTATATGGCCAAATTTTAAACATATTTAAGGTTATATAACCAGAATAACTAGACATGTGTTATATATCAAACAACATTTTATACACAGTCATATACATGTAACCTTTTAAAAGTCTCTATAACACATTACCCTAACCCTTATACTGGGTTATTGCAATAAACTTGCTGTAGTCATGTTATACACATAATATACATGTATATTCAACAAATGAATTTGGAACAGTCCACTTTGGCTCTTCTCTGGCTAAGTACTACATTAATTAATTAAGTAATTAATTAATTAATTAATTATCTGATTGATTAATTAATGTTACTAATTACTTTAGTTTCCAAAACAGACCAGGTCAAGTAAATAAATTCAGACCCTTCTGCATACTCTAAACTGTTGCCTCTAAATATATTTTAAAAATTAAATTGCTTAAATGTCTACTGGACATTTAAGATTCTGACATTTTTAAATATTTGATTACATGGAACAAAACATTATCTGTGACATTTTAAAATATAAGAACCATCATAATATTATATCATTTTAACTTACTGGTTGTCCGTCTGCTCCTGGGAAACCACGGGGTCCATAAGGACCAGCCTCTCCTTTCTGCCCTTTCATACCCCTCTCACCTTTAGCACCTAATAAAGCAATGTAAAAATGTTGAACAGACATTATGATTTATAAAAAAAAAAAAAAAAAAAATCTTCCTTCTTGTTTGTCTTCAGATATTAGCTATCAAGGATTACTTAGTAATTTTATAGATTTCTTTCAGAATATGACCTTATAATATTTCATGGGGTAAGATGTTATACATGTATATTATTTTTGTAACTTATTTCTTTGTTTTAGAGGGAGAGTACAACAAAATCTTAATACATGTACATGTATAACAAAATCTACAGATATGTTTCTTTTATGTTGTAACTGCTGGAAGGCCTTCAGTTACCTTACAACTGTTAAAATGCCTTTTTTGATTATGAGCAAACTTCGTTGCTTAATTACGTATTTGTTATATAGTAATACAAGTTTAAAAGAGTTTAAAAAAAACACTTAATTTTCAAAATAGCAAGAGAATATGACATAATAATTCAAGTACCTTGCAATGTCTCATTGTTTCCGGTAAATGGTAATTTCGTTGTTCCTGGTGGTCCAGGGATACCCTTAGGCCCCCTGGCTCCTTTATCTCCCTTCTCTGGCTTGTAATTGATACCCATGTTACCTTTCTGACCGGGGTTACCTGGAAGACCTGGGGGACCCTGGTAGACAGATACGTTTTATTATTAAATTTCTACATTAAAAAAAAAAACCTACAAACATGTAATATATGACCATCAAATTGAGTCATATTTTAAACAAAAACATCTAAATGGTGAACCAATGTATCAAACTTGCTACTTGTTCCTTTATCATAATACTTGTTACCATGGCAATTAAAATTTGCATCTATAAACATGAAACATCAAATAGTTTTAACTACATTTAATTTAGTCATCGGGGTCAAGATACTGTGAAAATATAGCAAATCTGATAAACTTTGCACATAACACGCAAAGTGCCAACAAGATAGTAAATATCTTTATACATTTCAACTACTAATATATTTTCCATCAGATTTAGTGTTTTAAAAGTTTGTTCCTTGTCTCAAAGCATTTCACTTTAACAATTTAAGATTAAAACTATGAAACAAAAAGATGAATTACTGTATATCCACGTGGTCCGATGTCACCTGGCTGTCCTGGTAGTCCATCATTACCATTCAGACCCTGGAATACCAACAGCATTTTTGTATAAAACAGTCATGTATATTGTGTAAAACAGTCATGTATATTGTGTAAAACAGTCATGTATATTGTATAAAACAGTCATGTATATTGTATAAAACAGTCATGTATATTGTGTAAAACAGTCATGTATATTGTGTAAAACAGTCATGTATATTGTGTAAAACAGTCATGTATATTGTGTAAAACAGTCATGTATATTGTATAAAACAGTCATGTATATTGTATAAAACAGTCATGTATATTGTGTAAAAGTAATGAATCAAAACTGAAGCATGGTTTTATTTTAGCTTGATTGTGATTGCGATGAAAGCTTGAAATTTTATTAAACCACTTTAGAGTCTGCTTCCTGGAACAGACGAGAACTGGGTCAAAGGTGATAGAGAAATGTTTTACTGGGTCAAAGAGAAAATGTTTTTCTAGGTCAAAGGTTAGAGAGAAAATGTTTTACTAGGTCAAAGGTTATAGAGAAATGTTTTACTGGGTCAAAGGTTATAGAGAATTGTTTTACTAGGTCAAAGGTTAAAGAGAAAATGTTTTACTGGGTCAAAGGTTATAGAGAAAATGTTTTACAGGGTCACAAATTATAGAGAAATGTTTTACTGGGTCAAAGGTTATAGAGAATTGTTTTACTAGGTCAAAGGTTAAAGAGAAAATGTTTTACTGGGTCAAAGGTTATAGAGAAAATGTTTTACTGGGTCACAAATTATAGAGAAATGTTTTACTGGGTCAAAGGTTATAGAGAAAAAGGATATTGTAAAATGAATAAAATAAAACTAGCAAGATTCTTTAAAATGGCACAGAATTATTATTTCTTATAGATACAAAATGTTCAAAATAGCACTAGTAAACACCTGTAAATAATTTTCTTTCAATATAAAGATTATCTAATGTTAAAGCAATGTTTTTTTTTCTAGAAAAAACAATTAATATTAACAGTAAATAATATGAGAGAAACACAAGTTGGAAAAAAAAACTGTCCAACTTACTGGTGCACCTGGGATTCCAGAAGGTCCAGACTCTCCTTTTTGTCCTTTAAATCCTGCTACAGCTGTTCCTGGTTCCCCCTTTTGACCTTTAACTCCATCAAAACCTGGGATACCCTCGGTTCCCGGCTCACCTGGTCGACCTGCCACACCAGGCTCTCCCTATACAAACAACAAGATTGCAGTTATAGACTATACAAACATAATTATATAGAAAAAATAAAATTTAATTTATTTAAATGGGTAACGTCCAGTATGTGTATATATCATCATGACAAACTTATCAATGTCAAACCAGAATACTATTGCTAGTATTAAACATTAACGATACAACAGTTTTGGCCCCCATATCTTTTGTCACATGTATGATGTAAGAAACAATACAGTTGAAATGGATTTCATCAATATTATTTTTACATTTATTTTTTTTGTGGGGGGTGCAGGGCAGTAGTCAAACACAACTAGAATACATGATTAATAAATTAAACATAAATAAGCAAAACGTTTCAAACAAATATTGCTAATACTTGTATATCAATAAAAATCAACATTATAACATTGTTCAAACTCTTTTATCAGATAGCTTTATGTCTAGGTTGGATTACTTAAGGAATGTTAAATTGATTACAAAGTTTGGTTACAGTTTTTTTTTCTTCATTTTTTTCTATTTTATTTGTTTTCTCTGGAGTTGAAAATTAATTTGTAAACAGTATATGAGTCATCATAATAGCCTACACACCTATTTCTTACAGTGCCTTCATAAATATCTGTCTTTGCAGCAAAAACCAGAACTACTTTTCCTAAGACTTGCCAGGAAAACAGTATTCATACAGTCCCCACCCGAACTCCTATGATTCAACATTAATAAAGATGGTGGAAGAAAAAGGCAAACTGATTAATTACCATCTCTTTGAGAAATTTCTCTGAAAATGTTTATCCTCAAAGAAAAGTAGTTTATTCAGGTGTATGAATATCTGAGACCTATTTTCTCTCTCTCTCTTTTTTTTCCTGATTACATTGCAAAAATGTTGTTTATATAAGAAACTAATGGTATTTGTCTGTCACTAAATCTATGGAATGAGATTTTCTCTACAAATCCTAGTGATGAAAATCATTTTAGTAATCCCTGCTGACTAAAATATAAATTGGCAAGAACTACTTTTTGTGTTTTCTGGAAAATATTCCAGGTAAATGAAATACATCAGTTGTTACCTTGACTGTTTTGACAATATTGCATTACAATGTTTATTTAACCTAAAGAAATATAAAATAAGCAAAAGGAGTTTTTAAAGATATTATTTTAACTTTATTTTTTATTTTTGAATTTTTGCTATCATTAGTTTATGTGCCTTCATTTTCCTTACAAAACTGTCCCAAGTTCTTTTATAAAGGAACACCAAAGTATTTTTTGCAATGTTTTAACTTTCCACAAACAGAAACTATACAAACTAATATTGTTAAAACAGACAAAATCTGAAGATAGTTAAAATAAATTTAACACTGAAAAAAAAAATTCACACACTTAAAAGAAATTTAACTTTCTAAATTTTCTAATTTTACACTGAACTGATTGTAACAAGACTATGGAAAATATTTATCTGACAAAAACAGCTTTATACTAAATAATAGAGTAAAATAAGAATTTCTACGAATTTTCACACACAGCTCTTTATCTTTTTAGCTTTTAATCTTTGCTGAAACTCCCCCAGATTTTGAGTGTAAAGAACATGAACAGGTTGGCATGTGAGATTAGAAATTGTTGATGAATATGTCTGAATGTTTAGTCTACAAGATTCCCAGGCTCTTGCTGAATCAGCGGTTCCATCAAATCCACTGAAAGATTTTTCTTTGCTGAATTATAAAATGTAAAATCTGTATAATTTAACTGTTAGCCTGTTTGCGGCAACAGATACTCTAGTCTTTACCCATGCAACCAGTGCGGACCAAGATCAACATTTGTGCAGTCAGGTCTGATTAAGGATTACAGTGGTAGATATATATTTTGAAATTTTATCTTAAAATGATTTATGGTTGTATCCAGATTGAAAGAATGGTCAAGTCCATTCAAGATATTTAACATGGTAATTTTGACTTTTTATAATATGAAAAGCAAATGAAATTCTAAATGTGGTCAGATGTTGAAACATTTTATAGATTAAAACAATTACAGTAAAAGTTATTTTTTTTATTCAAGCTCCCACTAACCAAAAAAAAAAACATACTAAATCTATAGACAATTTATAAATCTATTGGCCTGACTTTGGTTTGGAATATATGCAATGATTGTGGTGTTCTATTAACATTTTCTCTGTTTTCTATAAACATTTTCTCTGTTTGTTATTTGATTTTTTTTTCTGTATCCTCTTTGGACATTATTTTTTGTTTGTTCTTTAAACATTGTTTCCCTTTGGTCATTGAAAATTGTTTCCTCATTATTTTATTCTTTAAACATTATTTTTGTTCTTTGAACACTGCTTTCTCTTAATTCATATATTTTTTCTTTGTTCATTGAACATTATTTTCTCTTTTTAATTCAATAATGTTTTCTTTTTGTTCTATAGACACTGCTCCTCAGAACTATGTTTTCTCCTTGTTTATTGAACATTGTATTTTATTTAGTTTTGTTTTGTTCAAAAGATCTTTATCTCCAATTTCAATATGAAAAACAGTCTGTGAAAAAGCAGTACTTATAATAAACCAATGTGAGAAAACCTTACATTATTGCCTTCATGCATATAAAACTTAATTACTGTAACCCTGAATGATTTAATTTGTCTGAGAAATCATTCTATTCCGCCTGCATCAAGTTGCATGGATTTTATATTAACAATAAATTGCTATAATTGTTTTATAAAAATTGTGAGGAATTTTTTTTACTTGCATAAGTTTCCCTCAATTTTCAAGGAAATTGAAGTATAGGAAATGGAAGTTTAGAGATAAAACTAGATAAACTCTGCAAAATTTTAGTATTTTGCACATTTAGAAAACATTTAGAATTATAAATAGAATTAGAAGTATCATAAATGGTTGGAATCATTTATGGTTTTGTTGGCCCAAATGGTTGAAATTATTTATGGATTTGTTGGCCCATGCTGTTCTTTACAATTCAGAATTAATATCAATAATTATTTCTATTCTTCTTAAAGGATATAAAGATATATCTAATGAAATATATTTTTAGAAGTTGTAAAACAGTAAAATTATATTGTTCGTGTAATCTCAAAATGGTTGTTTCTAGAAAGAGTTATAACATAGAATGTCTCTCCTATTTAACATATAAACATTGTACGTTAGCAGATTAAGATGTTCCCAAACAAATACCATTTAGCAATGATTTCATGTGCCATTTGGTCATTAGGATATATACAAATTTCAGGGTGTCCATTTGACCCTTGAAATGATTCTTTGACCCTTCAAATTTCAAAAAAACCTGATTTGACCATCAGGATTAAAACTGTAACAATCATATTTCTCTGATTCAGACATTTTTGGACCTATTCTTTTTCAAAACTAAAACATAAAATTTGTTAAGTGGAAGCAGCAGAGATATAGCTTCATACAGTTTAGCTTATAGCATATTGTATTTGTTCCACATATTAACTCAAATATAACTTTACAATCACACAAATAGAAATATCTAGACCCTTGGTACCTAAAAAATCTGTTTTATAATGATATATATATATCTCCTAAATGACTGAATGATGTTCTTAGGCTCCCACAGAACTGCTGACATTTTTACAAACATATCAGATATATGTTTCTTTTCCAGTCCATAACACTTGTATAAACATTCTTCAGATATTTGTAATCTCACAGACCAATAGCCCATTCTGGTTCTTGGCTTGAGGAAGAGATGATAGCAGAGTGACTTAATCAATCTCTTTCAGTATAAAGACTTAAGTCATTATGGCACCAGTCTATAGATAATGAATTGCAGACTGGTTTAACTTATCTAAATCTAGACTGTGAAGTAGACCAGTATGGTATCAGTCTATACAAAAATCAGATGGTGAACCAGTCAGGGGTATCTGATATACATGATCAGCACCAGGCCACTTATGCAAACATCAATTTTAACTACTCTGACATGGGGCACCTGCTGAGAGTAATTAACACCATTAACCTGGCAGAAATAGATTTGACCTAGTAATGCTTTTGTGGAAAGACTTACATAAAAGAAAAAGCCAGCTGTTGTTTAATTTGATTACTGCACCTTTACTATAACATATCTTTATGTTTCTTTAAAGGTTTATAAAACCTTATATTCAATAAGGATGGTATAAACTGTCACCTTAATTCTTGGTCTTTTATGAAAAAAAAAAATGAAAAAAACAACAGTGACATGTTTTTTTTGTAAGTTTTAACTATGAACTCATTTGTATCATATTTAAAAGTATTTAATGATCAGATCCTGATGAAGGTCATTTGTGACTGAAACTGATAGATATACAGATATATAGATGTACTGGTAAGGAAAAGAAGTTAAAGTTGAACATGGTATTTGACGTGTGTCTCCTTTTTCAATTCACTATTTCAACTGATTTTAAGTATGATAAAACATAAAAATTTTAATGAAGCTTTCCCTTAAACATTGACCTATCAAAATCAAGTAAGAAAATTCATAGGAAAAGGCCTCTACGAGATCTGGCACACTCGATGGCAATTGAAAGCCATGTCTCTATACATGAATACTTAAGTTAATCTTTAAAAGGTTTTAGAATTACTTTATAATTATGATTGTGTACAACAGATTTTATCATTTTTGCTTAAAACATATTCTTCCTAGATTTGAAATAAAGATAATTTCAACAAATTCACAAGACAAAATTATATTATTATTCTATTAGCAAACCATATTATTTGTTTGTTTATTTGTTTGTTTGTATGTATGATTTTTTTCATCTTATTTAAACATTAAACTTTGAATTATCAACATTGCACTAGTAAAAACATTATATGTAATATCTGAAATAAAATACATAAATGAAAATAGAACATTAAGGGTAACTCTAAATATATCTGCAAAATGAATTATAAACAGGATATTTTACAATAAAGACATTAACTAATAAATTACATTCAAAATATTTCAAATGATTTATTTTTCTCTTAATGCTTGTTTAAATTCAGGTCACAAGATTTTAGTACATTGGCCTTTAACCTTTATCCGGCCATGGACACCCCTCACTTTAACTTCAAATGGACTGTTCAATTTAAAGCAGAGCAAATCAATTTAATTCAAAGATTTAGAAGAATAATATTAAGCAAAAGAAGAAATATTAAGTAAAAGAATATATATTGTGCTCAAGAATCATTTATGGCAAAGATCCATCTGGAAAGTTTTAAGAGCTTAATGATTTTCTGGCAGTGGTAATCATTAATAATAAACATTTTAAACTGATGGCTATTATTTCTACCTTGAAATGCAAAAAGATTAATGGTTTCCTCTAGATAACTTTATACACATTAGCAAAGGTGTTCCCCATGGAGTGCATTACTGCCAATCACATTTAATGCATTCATTTACAATGGAATGCAGAAAAAAATAGGCCAGGAAATGCACTTCTAACTGAATTAACTTAACAGACACTTTATTTTGTTAGTCTACATCAGTATATTTATTCTGTTTAAGATTCTTGAACTAATCTACCAAACATAAACAATGATCAGAGTACTCTAACTATCAGTATTGCATAAAACGATGATGTATTATGAAACTTAATTAACTTAATGTGAACTTAATTAACTCAATGTGAATAAAATCATGAATCAAGTAAAACAATTATTTTGGAGATCCCCTACTTTACAATCAAATCAAATTTAATCGAAGTTTTAATGAATATGGGTAAATCATTCTTTTTATCCAAACTTCAAATTTAAAACCTGGAAAAACTTGGCACCACCCTGGCCTTATCACATCAAATCTTTACCTCTGACATTTTAATCAGTCTTTACTTCAATATTTCCTAAAATATCATTCAATAAAAGAGAAAATAGCAATATATTTTATCATTGCTGAAGATAATTTTTTTATCATGAATACCTAGCCAGAATTCCTACTTAAAAGTACATCTATCTCCATGGGAGAATGAAAGAACAGAAATATTTTACCATTGTTTATTATAATGGAGAAAGGTTTCACCTTTTCTTTAATGTGTCACAATCCATTTAGTTAAAATGTAAGTTATTTTGAATGCAATTCTGATGAATTTTTATCTTGGAAAATATCAAACTTTGTGATTCAGTATTTGCAAAGCATTTTTTTTATAAAAATTTCTATTCTTTATAAAAAGAAGGTTCTGGCAGGTGAGTCTGGAAGAGTTATTAATCATTCAGAATTTCGTTCTTGGCAGAAGCTTATGAAATTGATACTTTTAATGGATGGTACTTGTATAAATGTACCATGAAAATATTAACAGAGAGGAAAATTCCTAGAATATACTCATATCAGTCCATGTTCAAATTTTCCTCTCAAAAAATCTGAATTAAGGAAATTACCAAAAAGTAAGTAAATGATCCACATTTTGCTTTTGCACAAACATAACAAACATAATTATATCCTTTAATTTTCAAAGCTGTAATACTTGTAATATTATATTTATTTATATATCTGTAATAAATTCCTTTATTAAGAAATAGAATAAACTTTTCTGCAAACAGTCTTAGCATGTATATCTAGTTTCTTTAGATTAAAAAGAACTTTTTTCAGAATATTTAAACACTTGACTCGTCCTGTGGATAAAATAACTTAAGTTTCTGTTAAAAAGAAAAATACATGCAAATCATTATCCTTAACTAAATTTATAAATACCTGTGTTCCATTACATCCATCAAGACCTGCTGGACCTCTTGGACCTGGGGGACCTTGCAAACCCTGAAATACAGCACACAAAATATAAATACCCCTTAAAATATTGAATGTACAATTATAAGAAATTATTAAGGCAATGGATGAAATTTGGAATTTGAAATAAAATCCCAAACATCTTCAATAAAGCAATTCAATTAAATTTGATATAGGCAAAAATGACTATTAAAGAGGCTAAAAATAATGAAAATCCAAAAAATTATCCCAACAACACTAATCAGTATGTTAAAAGCTTGTGTAAGAAGCTTTTAGACACACTCTTAAATCTATCCCTGGAACCAACCAGTACTGAACAATGTGTTTAAGTTTCTGGCTAAAGGAAACAAAGGCTTGCCACTAACATGGTTTGACCCAACGCGGCTAGCGAGATCCTTTGATTACTAGTCCAGCCTGTTAACCAAACAGCCATAACCCTAATCCCTTTGTTAATTTTTTTACCATCATTTAAACTATATCAAAGCACTGAGTATTCGTGTAGATTAAAAATGAATCATTGAAATCCATAAAAAATATTGATAACTATCTTTTCTGTCAATTGTTTGAACACCATAATTAAAATAATTTTTAAAAGCCATGAAAGCTAGTTTAAAAGTTGTGCAAGTTCTTTGTATTCTTTTCATCCCTTTAAGGCAATACAAATACATTTTGTTTATACATTTTTTTTTTATAAAATAAAAGCCAAAACCTACTATATTTTATGACAAAGGAATCTTTCTATTATATAGTATGGACATTTTCTGAAAACTAAAACTAATTTTCATGAGTAACATCATAAGTACACCAACAAATTTCATAGATTCATGAATGTTGTAAATAAATGTACAACAAACATTGCCCTATAAATCAAGCTAGGATATACGGCATCTATGATTCACTCACATTCTTTCTTGAGTTTTACATAAGCAAAGAATTCACACACAGTACAAGTAGCTACAGTTTATTCTCTACTATCACTTTGCTTAGAGGCTATTATCTGAAATAATCTCCACCCCAAAATCTTGGCAATCTGTTCCTATATGAACTAGTGCATTCTGACATTCTGGTACACAATGATATGTACAAGATCTAATCAGTGTAAACAAGCAAAGTACATTACACAAAAACATGGAGGGAAAATCTGGAGCACAGTGCCAAGATAGCGTCCAGCACCACATAAATATTGCATGTTAAATAAGTGTCATCATCTTTTTTTCTCCTGGCAGTGAATTTTTTTACTTGCTTGAACCCGAGTGTATATGAGTCATATAAAATTCTGCTTGTCATCTTCAATTTGAACTTATCAACTTCAAGACTTATTCTTTGTCTTGACTATTGTTTTTAACACTAACTCCCCTCATACTGCATGTAAGCAAAAAGTGAACAATTTTCGACAAGCTGAAAGTCGTCTAATGGCCAAATAAAAAGTGGGACCAACATAGTACATAAAGCTTTCATACTGTTTAAGTCTCTAAGCTTAGTTAATATTCTGTAAAAATATAACCTACTAATTAAATCTGATGATCATGTCAAATACAAGTCAACCAATATTAGCCGATGAAGCAATTTTTGGGTAGAGTAACAATACATGTTAAATACAACGAATACTTACTGGAATACCGCTGATACCTGGAAATCCTGGCATACCCATTTTACCCTGAAATAAAAGGAAAACAAAATCAAAATACATTGACAATCATTTTCAAACTATTGACAATACTGAATGTGTTTGGAAACAACAGTTTGTATATTCAAAGCTTCCAATAGCATTCAATCAAATATTTTTTTTTTTTTTTTTTTTTTTTGGGGGGGGGGGGGGGGTAATTATTATTCTGATATGGTTTGCACTGTCACTGTAAAGGTCCTACTATGACTTATGACTTTCCTGGTGTAGGAAGGATCTTGTGCACCTCTGTGAACTATTTCATATACCATCGTGCACCTGATTAGAGCAGAATCATCAGCTCTCCCATACCTTTATCAAATGAATGTCATGTCTTAAAGGTCATGTCAAAGGTCAAACAGTCAGCAGTGAGGGTCAAGTGATTTAAAACCACCCCACCACGGAAGATCTGTCTAGTCTAATATCTAATTAGTAACTCAAATTGATAGTGGATCTGATGATATTTTTTCTATCAATAATTTGATAATTAATTAATTGTTTTAATGTAAATACATACATCATCATCTTAATTTCTGGCTTATATACAAACAAAATTTGAGTCAGAGAAAGGTAATCTGTTGAGATCATCAGAAAGATGAGATAGATTTCTACATAAAACATACAACTTTCACATTTCCTGTCTTCTCTAATGAATGCCAATTACATTAAACATTTCCTAGTCATCCATCTAGCTGCAATATTACACAGCTTAGCAATTAGTAAACCAAACAAAACAGCAGGTTCTGTGTGAAGAGCATTACATCAAAAACCTTTACAACTCTTATTTCATATATAATTTGCCTTCAAGAGGCTTTTCTTTGTTCAGCAGCTTTGGTTGATGATTTAACTATGTATTTTACTAATGAAAAAATATGGCTTTCCCACTCTCTCATGCCTGTAGGAGACTTATCTTTGTTCATCCACTTTTAATAATGGTTAAATATGCATGTATCATATGTATTATATGCAATCTTTATAATAAAATTATAAATGTTAAGGAAACTAGAAATGTGTCCACAGGACACTGATGTTGTCACATTTCACTGTTTTTGTCAGTTTACACACGGTCAGGCCAGCAATCAGCAGGATGAACAAAGGCAAATCAATGCCCTCCCCCCACCTGCTAAGTATATAGGGGCATGGCAAAAAAGATGACACTTTCTGTCTTATGTCTTAGCTTTGATATGATGATTAAGCAATGGGATAATCTAATTTGGCAAACTATCAATGGTATATATCTTCATTATAATGCACAAATATTGTTCACAAACAGACATGCTCATAACAATTAGTTTGACTCGGAACTAATTTTATGACTTGAGTACATGGTATAATTAATATATACCCAAGTAAAACATCAGTATGTACTATTGCAGTTATTTCATGTTATTTTGTTGTTTCAGCAAAGGGAGTGGTGTCCTGTACATAGCTGAATATTAAGAAACATCATGTGTATGCATGGTTTTCTACTTTACTCCTACACAAAGGTTAACCCTTTAATACTTTTGCCAGGTTAATCTTTAAATAATTTACCATTCAGCCACATGTAACTATTGCTTCCTATCTTTTATTACAAAATTACCACATAAAAAAGGTGGATGGGGTCAATCTCCTAATAATCAGAAGAAAAACCATATTTTATTACCCATTAACCTAGTCTTTGAATTAGCTAAAAAAAATCAGATAATCTCCCTTGTATTTTAAAAAGGTTTACTTCCCTTTTATGCATAACCCTTGATTCTAAAACTGTTCCATTGACTGCTGCAAGTGACCTAATCTACCCATGTGACCATTGCAGATCAAGATCAGCTGGCACATTCCTGACATCTGATCATGCTTCTGCATATTTTGAAAATTTCCCAAAAAAAAACGATGAATGGTTTTGTCCGGATTGAAAGATAGGCAAGTCCATTTAAGATATTTAGCTTGGTTAAGGGGTAATTATAATATTGAATACTGCTTTGTAGGCAGCTTTTTCATCTGACTTTGTAAATTCTCTAGCTGTTTGTATAACAGGTACATTTTATCCGATCATAAGACTTTGCTTTTGGCTGCACCTGTTTTACATACCAGTAAATATAAACTGAACAAACTTAGCACATGGCAAATGGAAATCAAGTGCATCCATTTACTGTAGCTTTTCAATCAAGCAGAACTTAATTTGGCACTTTGGAACACTATTTTGTACAGTTTAGTGCACTTTTTACGGCCAGTTTATGAACATGGCATGAGTGAGCTATTTTATTCATCAGAGCAGTCTTTTTGTTGTTGACAAGTTGTAAAAATTTGTTTTAAAAGTTCTTCTTATCTTCTGAAAATTGGTTACTGGCTGTCTTAGATTTTGATTTATTACTAAATTGCTTGAAGAACATGGGAATTCTAAATGGTCTGTTAGAGCCATATAATTGTCTCAAATGTACATTGACTTCCTGGTATTCCATCTACACATATCGTAAATCTGGCATAACTCATAGTTTAACATATGATTTACAAACCTATGTTACAGAGGTGAATGAACTTGTAAAAATCATGTTCCATCCCAGACTCAGTGAAGGGATGCTGAGTTCACAAGATTTGGTACAGTTACAATGTAATAAAGAAGGAAGTTGCATTTACAGACATGCACACCTGTTTATACATCAAAGTTATAAATAACTACCAAAAATATTTGCAATGTTGCACACATGTTTGAGATACAAAATTGAAAGATATCTCCCCCCCCCTCCCCCTCCCCCCCAACCCAAAAAAAATCGTCATTTTTTTAATCCTTTTTTCTTTAACAATTACATTTTATCACACACCTGTGCCGCTTTTGTGACTGGTGAGCATAATAGTAAGTAAGTAAGTAACGACTTTATTTAACGAGGCTTACACATTCAGTTTCCCGATCTTCCATGTGGGCCTCAGCATAACATTATTACAATCAGTTTACATGTACACAACATATACACAACATATATACACAAATATTATCAAAATAGATCAAAGTTAAAAAAAATCAGTATTGAACTTAAACCCATCAATATCCTCTATATGTCACTTGCTAAACCAAATAGAACAAAATACAATAGGTAATCCTAAAGAAAAGAACATTTTCTATGTTTTTTAATTTAAAATACAACAAAAATCTATTGAACCTTATCATTTTGGCTCAATGGTGATCTTAACTTCTGAGAATTTATTTAACCAGCTAACAAAGATGAAAATTTGCAAATCTTTCTTAATATTTCAGTAACACTTTCTGTAATAATTTTAATATAATATAATGGGATCTAGCAGGCTGGGAAAATGATTCGTCAAAATAATTATCTAAAATGAAACTTGCAATGATTCCATTAAATTAACAGAATATTTTGCAAACTGAATTTTCCAAACTTTGTTGCCAAGAAATGTACTCTTATAATAAATTATAAACAGCTTGTTTTTATGTGTTGCCATGGATAAATGTTGTAAATTGATATTGCAGTTGTTTTTGATTGATTCAACAGTTTATGTTATTAACTGACAGAAACCTAACAGTAGGCGTTTTGGTTAAAACATATTTATTTAAACTCCATTGCGATTGCGAAACAAGTTCCAGCTAAATAAATATGTTTAAACCAAACAGTAGGCAGTTAAACATAAAAAAAGTGTGTATCATAAGTTAAACATACTGTTTGTTATTTTAAAAACAGTTCAATACATTGAGGGCTTGGTGCGAAAGTGTTGAAACTCATTTTTGATAAAGAATGAGCTACGACCCTTTCACACCAAGCTGTCGATATCACTTATTCTTGTAAAACCACACCCAAAATTACTCAACATCCTATATCCTGCCTCCCAACCAAAAAATACAGCACTATTGTATATTTTAATAACTTTCAAATCTTTAAAGTGCATTTTTAAGTATCGACTGGTATTTATTAGTAAGCATTTACAAAATAAAACTGGTCAAGAATGGCACACTAACCAATTTATTGTTTGGAATTATTTTTATAAACAGATGATTTACTAGAATCATTAATAGTTTGCCGATTTACCAAAGTAAATATGTTACGATTCATTTGAAATACTGCAATACTATCGGATAAAAAATAATTTCAAACACTAAATTTATTATTTATTTAACATTAAGAGTTTTTGCAATATCATTGTTAAGGGTTTTTTTTTTTGTTTTTTTTAATTTTCAATATTATTTCTATCTTAATTTAACTTACAATGTTGTATTAATAACAGGATTTTTATTCCGAAGAAATTCCTTGATAATCAATGTATATCTTCAATTAAAATTTTGCCTAAAATTCTTAAAAACACGACTTTGGATGCAGGATGTTGCACTTATTCATTATCAACAATCAATCTATGTCTTCAATTTTCATGTCATTTTGTTGTGATTAATGCTTCCGAGGGATCACTTTGTTTCAAGATTTTAATGTATTCTTTAAACATAATCAACTAGCTTACGGAACGTCGGTGGTTCTACTCAGGTGCCCGTTCGTGCCTGAAATAATGCACGGAAGGGCACCTGAGGTCTTCCTCCACCAGTAAAGCTGGAACGTCGCGATATGACCTATACTGTGTCGATGTGACGTAAAACCCAAAACAAAAACAAAAAAAACAAAAACATAATCAAACAATTTTAAACTGGATGCCATCAGTTTTTTTTTGTCTTTCAACGAATTGCTCTTCAGTAAATTATGCAGGAATGAAGGGGTATGCCTCTTAAAATATTCTTCCATGCTTATACTTAAAAGATGCAGTACAAAGGACAATTTCAATTTTTTTAATTTAAAACTTTTGAAATTTTGCATGTTATAAGAGATAATTTGTATTGAAATTTTTTTGCTCCTGAAGTTATCATATGTATGTCAAACATTCAAGTAACACTCTGGTGGTCTCGACTAAATTAACTTCAGGTCGGGGTCTGTTTGGATAATGACAAACACTACCTTTCACCCGGCATCCCCCTTTAATTTGTTCAAAAAATCTTCAATTTTCTACACCATTTGAAACAAAGATTTTAAAATTCTTTGAGCAATTGGTCTTATAAAATGTCAGAATTTATTTCTGACATAAAGCAGACGGCATCACGGCATCACCAGTCTGACATCGTTGTGATAAACATCAGGCACCATAGACTTCCACAATTTCATATCTACATATTTATCATCCAAATCTATGATACTTGGAATCCGGAGTCAAAACTGTGCCAAGTTAAAGATTTTTTTTTTGTATAATACAAACCCTCGCCAAAATGATGAATACAGGTAAACTATATGTATACTCAAATGTTTTCAAAATCTAGGAATACTAGCATTACTTATCAGTTATAGGAAAACATCATGCACTTTAATGCATTTATTTTTCTGAGGTATAAAATTATCAGTGATTGATAATCATTCTAATAATAACTGCCTCACAAACTGACTTAAGTCTAAATTTGTTTTTCTATGTTTTTCTGAGTTGAATTTTATCCCGCTTAGACCTGTCAATATGATGCTATTTAAAATTGTTAATTTTTTATAATTTTATCAAACTTTTTGATAACCACTTTCAATCGCAGACCAATTCTATTGGTACATTCTATGAACATTTCCAAAATATACAAACTGATTATCATTATGAAGGCACTTCTGTCACACCCAGAGCTCTTATTTTACTAAGTTTGTTGCCGAAATTTGCCCTTTTGTTATTATCTTAAATTCCAACTTCAAAAAAAAAACTTACATCTGCTAAATGCAGCAAAATTAAATATGTAATAATAAAGGAACATAAATATTGTCACTTTATTGGGTATGCTAGCGCTGTAAACAATGCTTGAAAATTCCCCTATGAGGAAAGGACAATGTAAAATTCCCCAATCCTACAAGGACAGAACACACAGTGCCCTAGGCCCCTCACAGCTTAATATTGTGATTTACGAGGATGTAAAAATTATGTATAAACAATGAAGTACTTACTCTGTCACCTTTGGGACCGTGGATACCTGTTGAGCCTGGTTCACCTTTAATGCCTTTAGGTCCAATCAGCCCTTCTGGTCCCTCAAACCCAGTGTTTCCCTGAGGACCCTGCGGCCCTGGGAGTCCTGGAAAACCCTGGAAACAAAAAGAAATAGAATGATTTTCTTCATTTTGTGTTAAAACCTACAAAGAAATAGAATGATTTTCTTCATTTTGTGTTAAAACCCACATATATATATATGTATATCATATAGTGGGTTGGGGTTCACTGGTTCTTAACTGTTTTATAACAATTACTATTTTTTCCTCTTGCAGTCCAGTCCTTGAATTTTCTGTTTATCATGTACTTTTTCTTTTTCTTTTTGACCTTAAAACTGCTTCTTTAGTATTGTCTATTGGCTGAGTTAAGAAGAAAAGTAGTACGGCAAGACACCAGTGAAAATATGGAAAATATGTTTCACTGTAGTGAAAAATTAATTTTTTACAGTGAAAATATGGAAAATGAAACTACGTATTTTACGTCATCAATATTTCATTTATAAGTATATAATTACCGGTTATGATTATAATAATAATGATAGTATAATATTATGAATATAATATGATGAGAAAGTCAGTTAAAAAGCTATTCAAACATTTCTATAAGAAATGCCAGTAAATCGTACTATAAGAAGTTTTATTGGGACTTACTCTTGATCCTTTCTCTCCGACACATTTACATCCATTATTTGTCGTACAACCGCCACATTCCGGCTGAGTCTCCGACCGATTCCGCTGCTGCTGAAATAAATTATTATATTGTATAATGTAATCATAAATAATTTCATTAAATTGTAGATGAAAAAGTTGAAAAGTGTTATAGTTAAAAGATATGTCAAACCTTCATACAGTCAAACCTGTCAACAAAGGTTATCTAAAGGAGAGACCAAACATGGTTGTTATATACAAGTGGTCTCGCTTAAGGGGTGAATCTGTTTGATTAAATCAATGAACAGTTGTTGAAAAAAAGTCTTTATTCACAGACTGGTCTTTATCACAGGTTTGACTACATTAAGTCCAAAGTTGAATTACATTAAAACTGCTACAAAGCAACGAGACAGTTGGTTGTTGTTGACAGGTGTTGTTTTAGTGAGGTTTTGTGAATTTATTGTCAAGTCTTACTTTGGGAAGGATTGATACAGCTGGTTTAATTTATAAGCTAACTGTTGTACATGGGGCTGCGCATCAGGGGTTTCACTGTATGATAATTAGTTGAGGACAGCCTAATTTTTTATTGACTTTCATACAACCAAGTCAAGAAAATATTCAAAGTTTTACTGAGTTATTAAAATAAAAACCTATCTGATAATGGCAACTTTAGTACATTATTTTGTAAAGTGAAAATGTTTGTTTTTTTTAGTTGAAGTTGCACACTAATGGCTTTGCAGATGATGGGTCTTATCAATACTGAAGAAAAAACATTCTTAACTTAAAAGCCTACAGCTGGTTTTAATAAACTGTTAATAAAATATCTCTTAGCCAATTTCAAAAAGAATTATTTAGAAGAATGAATGACTTTATTCTGGAATAAACATCCAAAAGTTGACTGATACCATATTTAAAACACATAAATGACAAAGACAGTAAAATGATGATGAAAATACGAAAAACCTTGCAGTGAAGAAGCAAAATGACCAAAAACCTTGCCTATCAAGAACTTACAAAATAAATGCCTTCAGCTCAACTGTTTTCATGATGATGGAAACATATTTTATAAAGACCATAAAGATGCTAAGTATGTCTGCAAATGAAAGCTTTTAAATAATAAACTTCTCTAAGAGTTTATCCATGGCATCTTGCATAAATGACATTAATTAATTGAAGACATCATAAATAACTTTCCTACTTCCTGTCTGAGAGTGTTATGATTATTCATGGGGAAGTATAAATCATAAAATTTCTAGAATAAAAGACAGGTGCCTTCTCTGCGTTTTAATCCTTAGCCATCTGAAAGCTACCCCACAGTGCTCTAACTTCTTCCCTTAGCCTCTTGATTTTGGGAAGTCAATGCTAAAATTGCTAATTTGGGAAGTAAAAATACTGGTGTAAGTTCAGATTTTTGGGAAAACTTTATAATTTTCAAGAATTTCAATTGGGAAGAGAACTTTTATAGTCCTCTTATATATTAAGTTGAAAAATTATGGCCAAACAGGCCTTTGCAAACATGTTGGTACCAGACAGGAAGGCCAGTATCCTTTACTATTTTACTTTCAATATTCAAAAACTAAGCAGACGATAAATTTAGCAGACAACAATTTTAGAAGGCGAGAATTTTAGCAGACAACAATTAGAAACAATTTTTTTCGAAGTTGACAATTTTAGCAGACAATAGTTAGAACAATTTCAGCAGGCTAGAATTTTAGCAGTCGACAATTACATATTTAGCAAAAATAAATCTTAGGAGTTGACAATTTTAACTGCACACAACAATTTTAACAATTTTAGCAGCGGACAATTTGTCCCAGCATGTAAAGGTTTAGCAGACTGGAATAAAGAGTTTAGAAGCAAGGGGAGTATAAACAGGAGCACAAGCGTTGAAAGTATGAGAGAACGGAGATATGTAACAGAGCAGAACATCAGCAATGTGAGTAATGTACTTGACCTAACCTCATTAAAATACTTAGCCTACGAGCCATGTGCTCTCTGCTCTCGTACATTCTTGAAGGAACAATGTACGGAGCTACCCTAAAATGTGTTTAAACGAATAGTGCAGACATATAGCGCAGACCGGAAAATTGAAAAAGAGGTTTTTATTTTAAAAGAAGTCTTATTTTAACATAATTATGGCTGCACTTTAAACAGTCCTCAATTTTTTTTAACATTTTTAAGTTTTGAGTCATTGGCAAGTAAAAAGGAAATATTAGCTTAACAATTTTCGAGGCAGTTTTCTTGCATTTAAAACAAATAAATGAGTTTATTGTAGCATATCAAAATAATTCACATTGCAGCTGCGTCGAAAGAAAATACTGTTCACATCAAAGAAAGATATAAACGTCTTTTACTTACAAAGCAAAGAAATAGAAATAAAGCTAAGATTTTCAAGGACAGCCTTAAGTTCTATGCACATGTTTTGCACATTCCGAATATTTTAACATCAAAATAATACAATGAAACCCCTTACAGTAACTATCAATAGTTAAAAGGTAAAATTTAAGTATTACTCATTGTGGAAAAGTTTTAATGTTCATAATACAAAACTCTTTTGACTTTTTTGTGTTGGCATGGACTTTCAGCTGAGGCCATCCTTAAAAAATTTTTGCAGTAACCCGACCCAGAATTTTCATGGTGGGTAGGTAGGTCAATTTTTTTTTTTTTTATTGAACTGTACTCCCAAATAAACATGGAATTTCAAAATGCTGGACAATATATGCTTTGATAATCTGGTAACAATTAATAAATTGATAACTGAATTCTAATTTAATAAGACCTACAATTTATTTCTTCTATTAACCTTAAAAAGAACAAAAACAAAGCACAAGGCATAATTTTCTGATTCAAAAAAAAAATCTTTTTATCCAGACCATGAAAAAAAACTTTGAGTAGGGGCAAATTTTGTGAGTCGGTCGCGTTACTGCAAACAAACATTTTTTTAAGGATGGCCTGAACGTGGTTTTAACACAGGCGGCAGTATCAGTGTTTGGACACCCCACCCCTATCTGCCCCTTGACCCCTACTACAACCCTGAAAAAAAATTCAACACTCTAAGGCTTACTATAAGGTACCAAATACAAAACCACCGATGAAATTATATAAAAAAAAAAAAATTTCCACTATCAAAATTATAGTTATAGAAAGATGTGAAGCCTTCTATATGTCCATTTGCCAAACAATGTGGAACACGGGAAATCGTCGTTTCGGCGACTGAGGCGCATTCCGGCGGGATTTCGCTGCATCATTCGTTAACATCAATAAAAAGAACTTGAATTCCTCAGTTTATGTAATTCAAGTCCAACAAATATCACTATCATTCCGATTTTTTTCTGTTTCAGGGTATTTTTTGAATTGTCGTAGCCAGTTTGCAGTCTGATACCTGGGTTGAAATACGCGATCTGATTGGACGAGCCAAATTGGACGTCCAATCAGATCGCGTATAACACACAGGTATCAGAATCCAAAATGGCAACGACAAGTCAAAAATTACCGTGAAATAGAAAAAATCGATAGAATATTGATATTCATTGGACTTGAATTAAGTAAGCTGTGGAATTCAAGTTCTTTTTATTGATGTAAATGAATGATGCAGCGAAATCCCGCCGGAATGCGCCTCAGTCGCCGAAACGACGATTTCCCGTGTTCCACATTGTTTGGCAAATGGACATATAGTAGGCTTTACACCTTTCTATAACTATAATTTTGATAGTGGAAAATTTTTTTTTTTATATAATTTCATCGGTGGTTTTGTATTTGGTACCTTATAGTAAGCCTTAGAGTGTTGAATTTTTTTTCAGGGTTGTAGTAGGGGTCCAGGGGCAGATAGGGGTGGGGTTTCCAAACACTGATACTGCCGCCTGTGGGTTTTAACTGTAAATGCTGACTGAGTAGAATTAATCTTTTCCCTCTAAACTATTTTCATTTCTTTCATTTTTTTCTCATTTCCCTTTTTTTCAGATTTTCTTAGTGACTCATATATATCTAGACAAGACTTTTCTTCACATACACTGGGAATCTCCTACTCTTGCCAGATGGAATCAATTAAAGAAAACCACTATCCTAAATGCCAACTTCACAAATTATATAGAAAATGACTGTATAAACAGCTGAATGTTTTAAGTCAGAGCCTACTGGATGAGTGATGTGCTTAGATTAATTAATATTTTCAAGATTTTTGTTAATCCTTACAAAACAGACAGCTTCCAGATAAAATTCTCGGTGGATTTATTCACACTAGTTTTGCTAACTTTTCAGTTTGAATAACAGTTTGATTGGTTCCAATTTTTTTATTTACATAAGGAAAAATATGTTAAAAGATCTGTGATCATTTAATAACATGTATTTGGTACAAGTCCTCTTAAAAAACTGTAAACTTATTCTTATTTCTGTAATGAAAAATTGACAACCAACAGAGTGACACTATCTGACCACATATATTTCTTTCCTTATTATAATAATTTTATATCCTTATCAAAGAAAAGTAATAAAATAAGTAAGTGATGCACATTAACATGGAAGCAAGTTAAAAATATCCGAAAACCTGAAAACCCTTCAGGGCTTCAGTTAATGGAAGTTTGGGAGTCATTTACTCTTGTGACTTCTTGAATCTTCTTTACCTATATAATGTGACTTCCAATATCAGAGATTTTGCAGTATCTAACTTCCAAATATTGAAACTTAATGGAAGCCCTGCAGCCCTTAATTCAGTATCATTTCAATAGGTAGAAAAAGAGCGCTTTCAGGAGTAAGAAAACAAAATTAATCTAAACAGTGAACTTCAGGCAAATGCCTAAAAACTTGTACCTTTGCTTCCCAGCATTGTCTTAAATTACCTTTAAAATATGATGATGACTTTAAACATAGGAATTCAATGCATCATTTTTCAGTATCATTAACAGCATTTGCAATACCCACACACTCTCCTATAATACCTCTTTCCCTCCTACATGTCATTATATATACCATGAACATCAAAAGATTTCCCAGCAATGGCTCAAGCAATATACTCTAAGAGTCAGAATAAAGTGGTGATAATAGAAAGGCAATAACCAACAGAAAGTTTCTAATAATTGGACACAAGTTGGCATCATTCCTTCACAATAAAAACGACATAGGAACAATAATTCGCCACATCAGTAAAGCCTCATTTAACAAGATGGGAAATATTTTCAGAAGTTTCAGTTTTCCTTGGTCTGCTTCATGAATCAGTTGTAGGAATTGCTGGAGTTAAAGAATACCACAGAAGAAGGTAATGAGAAAAACAGGCCAGTATGGGAGCTGGAGTTGAAATTTGCTTGCATAAGCCAGAGTCATTAAAACACTTGCATAATGTTATAGAAAGGTATATCGAGACAATGAAAGCTGGGGTTGAAATTTGCTTGTATAATTGAGCTAATAAGCCAAAGCCAATAAAACGCTTGCATAATGTTATAGTTATGAAGATTGGGTCAATGAAAGCGCGAGTTGAAATCCGCTTGCGCAAGTTGAAATCCGCTTGCATAATTGAGTAATGAAGCCAGAACCTATAAAATCCTAACAAAATGGAACTGAGTTAGGGAAACTGAGCCAATGAAAAGCTTCAATAACCTGAAGTCTGACCAGGTTCTATACCTGAGGTAAATCTCAGAAAGAAGGGAGCATCCATTTCTCAATTCAAAGTAGGGAGCATCCATTGGGTTTAAAGTCGTATTAGATTTTAATGCTGTATTATAAAAAAAATTTCTTAAAGTACAACTTTATGCGATTCAAATCTCTTTAACAAATCTTTACGCAGGGAAAAAGCTCAAGTCTGATGTTGTTTTAAAGGTCTGCTGTCTACATGTTGATGAGTTTAACATAAGGGGTAATTAATCATAACTCCCCCACAACTGTTCCAGAATCTTACAGAAAAATATGTTAACTTCCTATGAGTGTCTGCTGTAGTTAATATATTCTTGGGTTTATCATACAATTTACTGTATAAATTTCCATAGTAGTGTTTTTTTCTCTGAGGATCTTTGTTTTTGCTCATTACCAACATCAAAGGAGTTTGTTTAGAGATTTATTTGAAAATGCATTAAATGTTATAAAAAATGAACACTTAATTTTTTTACTTAATATGCCTCCACTTTTAATGACTTGCTTGTACTATATGTGTAGTAGTCAGGCTTGTCTGCACATATGTGTAATTGTCTGCACATATGTGTAATTGTCTGCACATATGTGTAATCTTAAAGGGACTCCACTGAGATTTTTTTGACAGAATGGGACATGAAATAATTTTTGGAGATTCTTATACAATTGCAACAACTTAAGCGAAAAATTTCAGATCATTTGCCCACTATTGTTTTTTTTAGAACAATTATTTCATGATGCAAAATGAGGTAAAATGAAAAGCATTTAAACCTGTTTAACTCAAATCTTCAAACCATTGTGAATAGCACTTCAGAATGTAACAATAATATATCACTTAAATTAATGAATAAATTGTGTCTACCCCTAATGCCTAGGAATAATAATAATAAAAAAAAACAACAAATAAATGATAAATTAATCTAATTTTGGCATTGAATTATGCATATGTGTCCAATTTTGAGTTAAGCCTGCTAAATTTTGGCATTAAATTATGCATATGTGTCAAATTTTGAGTTTAGGCTGCTAAAGCTTAGAATAGACCCTTCTCAAATTATATGCATACCTGGAATTCCAGAACCAGAACGAGGTTTAAATGGCACAAATGTAAACACACTGACCACTCTTATCTCACTATATAGCCACGATGTTGGGTGTTAACAAAGAAAAGTTCTTATTATCATTTTTGTGTCCCAATGTGCTATTCTGATGGTAAATATAATTTACCATATTCCAAAGGATAAAGATTAAAATAAAACACACAACAAATTATGGATGACTAACTTTCTAAGATAAGAAGGGATAAAGGGTCATTGTAAAAGGTAAGCACCTAAAAATAATATTTTGTAAACTTTGACCACTATATGAACAGAATAATATTTTTGTAAAAATACAGATTTTGTAAATTTAGAATAAAATAATGGGAGAACTGCTTGCTTTTAATCTAACAAGCAATTGAAACTTGTAAATTATTATCAGTTCAAATTTATGTTACAAATAGAGGATTGAAGCTGACTATTATAGTTACCATATCATTCCTTATTATATATATATGTTGTATATTTTAGGGTCACTGCATCTACTGTGGTGTGTTCCAAACATTTTAAACTGAGGATTACAACTGGACTCCACTTAAAAATGGTTCTATTCCACCAGTGATTAATTGGGTTGAACAAACAACTCCAATTAAGAAGGCCACTTAGAAGAAAAATTCTTTCACCAAAGAAAATGCTCATTGATAGGTAATCTTTATGATAAAGTCACTGATTTAACACACATATTCATCATTTCATTTAAATACATATAATATAATGGTTATTTATGTTTAATAAATGTATTTGCTTTAAATATAGAAAAAAAACATTTAAATTCTCACTGATATTGAATAAATAATATGTTTTGGTAAAATATATATCTTTCAGCATTGTCTATAATAAGAATGAAGAAGATAATGCAACAAGTACCACTGGCCAACCATCTACATCTTATGGGTCTACAGAAACATAAGAAGAAAATGATATTTAAATGCTTCATGAGGCTTGAACTGGAGGAGACCAAAAAGATGTAAAGACCCTGCAACTCAGCTGAGTTTGTATTGAAAATACAAAGGAACATGCACACGTTTGCATTTGTGTCATTGTTACATGGATGCATGTCAGATGTTGAGATCTAATGGAACTTTTTGAAACTGGTGATGATGTGATGGTTTTTATATGTATATTTAAATTGGTTTTCAATAAAAAAAGGATAATAAAAACAATATAATATTAGGAAGTATTAAAGTTTAGTCTTTATTAAATTTTGAAATAAATAAGAAAATTCATTCTTTCTCTGTAATCTATGGCATTTCCCTTAATTATATTGCGCAAACCAGTATCTGCTGGTAGTATTGGGAAGTACAAATTAAAAATTCATAAAGTACATGTATACATAAAATTTGGCTAGGCAGAAACTATAGTAAACGGTCTTTATAACTGAGTCAATAAATGTTTGATATAATCCACCCAATACACATCTGATAAAGATTTACCACAGGTCATTAGGGGCTTATCTGTAAGATTCAATTTGCAATTACCTTTATGCTGGCATCAAGAATCCATAAATAACAGAACAACAAAGATTATATAATACAAGACACCACAGATTTATATCTATAAACCTTATATTATGTTAGGACAGCAAAATTTAAACCGAAAGTAAAAAAAAAATCTCTTCTCTTACTCACTTCTTATAAATGGATACCTCATAAATATAATTGATTTCTTTATAGAGGGATTAACTTTGTCTTGATTAATATATAACTCTACAAATGAGAAATTAATGTTAGGAACCAAAGATATGTATACACAGCTTATACTGGCTTATCAGCTTGCCAGTTACGCCTCGTTCTGGTTCATGTTCTAAAAATAGCTGTATAATATTAAGAATGGTCTATTAATTATTTATTGCTGATTCAGCACAAATTATAAACAGCTGATACAGCTGTTTAAAAGTTAATGGTCAGTCTAGTTAATTGGATCAAGATATACATCCTGGTCATTTCACACTTTGTTAATGGATTTTAGGAATCAAGTATCAGATAGGCTGGGCTTATCAGTTAATCAGTGAAAATCCAAGATCAAGATGTTTATATATGAAACCACCCAGAGTTCTGGGATCACAGATCTGTTATAGATAAAATCATTCTTAGATAATAATCAACAGCCATGGTAGAAAGCAAAAAGAAAATTCCTCTTGAGCTGAGAAATGAAATGATTATGAAAGATTTCTTACTCTCTATAATAAGAACAAAAACATGTCTTAAATCTGTAACTTAAAAATAGTCATGTAACATTACTAGAAACAAATCACCACCTTAGTGCAGTAACAGGTTAACTGCTTATATAATTAATAGAAGTTAACCCATCAATGCACTAAGGTGACAAAATGTGTATTATAAAACAATTCAACTTTATTCTAATGGTCATTTTGCTCTATATGCTGAAGTAAAAGTACAACACCCAAAACTTCTTACAAAACACTGAAAAAAATTATAATTTCTAATGTTAGAAGTAGCAAAACGTTTATTTACTAATTTGTCAAAATGAAATTATAATTGGATTGTAATTGTTGTTCTTTAGAATAAACAGACATGTTTCTCAAAACTATCAAACTTTTAATAAAATTTATACTAAACAGGGGAGGTAATCAGTATGAGAAGCAAATATAAAGGGAGATAATTAATATGATACAGGTAACATATTGAATGCTAACTTTTTTAAAGCAGGTACAGTAATGTTAATTCAATATAGGTTAAATTGTTTGCTAACATTTTCAAGTCTGACATTTTGACCTAAAAATGCTAAGTTAAAGTTTACTTTTCAGTTTTTGTCATATTTTAATTCAGTGTTAGATAAGAAATCTTGATGGACTTGGCAGAATCTCCCCATCAATATACAACATACATTTCTGCAAAGTTTCATTACCATCTGCAAACACTTAAATTACAAACAATAATTAATTTGCATTCTAAAGCTGTAAGTTCATATTTTATTGATGATTATTATAATAATAAACTGTTAAAACAAAAGATAAGAAAATGACAGTCCTAAAGTTTATTCAAGTCCAACTGTCCTTCTACATGTGCAGACAGGGTGTATGATTATTTACTTAGAAACAAAAGAAACCTGTGTCTAATTCCTATGATAACCCTGACATGGAATAAGTAAGTGTTAGAACCCAGTAGGTGGTCAGGAAATAATGCAGCCATTTGACATATGTGCCATGATGAAAGATAAGAGCAAATAAGTAGATCTATGTTTGAACGGCTAGAGGTGTGAAAAAATCCTGCAGGCCTAGATTTGCTGACCACAGGATGCTGACCACTTATCATAAGTTTTATCTTTGACCTAAAGAACATTGGCAAATATCAAAGAGCACACATGACAAAGATTTGAAGAAAGAAGAAAAAAATACCATAGAACTGAATAGAACAGATGAATAGAAAGTGACTTTAAAATACTAGTTAAATGTATTATATTTAAAAGAGCTCTATCATTATAAAATGAATTCTTGAAAAAATAAAATAAGATAATGCCAGTGAACAAAAAAACAACTTGTTTTGAACATTCCAAACTAAATAAAATGTTTATTATAAACAACCTCACCTTTCAAGATAAGAAAAACTTGAATTTTTTTTATAGGAAATATGAAAAGACATAAACAACAAAGTTAACATAAACACACAAATGTTACATAGGCTTATCAGCAACTGGCTTATGTTTCAAATATATAAGATTCTTAATCAAATTAAAAATGAATCCTATATATATGGCATACACAGTGCATAACACTTATTATAAATAAGTTCTGTTCCAACAATAGTATTGCACACTCTACGTAGGGGAGTAATCACTGATTACTTTATAAATGTATAACAATAAGACCCCAGAGATAAATATTAAAAAATTAACTCCTTAAAAACACTCAACATTCACCATACATAGTCAACGTTAAAAATATTGACTGTCACAGGATCAAAGGAAAAACGCTTATTAGGTCAATATTACAGGATGGTGCATATGACAATTTACGCATTTTGGGATATAAATTTTTTGAGTAATAGCACATGTGATAAAAATTTTCCTCCTTTAATTATACTTAAATAATATCATGTATAATTGAGAAATTGTTTTTTTAAAATGCTGAATCATTTTCAAATGATCAACTTACCCGTACTTGGATCTGAAGACCGTATAACTACAGGAGGAAACAAAAGAAGCTTGATATAATTTTAATAAAAGGAAAAATGGAAATAAACTAAGAATTTCTATCTCATAATAAAACTATGGGGTTCATGCTATATATCATTGTAAATCGTGGTCTCAAGCATTTTTTATTGTCTAATATATCTATTATTGACACAAATTGTATCAGACTATAATGATGATAGTGGCTTAATCAGTATGGTTCAATACACAGATTAACATATAATCAAACGCTTAAGAACCAGTCTGCCAGACAGGAGCTTAATTGGCACCAGTGGGGCACCCCAAGGGGAAATCAAGTAATACTCAAAACGCCAAGAAAAAACGCTATAAACTTAATAATCAAAAGTCAAAAATAGTTTTATAAAATGAAAATCATTATTATTTATTTTTAGGTTAAAAAATAAATGCAAAAACTCACCTTAAATCCATGATTGTTCTATATATACATCCAGATTAAAACCAAAGAGCGCTCCGTAAAAATGGAGCTATGCCGTTCAAAACGGCTTTCAAGAAAGCACCTTTTTACGAGTTCCAAGCCCTTTTCCTGGCTTTAAAAAAGAATTCCTACTTAAAACAGCTGAGTGGACTCAGCGCTGCCCACTCCCCGACCCTCCTATCCAAAATAAGTTATATAAAACACACTTTCATTAATAATTTTCAACTAAGATGTTACTCCGATCCTAGGTGCTTCCAGCTTCCAGATAAATGGCGAGAACTAAGGAATATCAGGTTTCACGGAAGGCGGAGCCAAAATTTCCGAATACGCTTCAAACCGTAAGATACAAATTAAAAATGTTGAGTTCGTATTTAGTTTGCAATATAAAGAAAGTATTTACTGACCACTTAAAAAAGAATTTTTAGTATCTCCTGCCTTTAAGTTTACTTTTAGCGCGCTTTATTCATAAGTAAGGTCTAGACAGGAAATAAGTTGTGAGAATGAGCGTCTATTTTCGCCTACGGAATGCTTTTCAAATAAACGGAATGTCAAAAATTGCACTTGTGCGACAAAACAATATTGTTAACTCCAGATATTAAATATATCCTTTACACCTACAACATTTTAAACAAGAAACTCTTTTGAGTTAGCACTTCATGTTCCTACTTTCGTTTGCACGGGTTATTTGCATATGATTGACAGGCAAAGTGCGCAGCACGAGATGTTGAATGGCTTTGTCGAGGAAATATTCATCCGCCAAAGAAAAAATAACACTTCTTTTACATTAGTTTATCAATTACGGATATACCAATGAAGGAAAATTATTCGTGAAATGAAAACATTGTAAATAAATGATGATTTTTCACAAATAATTACGAACTTGCCGAAATTTATATTTTTCTATAAAAAGGCTACTGAAAATAGTTCCGGTTGCAGAAGCTGGCATAGCGTAAGGATACTCCGCTGAAAGTTTTGTAGTTACCCGGTGAGTATATGAAGAATATTCTAAAGATGGGTGGGTACCCGGATTGTAATAACTTGCGGATAATTGATTTGAAAACGTGTTTGTAGGAGAGTGTCTGTTTTATCGTACTACGCCCAGGATTCTTATCCCAATTCAGTACTTTTTATATACATGTGTTTTAGGACATCAATTATCCAGTTCCAAGAATGAACGACTTCCTGTGATTCCGTTTACAATTACTCACTCTATCTCGTGGATATATTATTTCTTGGGATACTGGATATGATTCTTAACGGGACGATAAGTGGGGCATCTTACACGGGGCATTTTTTACATTGAGCACTCTTATTCCCTCTTTTTGTACAAGTACATATAATTTTTTCGTATTTATTTGATATAACTAGATAGAAGTTCGTTGCGTGTTCAAATTTGACTGAGTAATCTCACATGTTATACTTTAACAGGGATTCGTTAATTTAACGGAATCCTATCTCATTTTGATATGCTGTCAATGCTTAGTGTTTAGTTTTTTTTTTCAATATTGTTGTTTTATTTAATTTTGGAAGGTAGTGGATATGGCTGAAATTGTTTTTCGTAATTAGATACTCATAATAGAATTTGTTAATATTGGTGAAGATATGCCTATCACATCAGCATCTGCACTCTTTTTTCTATTAACTATATTTATACTGAAAGATATGGAATATTCATGTAATATAAAACTGTTACTTGATTGTTTTTTGATAATTGTCTATAGTTCCTAAGTTTTATATTTTGTGGCTTAAAAATCTTATAGTCAACGTACAAAGTATTTTTAGATGGACTATGTACTTCGCGTTGGCGATGGCATTTTTTTTTTGACCTGTATCTGCATCCCGAGTCCAAGGCTCATGATTATTATTAGCTGGTGGCAATGCAAAGGTTCTTTCCACTATTAAATTTGTGCATCTTTTTTTGGATGTCACAAATATTCTACATTTTTCTGAGTAGGGAGATCCTGCAGGAGTCCAGAATTTTGGTAATATAATACCAAAAAATTCAGTGATTTCTTCAAAGGGATTCTTAGGTCACATAATCATTTCTATTCTCAGAAATAAGGGATCTGCATAATATGCATGTGTCGTACTAGATTATCACTAACATACATAGTTATTAAGAGTGCTTTAATGACAGATAATATTTAATGCATAAAATATTAATGGAAAAATGAAGGTTTTGATTAATCTCAATAAATTAATGGAATAAACGTATTAATTATTTGACAGTTTTAAGAATTATTTCAGTATCGTGAGCATTGTAATTAATGTTAGGAAATCAATATTAATTTTTTCTTCATTTCACAACTTGATTAGTATAATATTCCTTTCATAATGCAGCACATTAAAGCAATAATTTAAGCCTTGTAACTTAGATTAGTCGGCTAAATTTTGGGACTCATAGATTTATAGCTCAGCGAGTCCTAGGACCCACACTGATGAGTTTGTAAAAAAATCACTGTATACATGTAGATCTACAAATAAGGTATATAAGTGAAAACAACTTTGTATGAAAAATGACTTTTCCCTTAAGTCAGTACTATTTAATTTACTAGACTAGTAAGGAGCATGGGGACTTGCTGTCAATTTTCTTAAACATGCTTTTAAAAAAGATAGTCCATTTTTTAAAAAGTTTAATCTTATGTTCATATATATCCATATGATGTTTAAAACAAATGTGCATAAAAGATCTTACAATTTATCTAACAACTTCTAAAAAAACCTCCCACATCCTTATGGAATCTACATTCTCTGAAATTACTTCCCTTGATGCAAAACAGTTTACCCCAAAAGAGTTTTCTCCCTTCATACATATAGTCTCACAATTATGTCATGCCCTTTGACACCTATTATGGCTATAGCTTTTTACAATGCAAAATTCATTATCACAATATCTTCATTTTGCCAAAAAATAGTCTTCATTGACAAATAAGCAAAATTGAAGACATTCATGAGTAATCTGAAATCATTCGGTATCAGGGGAGACAATATCTGGAAGCAATTACTTTGTTTGAATTACCTCCCTTGATCATTTCAGTAAGTTCATCCAAGTGCTAGTTGTTACAATAAAAATTATTGAACTTAAGTCAAATCCTGGTAAAATACTACGAGGCTATCTGATTTGTACCAGGGGGTCATAGCAGCCAAGTATAAATCAGATTGCCGAGTGTTTTCATGTTCTTTCTCTTTTGTATCATAGGCAAATATATAAAAACCTTTACCTGTCGCCACAGAGAAACGTAACCAATGTAAGAGCGTCTGAATTTGACTTTTCTATTGTTATCTCTTTCTCTTTCATCACAATAAGTCAGAAAAGCCAATGAAAAAGCTCTATTTTGTTGATCCTCAAAAGACAGTTAGTGCACTGTGCTTTTATGGGTATACGGTTTAACTCTTGACACATTTTCAATAGAAAAGTCTCCAGAGTATGAAACATTTTGTATGTTATGAGTTGCCAAAGTTCGAGAAGATACTGTATATGTATAATGAGTGTCAAGCAAATAAAAGACATATGAGACGTGTCATGACTAAATCAACATAGTGCGTTTGCGACCAGCATGGATCCAGACCAGCCTGTGCATCTGCGCAGGCTGGTCTGGATCCATGCTGGTCGCAAACCCACTATGTTGATTTTGTCATGACGCGGCTCATATTTACGTTACTTACGTGCTGAAAGAAACAGTAAAGTAACAAATAGCCAGCCAATCTGCACTTTGAATTTATACCCATGAACACAGCCAACATTATTACGATAGGCTTAATATCAGTGAGTTTTTTAGAGATTTTCTGAACATTTGAACTTGCACCTCTCGTGAAATCGATAAAATGTTGACATTTATTTTTATTCATAAACAGGCTTTGGAAAGGTTGAAAAATATAAATGTTGATCGCACTTTTTTGTTAAAATATAATGTTGACTATTTTTTTGTTAAATTAATGTTGTCATATTTTATTCATACAGGCAATGTAAGGTTGCACAAACGAAAGTATGTATTTGTCAAGGCATAAGGGAGCTCCCAGTAAAGTAATATTTCAATTGTATTTGTTAAAAAAATTATATTTATTACGATATTTTTGGCAATATCCGAATAATATTTAGTTAATTACCGAACTGTTATCATCAAAGAGGTCATTGAATTATTCAAATGTCTCAGATCAGTATTGTTAATTTACAGTACAAGTTTTCAGAGTTTTCTACTTTTGAAAGCTCTGTTTTTCTATATGAAACCAATTGAAATAATATTGAATTCAGGGTTTTCAGGTTTTCTTATATTTATGCATATATTTATGCATGTATAATAATGTTTTATTTTCAAGAGCTAAATTGGGCAGAATTTTCACCGAGTTACCATGCCTACAATTGTTGTATATAAATATTTTAGGGAGCAGTTGGGCTACCTGGTTTAAGAGGATCTCAGGGTTTCCCAGGGTTCCCAGGACCAGAAGGACCGATGGGTAAACGTGGTCTACGTGGAAGTCAGGGTTCAGAGGGTGCCGAAGGACCAAAAGGGCTTAGGGTGAGTTTTTCTTGTATACTATACATAAACCATCTCAGGGTTAAAGTTGAAGTAAATGTTGCTTGCAGTTATAGAGGATATTGAACGAGTGTAAGTTCAATACTGAATTTATTGCATTGAATTGAATAAAATAATATTATGCAAGCCTCTGGCAAGCATATTATTATTTCATTCAACGAGTTCAATAAATTAAGTAATGAACTTACACAAATTTAATATTCTATTTATCACACACCAAAATAAAGACCCTCTAAAGCTAACATTCAAGCGTGTCTTTACACTGTGTTTGTATAACTTGAATGAAATCATATCAAAATATATGCACGGCAAGGCAATACCATTTTTAGGGAGTCACAAAATTGGCACGGATGTGTGATAGATAGAAATATCATTTTGGTCTTTTGATAATCAGAAAGGATTAAATTTTTAGTTACTATAAAATTGCAAATTTTATGAAAAATATCGTCATTTAAAGATATAAGACTATTTATACTAGACCTTAGTAATAAAGCACTTGTCTATCATTTATAGTCTGATTTTATTGACCTGTCAATTATGAATACATTATAGCGCTCATTTAAATATTCGATCCCACTTCGGTTGTGTCCGTTTATTTTACGAGAATTAATATGGAGTATATAAATAATGTTTGGAAAACTCTCACTATCTTAATAAAGATTCTCGTAACATCCGCAATACCGCAGTCGGTTAAGTGATTACCTACTGCATGAGAGGTCTGAGGTTCGATCCCTTCTTTCGGCATTCTTTTTAGACTTATTCTTTCTTTATTTTTAAGATTTTTTTAATGAAATGGTCAAGCGCCTGCAAAATTGTCTACACGGATATGAAACACCTAAGAAACCCTGAATTGTCACATTTTGTATTGTATTTTACGGTACTGAAAATTACATTTATTGATTTTAATCCGTATGAATTTCCAGAATTAATTCTATTATAACAAACAGTTATAATAATAACAATGTTATATACAAAAGTATAGTATTTTACAAAGAAAGTGCAAAAACATATTAAAAACGGAAACAACCATAACTTCAAAAATGTTGAAAAAATAGTTATGAATAAGAAAAAAACCTGGACATATTCTGACTCGATCTTACAATATATTGGACATTCAGAATTAAAATATACCCGTAGTTCACCCTATTGTGCGCCATAAACGGTCAGTGTTACTTATTCATCGAAAACTAGATAAGTTTAATCACATCTTACTGCGTACCTCTCACGGAATTTACCGAACATTTATCGAATATTAATATATGCTGTGCATTGACCGTATAATTAGTATGGAATTGACAGGTTAATAAAATCAAACAATAGTATAGACAAAACTGTTCATCATTTTTTAAGGGAAAATTTCAATATATTTAGTGACTGCAAAGTAAACAGTGTAAACCATGATCAGACAGCTCAGACTGCACTGGTAGCATTGCTAGATTCAATTGCGGCCTGCAGGCTAAGTGATGACCATGTTTAAATCAATTTTTGTACTGGTGACAAAAACTAATCACTCTGATCTAGCATGTTAATGGTTAATTATTTTATTCCATTTTACAGGGAATTTAAATACACCTATTTGGTTAATTCTTGTGAGTGTTAAAGTTTTTGTTTGAATCAAGTTGATCTTCGGTTATATCAACTTGTCTTGTTACTATTTTAATTTCTGGCTTGATTTTTGATTTTTGTTTGTTAAAATTTTAATGAACAATAATTTCATTCTAATTGATTGGTTTAATTACAGGGAGACACAGGGTTACCTGGTTTCACTGGAGTACCTGGCACACCTGTAAGTATTCTTGTATTTTTTGTCATGTGTTTATGTACATGGATGATGTGCATTTAGTTTAGTGAAAGATATTTATTTTAGCTTGATATTGAATAAGTTCTTGCAACTTATGTAATCACTTACGAGTTCACTTTCTAGAGCTAACCAGTACTGGTGTCAAATGAGGAAATAAGATTGTTACCTGAGAAGGGTTCAAACCAATGATCCCTGAATGAAGAAATATTATAGTGAAGAAATCCTGCACTAATATTACATTAAATTTATTTATTTGATAAATAAATAAATCATTTAATGAAGAAATAATACAGTGAATAAATCTTATACTAACATTACAATAAATTTATGTACTTGATAAAGAAATCGTGTTCAGTATATGAAAAATATATTTATAGAAATAGTGATTGTTAAAAATGAAAAGTACATGTACATAAGTCATTATATTTTCAATATATATAATTTAGGGTCTGGAAGGAATAGAAGGACCTGTTGGAGAGAGAGGCTATGATGGTTGTAATGGTACCAAGGTAAGTTTATATCTTATTTTTTTTTTACTCAAAAATTCTGTTGTGCCATTATTTTCTGCCATTATTTGTATTGAAAGTTGAAAATGCAAAATTATTGAAATAAATGAGGCTACTGTTGTAAGCAATGTCTAAATTATTTTCCAGAAATTACTGTAATTAGTGCAAGTTCATTTCAAGTCATCTTGCTTCTTTTAAAATTTATGCTTTCAGAATATAGATAATTAAATTGTTTGTACTTGAGATGAAATTTAAAAAAAAAAATTTCATTGGAGAGTGTTAAAAGTTTTTTTGTGTGCCCCGTCTGACCATTTATGGAATAAAAGGTATGACTTTACAAGATAAATTTAATTCATTTAAAGTATGTTGGTGATTGATGAACAATGTGATGACATTAAAATATTTTATGTTCATTAATCAGTGACAATTAATGTAATTTGTTCATATAATTTGTTAATAAAGGTGTTTCTACCTTTGTGCCCAATTAAAAAAAAAATATTTCTAATTTTACATGTTTCATGTGATGAGTTATAACTTAATGTTTGATCAATTATAAATTGTTGCCAGGGTGAAGCCGGATTCCCGGGAGTGAATGGTTTACCTGGTAGACCAGGTTCTAGAGGTCGTGATGGTAGACCAGGTCCTAAGGTAAGTTTTACTTCAATGTTTTATTTGTATATATGACAAAAATATTCTTAATTTGTTATTTATAATATAATAAACGTATGTCCAGTTGTAATTTCAAGCATTTAAAGCTTGTTATCTTAAGGGGGCAGGGGACCTAAAAATGAACAATTTTGTATTTCAGCGTGACCAGAAACACAATTCCAAATATTTCAAAATCTGTTTCACAGGCAGATAACCAGTTGCACAGCATTATTCAATGATATATGACATACATTGAAGAAAATAATAGTTTGCATGCATTGCTCCTTCAAAAAATGACTGACAGCAATTTATATTTACCCCCACCCAGCCAAAAATCACACCTAAAATACCAATATGGCAATCTTCATGAAGGTGAAGCATTACTCCAGAATCCGCCCGATTCCTTTAAAAATATCAGTAATACGCAGTGCAAGCTATGGCATTTTCAGAAATGACCAATAAAGTGTCTGTCGTACGTTTAGATTTTTCACAAAATTTATCTGAAATTTCTTACTTGTTTGGCGCCAACTGTCAAAAGCTTGATTTTTAACTTCTTCACCTCCATTCGGAGAGTCAGAAATACATATAAAGCTACCAAAATGCTTAGTTTCGGGTAAAAACCCAAAAATACTTCTCATTTCCTACACACAAACAAGAAAGAATTACAATGACAGAGAAATATCAGAAGTTATCAGTACCTTCAAAACACCATGTCTGAGTTATTAAAAAATTTGACCGGGGCCATCATCCGAATATGTCCCCTGCCCCCTTAAGTACGGGAAAGGGGAGATCACCCAAGAATGGAAATGGGGAAATCACTGAAGAATATCTTTACATATGGAAAAGGGGAAATCACTCAAGAATTGAAAAGGAGAAATCACTCAAGAATATCTTTACATATGGAAAAGGGAAATCACTCAAGAATATCTTTAAGTATTAAAAAGGGTAATCACCCAAGAATTTTTTTTAAGTATGGAAAAGGGGAAATCACTCAAGAAAATATCAAAGTGGAAATGTTTTAAGAATATACATGTATTTAAGTCTTGAAAAGGAGAGATTACTCAAGAATATCATTTGTAGCATATTTTGTGTTAATTTTAGGGAGATCTTGGAGATGGCGGTGAATTTGGATTTTCCGAGAAAGGAACTCCTGGTGACCCAGGACAGGATGGATATCCAGTAAGTATTATTTTAATCTTGATAATATATTCCAGCTTGATTTTTCATTGTATTTTTTTCTTTTTCTGAGTTTAATCATCATTTGCATGGGTGCAAGTTTTCAGGCATATGCCTGAAGCTCAGGTTTTTGTGACAAATTTTATCATGTTTTACAATTAGATTATGTAGGAAAATGATTATGAAGAAAGGTTTTCAGGTTTTTCCAAATTTTCAACTTGCACCCATGCAATTGAACACTAACTCTTTTTTTGCATACATTGATAATAAGTAAAAGAAGTAACCATGGTAACAAGGTTAGGGATATGGCTATTTTGTTATATTGAGATAAGATTTCTGATTAAAATACAATCATTTTCCATTGAAGAGATTTATACATTTTTGGATCTATTTTTCCATATTTTACACCTTGGATTGTTGACATGAATCATAAATGTGTATTGTAAATTTTTGTGAAATATAAAGAAAAGTACATGTTTTTCGTTATTTATTATTATTTAGGGCTTACAAGGGTTCCCCGGCAGACCTGGCACACAAGGACTTGATGGCCCTAGAGGACCACCAGGTGAGAGGGGCCCGGACGGACTGGATGGACCACAGGGTCAACCCGGAGATACCCAGGAATTGTCACCAAAAGGCGATCCTGTATGTAAATAAAAAATCATTATGTTAACGTCTGGTAAATGACTTCAATTTTGAAAATAATGTTTACAGTTTTATTATAAGGATTAAGGGCAAGAACTCTGCCTCACAATTTGTAAATGTGATAATGATTTTTTCTTTGCCATAAAAAATTGATTTTGTTAAATGCTCAAATTTGATATCAAGAACTATTGGTAATTGCTACACAGTCTCTTTGTAAATATAAAATAAACATGTTTTGACTTCACACAAAGTAGATATTTCATGTTTAAAACCCTACACACTAAAGGTGGTCACAATATAAATATATAGTGTCATTAAAAAAACTGGCAGTTTTTTATGAAAATACCAACTTTACTTGTACTGTAAAAGGGGAAGCCACTTTCATAACATAGTTAATTCATATTTTTATTCAAATTAAACATATTCTGTAAGGATTTTATAGGTTTTAACAAATTTCTTTGATTAAGATATTTTACTCAAAGATGAGCATAGTATATCTTTAAGATTTCTTTTGTTTTAAGAAATTTTTTTTTTATAGAGTTTCAATGTTACCATTCCTGTATTTGTACACTTAAAGATTTGATTTTATTTTCATCTTTTAATACTTTATAATATTTTCACAAGCTTTGAAAAATAAGGGATTTGTTGTAAAATTAATGTTAGTAGTTGGCTGTTGCATCATACAGATAAACCTGTTAACAAAGACTATCCAAGTAAGAAACCAAACATGTCCTTTATAGACCAGACTAGTGGTCTATATTATAAGGTTACTTTGTTCTTTATAGTAAATGAAGGAATGTTGAAGAGTGGCCTTTGTTTTCAGGGTGACATTAAGTCACAGGTAGTCTTAAACACATGTTTGACTGTACTTTATATATTTATTATATATTATATATGATATTTATTTAATTAAAAACGCTAATTTGACTCTGCTGTGTAACATCACTTCCCTCGTTTTGTCTGAATATATTTGTATGTATAATAAATGCGGCTGAAAAAGGCGGAAAGGTTGAAAGGTTCGGCAAATTCTAATTAGCATTTTTAATTATATACAGCAAATTAGAGATTTCTGTATCATATTTAATAATATATATATTTATCTTCTTGTCAGGGTGATCTTGGAGATATTGGACAACAGGGTGAACCTGGGGAACCAGCTGGATTTGAAGGTAACCCAAAGGACCAAAAGTTCCTAAAGGGATACAAAGGATATGATGGTATGAAAGGGGAACCAGGAGAGGAAGGCCCAAGAGGGTTACCGGGACTACGAGGAAATGATGTAAGTAATTAACAAGGTTTTCCTCTAGATATCTCTGACGAATGTCAGACATAATCCCCTTCGGACAAAATCCCCTTCGCCTACCCGGACAAAATCCCCTTCATGGGTGGACATAATCCCCTTCAGGTTTTTGCAAGGCTGGACAAAATCCCCTTCACTACCCGGACAAAATCCCCTTGTTTCAGAGGTTTCTAATGTATTATTCTACTCCCTAAAAGTTGATGAATAATATAAACTTTTGTTTTTTTATTTATGATTATGTATCAATATTTAACCTTTATTTAGTTTAGAAGTTTTCATTAAAGTTATGGTAAATTATCAACTGCATAACACATATTTGATTAGGCAATTTATTTAATTGTTTTAAATTGATTAGTATGAAAAACATTTTTATAAGCCAATAATTGTTCCATTGATTGTATATGTTGATAATTCTAATTGATATATACTATCCATTGTTACAAAGGCAATGGTCCAGTCAACATTTGTGCCAAGTTTGATTAGTATTGAAGCATTTTTCATAGTTTCATAGCAGTTTGAACTTGTAACAGGAGGCTTTTCACTGAAAACGGCCATTTTTCACAATATGCTCATGTGGGAAAGGGTTAACAAAGCAATTTTAATGTGATTAAAATGTGCTAATTGAATGTGCTTTTCTGCTGAAATATTTTCTACTTATTTATACATTAAGATATTTACCACACAGCATAATGCAGTATGTTGCTCTCATACCAACTTTATAAACCGAAAATTCCTCCGAGGGGGATTTTGTCCTAGGTAGCAATTTTATGAAAGGGATTTTGTCCACTTCAAAATTTCACACATGAAGGGGATTATGTCCACCCATGGAGGGGATTATGTCCAGATATACAAAAATACATGAAGGGGATTTTGTCCGAAGGGGATTATGTCCGTACACCATCTCTGATTTCATGCCACCCTGATGGCAGGGTGTGTATTGGAATGCAGTAAATAAAATTTCTATGGTGACATCAGTCCTTTTATTTTAGACTACAAACTAATATTAAAACACATTTTTTATTACAAGCTTTACATGTTTTGCTCTTCATAACTGGAGGAAATAAAAGAATCAGTCAATTTTGATTTGAGATTTCCAGTTGGTTTAAATTTTACAGATATGTATAGTAAGATTTAAACAAATTAACTTAAATGTTTTTTTTTAACAAGTATGAGACAGTGTAATTGACAAATAAAACATATGGTTTCAATGAATTAATTTTTTTCCGAAATTTTTTTTTAGCCAACTGCAAAAAAGAAATAAGCAAATTCATTTGATATTCTAAGTAAATCTGAATAACATCCCTAGACACTATGTACATTATTGTGTAAACATTCTACTTGTTAACATGATCATCAAGACAGGTTGTCTAGTGGTAGGCTTGCTACAAAAGTAAGAGGTTTGAAGTGTCTGACCAATATATGCAAAAGAAAACAAAAAAAACATGCATGACTGTTTTAGAAATAGAAAGAAAATGTAAATAACTTGTTATTTTAATGCAATTATTATACCCCAAAAAACGAAGTTTAGGGGGGTATATAGGAGTCACCCGGTGGTCGGTTGGTCAGGCGGTCGGTCGGTCCAGACGTCCGTTGCATTTTCCTTGTCCCGAGCATAACTTGAAGACTAATGGTTGGAATTCAATATAACTACATACAATGGTCAAGCACATTGAGAGAAAGTGCAGTGCACAAGAACCATAACTCTATCTTGACTAATTACAGAGTTATTGCCCTTTGTTACTTTTCCTTGTCCGGGGCATAACTTGAAAACTACTGGTTGGAATTCAAAACAACTTCATACAATTGTCAAACACAATAAGGGGAAGTGCAGTGCACAAGAACCATAACTCTATCTAAAGTAATTACAGAGTTATTGCCCTTTGTTGCTTTTCCATTGCTTTTTTTTGTCCGGACCATAACTTGAAGACTAATAGTTTGAATTCAATATAACTACATACAATGGTCAAGCACATTGAGAGGAAGTGCAGTGCACAAGAACCATAACTCTATCTTGACTAATTACAGAGTTATTGCCCTTTGTTACTTTTCCTTGTCTGGGGCATAACTTGAAAACTACTGGTTGGAATTCAAAACAACTTCATACAATTGTCAAACACAATAAGGGGAAGTGCAGTGCACAAGAACCATAACTCTATCTAAAGTAATTACAGAGTTATTGCCCTTTGTTGCTTTTCCATTGCTTTTTTTTGTCCGGACCATAACTTGAAGACTAATAGTTTGAATTCAATATAACTACATACAATGGTCAAGCACATTGAGAGGAAGTGCAGTGCACAAGAACCATAACTCTATCTTGACTAATTACAGAGTTATTGCCCTTTGTTACTTTTCCTTGTCCGGGGCATAACTTGAAAACTACTGGTTGGAATTCAAAACAACTTCATACAATTGTCAAACACAATAAGGGGAAGTGCAGTGCACAAGAACCATAACTCTATCTAAAGTAATTGCAGAGTTATTGCCCTTTGTTGCTTTACCATTGCCTTTTTTGTCCGGACCATAACTTGAAGACTAATTGTTGGAATTCAATATAACTTCATACATGGTCAAGCACATTGAGAGGAAGTGCAGTGCACAAGAACCATAACTCCATCTTGACTAATTACAGAGTTATTGCCCTTTGTTACTTTTCCTTGTCCAGAGCATAACTTGAAAACTACTGTTTGAAATTCAATACAACTTCATACATTTGTCAAGGACATTAAAAGGAAGTGCAGTGCACAACAGCCATAACTCCATTTTGACAAAATACAGAGTTACTGCCCTTTGATACTTTTCCTTGTCAGGAGCATAACTTAAAACGCACTGGTTTGAATTCAAAACAACTTCATACAATGGTCAAGCACAATAAGAGGAAGTGCAGTGCACAAGAACTATAACTCTTTCTTCAGTATTTATAGAGTTATTGCCCTTTGTTCCTTTTCTTTGTCTTTCTGGACTTATTACAGAGTTATTCAATTAAACTTCATCAATGGCCAACCACATTGAAAGGAAATGCAACATATAAGAACCACAACTATCTTTAATTGCCCACAACCATTACTATAATTATATTTCAATTCTTTTACAAGGTATTCTGTTACTAGTAACATCCTTATTTCCGAAGCAGTCTTGTGGGGGTATTAATCACATTTAGTGATAGTTCTAGTTACTTCTATTATGTATGTATAGGCAGAAATGTTGTCAAAATATTGTTAAAATAAAACTGAATCAAGGGGCCACCGTGGCCAAATGGTTCAGATCACAAACTTCAAATTACTCGCCCATCACCATTGTGGGTTCATGCCAGAAACATTTAAAGCAGGACGGCTCCAGATTCTTGCTAATTTTCAAGAAATTTTTGAAAATGTATTTGAATGTGTTATTTCATGAAGTAACCAAAAGGTAGCAATTTGCACATTATCAATGGCCTTACAACCCACGTAAATTACCAAAAGTGTTCAAAATATGCATAAATAGCCTTTACTGCGTTAGTAACGCACTAGAAATATAGTTGTAAATACTGAAAAATCTGCCATTATTTGCACATAATATGTAAAATATTACTTGAATCTTGAAATTTTTTACTTTTCCTTACATCTTAGTATATTTTTCTCAAGTTTGATTTTATTGAAATATTTGACTCATCTGGAGGCATGCAGCTTTAAGGAAGCTATCCAGCTATTTCATGAAAAGTTGGTGGGTTTGCTCAGGTGCCTGCTTGCGTCTGAAATAGTGCACTTATTTGTATTTGTACCGGAGGTCTTCCTCCTCCAGTAAAACTGGAAACTCACCATATGACCTTCACTGTGTCCGTGTGACTAACAAAATTAATATTTTTTCGAATAACTGAAATCTTGTTTCATGTCATATTTTTTTATAAACTGTTCCCATATATTATTAATTAAGTAACAAGATAGTACAAAAGATCTTTTTAAATAAATGTGACTCAAAAATACTTTATATCATTTGAACAATCATTCTTTATAAGAAAACAAAAACACACAGTCTCTTGTTACCCTCTTATAAGTACACTTATCTCAGTAATTTGACTTTGATATAACTTGATTCATAGTTAAGATGTCGGCCTTTGTGCTGTAGAGAAGTTTAAATACCCCTAAAAACTTGACTGTGAGAAAAGAATTCTTTGTGTAGAAAAATATATATAGACCTTCTATGTGATTGTTCAAATTCTTCCGTAAAGCATGTAGTATATGTAAATCTGTATAAACTTTTCAATAGCAATATTGTTATTTAAGAAATGATAATAGTATGACTGTGGTATTGATAAGAATTATGGGTGTCACAGTTAGAAAAAATGCTAACCATGTAAACAGCGACGTAATAACTGTGTTAAACTATTAACCAACTGTACTAATAAAATCCTTAGATTTTGAACATTAACTTTGTTTCTTAATGACAAGATATGCCATTTTGTTCATATTTTGTTGTATGCGAAAGGATTACAATACATATCCAAATATGGAGTAACTATTTTCTGCTGAGGTTATACCGTATTCGATCAGATCGGAAAAATACATTGTTGAGTACAACTAAAATACAGACAATTGTCAAATCTTGTCATAAAATAAGTAAGGTAATATTTATAATCAATTTAAAACTTTTCCACCCCTTAGTCAAATACTAACCTCAGTTACCGGTTATTGAATTTTCTAGCCAGTTTTAAGCTAAAAACTGACCATACCTGTTTAAACGGATAACCGCGACACCCCTAGTTTAAAGTATATAAACAATGGGATATCAACAACTTGTGCCATTTCCCAGTGTACAGACCCATTCCCAATGGCAAATATTCTTATTGTTTCCCAATCTTTACAAAAAATTCCCAAATCACTCAAATTCCTGCTATCAAAGCTGACAAACTTGCTGGAGTCCTTTCTTGTATGGTACCACACAGATGTTTCCACACATTTCATTATTAAATGTATTTTTATGCTTTGAAAGATATTTTTTCATAATTATGTTACAATGTTATTCCTATGTTACAATATTATTCATATGTTACAATATTATAAGTAAATATGTTACAATGTTATTCATATGTTACAATATTACAAATATGTTACTATATTATAAATATGTTACAATATTACAAATATGTTACGATATTATAAATATGTTACAATATTATAAATTTGTTACAAAATTACAAATATGTTACAATATTATAAATATGTTACAATATTATGAATACATTACAATATTATATATATGTTACAATATTATAAATATGTTACATATGTTACAATATTATAAATATGTTACAATATTATAAATATGTTACATATGTTACAATATTATTCATATGTTACAATATTATAAATATGTTACAAAATTATAAATAAATATGTTACAATATTACAAAAATGTTACAATATTATAAAAATGTTACAATATTACAAAAATGTTACAATATTATAAATATGTTACAATATTACAAAAATGTTACAATATTATAAAAATGTTACAATATTATAAATATGTTACAATTTTATAAAAATGTTACAATATTATAAATATGTTACAATATTACAAATATGTTACGATAATATTCATATGTTACAGTATTTTTGATATGTTACAGTATAATTCATATGTTACAATGTAATTGATATGTTACAATATTACAAATATGTTACAATAAAACACGTATGTTACAATATTACAAAAATGTTACAATATTTTATCTGTTACAGGGCAGGACAGGAGAGCCAGGGACAAAAGGCCCGAAGGGTGAACAAGGCTCACCAGGAAGACTTGTAAGTATTTAAATCATATTATGTACATTGTACTTTCAATTTGGTGTGGTAAAAGTGGTCATTATCAGTTGATTTATGATCATCTTCAGTTAATGAAATAAATTTATGGTCTTTTTTTTAACTGATAAAAATATGGTCTTTTTTGCAGTTAATGAAAATACAGGCATTTTCAACTGATGAAATATGGTCATTTTAACTGATAAAATATAATGTCATTTTCTGCCCAATCCCAAAATGTACTTTGTTAATATTGTTCACTTGTTAAATGTTTTGTTGAATAAATATGTTTAAACCAACTGATAAAAATATGGTCATTTTCAACTGATAAAAATATGGTCATTTTTAACTGATAAAAAAATATGGTCATTTTCAGTAAATGAAAATACTTAAATTTTCAACTGATGGTAAATGCATGCATACAGTTAATTTGTTTTTATTGCAAATTTTACTTGTAATGTTTGTCATGTGTATTGAATTCATATTCATACACTTTCTCATTTGAGCTGTGTCACAACAAAACCGACATAGTGGGTTTGTGACCAGCATGGATCCAGACCAGCCTGCACATCCGGGCAGTCTGATCAGGATCCATGCTGTTCGCTATCAGTTTCTCCACTTGAAATAGAGTTGTTAAGCGAACAGCATGGATCCTGATCAGACTGAGCGGATGCTCAGGCTGGTTTGGATCCATGCTGGTTGCAAACCAATTATGTTGGTTTTGTCATGACGCTGCTCATTTCACTTGAGAACATAGGAGTGTATGACATAATAAAATCACAATTTTGTCATATGATAATTGATCAAGTTTTTATTTGACTACAGGGCAAACGTGGTAAAGACGGACCTCCTGGCGCCTATGGTTTAAAGGGAATGGAAGGAGAAAATGGTCGCCCAGGTATACCAGGATTGCCAGGTCTTAAAGGGCCGAACGGAGACCGAGGGTATCCGGGTGAATCTGGAGATATGGGTGAAATAGTGAGTAACTGTTAGAAATTTTTGTACCTGAGGAATTTTTTGAACACCAATCTTGATTGATGTATCCTTCATTTTATCAAACATTTGTCTCCCAGAATTTAGAAGTTCTTGAATTCAGAGGTGTGAATTACACGGAAAACAGAATGTACTTAATAATAACCTAGAGCATTGTTTAGTTTGGTTTCAGTAGTTTCTTTTGTAATTCAGAAATTACATTGTATGTAACGAAAGCTTAGTACCGTAACTCATATTATAAACTATTCTTAAAGCTGCATGGCTTTAAAGCAGCACGCCTCAAGATTCATGTTAATTTTCATGAAAATGTTGGAAATGTATTTTAAAGTAAAATATGGTGAGGTAATCAAATATAGTAATTTACATATTGCAATCGGCACAATCCAAGAAAATTAGCAAAAAGTGGTCAACATATGAAAAAACAGCCCTTACTGTGTTAGAAACGCAGTAGAAATATGTAGATAAAATTCTGTACTGCAAAACTGGTCCTAAACGGCACATAACATGTAAAATATAATTTGGATCTTGAATGTTTTTACTTTTCTTAAAATTTTAGTACAATTTTCACAATATTGATTTTCTTGAAATATTTTGCCTCAAATGGAGGTGTGCGGCTTTAACTCTTAACCTACTGAATTTCTTAAATGGACTAGTCTAGCTTCCATTTTTGGAACTGTCCATTATCAATTGTGGGGATATCATGACAAAAAATTAAAAGTTAGTCTGTCAACAGTGTACAGTCTGGCCACACTGAACGTGTATGCAGGTAGGCATAGCTCTATACTGGTGGAATAGAGGTCATTTTAATGCATGCTAACTTGCTAACTTTCAACGGGATAATATTGGTGAACAAAAGTCATATGGGATTAATAGTCAGTCACTTGCCGAGAAATTACTTATCACTGGTTAGGTATAGAGGAAAGCTGGTAATTTGGACCAACCGCTGAGATTTGATGTCCCTAAAATATTGTGTTATAAAAACAACATTAAAACTAACTTATCCACCAAACAAACTAGCAACGTATTGACTGAGATTGATATTTATAGGGTATCAAAGGTGAAGAGGGTGGTGGCAGAGGATTGAAGGGTCTTCCAGGATTTGAAGGTCTGCCTGGTCCTAAAGGATATAGTGGATTACAAGGTATTTTATTATAATGTAAATTCTGTTCTGTGTTATTTTTAAGCCTGTTTTACTAGAACCATCAGAGAAAATTACTTTTGCGTACTTATGGATTACTTTTACTTAGGCAAAAAAACAAAGAAACAAAACAAACAAAACAAAAAAGCATTAATTATGTAAGTAAGAAAAAATAATTATTCTCCTTGAAATGGGAAAAAAAATACAAAAATGAATTTTGAAAAAAAAATAAAAATAAATAATGTAAGAAAAACTCAACAAAAATAGAATTCTTTACAATGGAAAAAAAAAGTTATGTATAAAAAACAAAACAAGAAGATCTTACTTAAGAGATAGAAAACTTTAGATAGCAAAATTTTACTGATATATTTTGTTATTGTAATCAGTACCATTATTTTCTTCATCATTACAGGCTTTCCTGGGGATCCAGGACCGAAAGGATACCCTGGACCGGTTGGCCCGCCAGGTTTGGACGGTCTACCGGGCGAGCCCGGAGATCGAGGATACTCTGTCAAAGGAGAGAGAGGTTTAAATGGTGAGATGTTTTCTATTTTATTTTCCTAAATAATTTTTTTTTTCATGAAGGTTGATATAGTCACTGATGTTAAAATTATTTTTTCTACATTTTTTGGCTGCTTGTTGATTTTTCGTTGTGCTAGTTGTCTGGCACCAGTAGAATTTTCAAATGGAGGATTTTTTACGTCAGAATTAATATTTTGTGGTATTCGGCGCCATTGGCAAGCGTAAGTGAGAACCCAGATTTTCAAAAAAGCTAATATTTTAGGTATTTGATATGCTGTTACATGCTTTTCTGTGCAATAGAAGTAAAATTAATGTTTATGTATGGTTTTTGGTCAATGTGGGCTAAGGTCATTGAGGCTATAAGTACTTTTAGTTACAAAACATTTATTGCCTATTTATCTCAGATATTTACTTATGTAGTTATTGTATACACACCTTCACCCCTAGAATTTGAAATTGATTGGGGTCAAGGTCATCGAGACTAAAAAAAAAGATTTAACATTTGTGTATTGCCAGTATTGGAAAGTAGTGGTCAGTGATTATTCATGTTTTCAAAACCTGTGTTACCTTAATTGTATAACAGTTTTTAATGATAATGTGCTCATGACATGCATCAAAGATTGTGTCTATTTTCAGGTCTACCTGGTGTTGATGGGTTGCCTGGTTTGCCAGGAAGGCCGGGTACTGATGGACCTGACGGCGACCGGGGAGAGCCTGGAGAGACTGTGATTGGACTCGATGGTTTCCCGGGACTTCCAGGACGTGATGGTCGGCCTGGTTTACCAGGTTTTCCCGGTGATGCTGGATTGACTGGTTTCCCCGGTATTCCTGGTACAGGTATCGACGTGACTGGACCACCAGGTGTGCCTGGCTTCCCCGGAGATCGTGGCTTTGACGGAGAGGATGGACGAAATGGGAATCCAGGACTGCCAGGAAGGCCTGGTCGCCGTGGTGATGACTGTCCATTCTGTCCAGATGGAATTCCAGGACTGAAAGGTGAACCAGGAAACCAGGGATATCCAGGTAAGAGAATCAATAACATTTCTAAGATACAGTCCAGATACAGTCCATACTGTCTTATTTACTTTCCAAGTAACCTTAAAAATAATATCACATATGATAGGCTGTCTCTTCAAACAGACTAAAGGAAATGCTAAGATTTTCAAGCCAACTATTATACCATTGTTAACTACATATACAACTTTATGAAGGAATATTAACCTATCCAATTCAAAATATTTTTAAGTTTATGATGCTAAACAAATAAGTATACCTGAATAACATATATTATTTAATGTAGAAATGTACATATATTTATATTCATTTATTTATATGATATCATAAGAAATTTTACAATTCTAATATTTTTAAACATTAAAATGCAGTGTATAATTTAAAGCATGTTGCATTTAAAAATTCTTGATCTTAAATATTTTTAAACCACTTCCTGATTTTCAAAGTTTTTTTCTTCTATAAATTTAAAGACGGAATCAGCTTGTTTCCGTGGCAACTTAATGAGCAAAGAGTAAAAGTTGTTGTTAACTTGAAAAGGATGACATGTATATAAAGATACTTTTTAATTTCCTATTTTTGATTTGATTTAAAACATCGCTTATTAATTCGTCTATAATTGAGTTAATTTTCAATAATATATATGTATATATAGGTGAAAATGGTTACAACGGTTTCCCCGGTAACCCCGGACGCCAAGGAATACCAGGTGATGATGGTTTTCCAGGACAGCCAGGTCTACAAGGTCGCCCAGTAAGTTATACCACCATGGTTACGATTGTCAGTTTTCCTTCTTTACACACAATCATGTTACTGGTCTTTTACAAGATTTCAGAAAATCCTTTGATTTTTTTTAAAATAAATGTCGTCAAGGATACATATAGAATTAGAAAAATTTGCCAATATCAGCACTTGTTTTATTTCAAATTTACCTCATTCAATGTCTTTCAAATAGAAGGGTCCTGAGTCAGAATCATGTGATTCTATTTGACAGACCTTGCCTCATTTCACAAGAAAGAAAATCTTTGATCTACATTCTATAGTTGTGAAGGATATATATATTTGTTATAGATGGATATATGCATTTGTCATAGATACAAGAACAAACATGTTTAAAATTTACATTTTTTTGATAAGATTTAATTTTAGGAAAATTTAGAGAGGAAAGCTTAAAATTGTGTTTTCTTGCATATCAGACAAGATTATCTACCGTTTACACCGGTGCTAGAAAACTCTGTCTTACACCCCCCATGTAAGACAAGTCGCGTGCTTTAGATGACGTCATTGCTGCGCGCCTTTTATGAATGAATTGCGTTGTTTGGATGACGTCACTTAACCGTTATGAATGAAGTTGTACGTTCATACGCTACTATAAGAAAAAAGTGCGTAATAAGAATATAGGTTTTCGTAATTTCTGTTCTGAAAATAATTGATATGTAATATGCAAGAAAAAGAATCAAACACTGGCTGTCGGTACCGACGGGATTATCTAGCTCTCGGGTAACTGTTTAGCGGAAACTCGGCAGAGCCTCGTTACCGCCGTAAACAGTCACCCTCGAGCTAGATATTCCGGTCTGTACCGGCAACCAGTGTAAGATTCATATATTCTTCACCTCCTTTACATTGTTGAATATTTTGCCGTTGATTTATTCATGTTATACATTTATGTCACAAAGGTCAATTGAGATACTCTTGTTGTAAGACTTGTGCTTGGCGATCAAAAGGTCATGGTCATTGAGCAAGAATTTAGCTTTGCTTTTTTTAATACAGGTATAATGTAATAATTTTCAAAAAGGTAGTGGCTATATTCTTTGATTCAATAAAATAAAATCTAAGCCATCCTCACCGTACTCTACAAAACATGAGGTTTATTTAAAGGTGTAAATAATTTTTCATGTTTATATTACAGGGTCTGCCAGGAAAATTTTGGAGATGAGGGGTCCCGGGTAGCCCCTGGAAAAGTGGTCGGTGTTTTTTCCATTGAAATTCCCCAAAAAGTAAAGGAAAAAAAAAAAAAGGGAGCCCCTTTTTTGAAGGTTTGGGGGGTCTCAGGGGTCCGATGGTTTCCGGCCCTAGAGGTGACTATGGATCAACGGGTCCTCGAGGACTTAAAGTAATTAGTTTCACCTTCATCTTATTGCTGTTGCAATTTTGTCACAGTCGTAACTAAGTTACAACTTATTGTTGTAAAATGTAGTGAATTATGTTTAAGTGAAGCCAATATACAAGGGAAAGAACTTTTATTTCTCAAATTGTCATGAATCCTCTCCAGCCCCCAGAAGTGTGCAGGTGCCCAGGCATGATTTCTAAAAGACAGTGCTATTTAAAAAAAAGATATTCACATATTCACACTGATTTTCCTTCATTTGGTTCAAGCTAAAAATGATTATCTCAATTTTTAGAGTAAGATGTGACATTTCTAAATATAGCTTTGAAGTTATGATTTTCACACAAAGGTAATTAATTAAAAAAAGCTAAAGCCACATCCTAGGTTCAAGTCCCAATTAGCATCTCATATTAAAACTCTGCAACATTAAAAGTTGATGTTCAAATTGATCATCGTGTTTATGAAAAGAAAAAAATTTACATTGAGAAAATAAAAATGATAAATGATAATGTTCTTCAGATGATATTAATTTATAATCAACTTGTTCTTAAACGACTGAATAGTATGACATAACTAGAGCTGTCAGCGATAGAGACAGATATCGATGTATTGTTGATATTTTTCTGTCAATCATAATCAATACACATTTGAAAAGATAGATTATTTTTATAAATTATTTAATTGTCTATAAATTATGAAAATTCACTAAGAACAAATACAAAAACAGGAGGCCATGTCTAACACTAATCTGTTGTCACACAATGGACACATTTCATTGTGGTGATGACAAAATTTGGATAGAAAGAAATCATGCAAATATCATTTAGAAATAGGACACAACATATTTGAATGAACTGAATATTCATTTTACTAAAATTATATAAACAGGTGTGAAAAAGTATTATATACAAGAAATTAGGAGTATTTATCGATATATTGGTGTATAGCCGATATTTGTCATATATCAATACAGTCTAACTTGCCCATGCGACCACGTGTATTAAGCGACTTTTGTCTTAAACGACCACTTTAAATTCCCCCCGATCATTTTCTCTCTATATCTTTAATGTATTAAGCGACTTTTGCTCAACGCGCAACCAGCGGACCGCCTATTTTTTCACCTAATTGACAGTCAATCTTTTTTCATTAAAAGACCACTTTTACCTGTCAAATAATCTGTTTTTTCGAGAACGCCACCTCGTTATGTCACAAGTGTCAACAATAAAAACACAACAATAAACTGTGAAAAACTCTTCTTTCCCATACCGTTTTAGCGTATGCAAATGAAGTAAAGTATACGCGTGACGTGTATTATCCAAATAATCGGGGATAAACAATGCAACGCTTCCCGGCCATACTGAGATGGTGTATTCGCTTCGCTTGTTGACATTTAACTGCATTGAATTGACCTTGAACTTGATCAGCCATTAAAATTATATCGTACAAATAGATGTAGTTGTTTTTTTCAAATAAATGAAAATGCACAAATCAAGAAAACATCTTCACTATATTAGGTTTTTCGTGTTGGAGACAAGGGAAAAACAACGGGAAGTTTTAAAAATTCTGAAAAAATGATCAAAACATGTAGCGTAATGTGATCAAACCTGTTTTGTCAATAAAAATCAGAAAGTTATTTTTTACATTTGCATCCATTTAGATTATCGGGAGCGATACTTATTTATTCAACATTTATATAAAAATGAAGTTGAAAAAACAATCCCATCCAACACGATAAAAAAGATGTCATTTATAACTTTTTACTTTTATATCATGCTGACTGTCTTAAAGAGACCGTTTCATTAAGCGGACCGTTTTGTGTTTTCCCTTGCCCGGTCGCTTAATACACTTTGACTGTATATATCGTCAATATGCTTTGACTGAATCAATGACAGTTTTAGATGATAATCTTATGTTTTGCTTAGGGTAAACCTGGTATACCAGGACTCGACGGTTTAGACGGAATTCCGGGAGTACGAGGAACACCAGGATTCAAGGGCATGATGGGAGATTTCACTGACGGGAGACCGGGACTTAACGGTCTGAAGGGCTTTGCTGGTTTTGATGGCACACCTGGTAGTAAAGGACAAAGAGGTATGTTTGTAACATTGTTTTTGACGTCAGTTTACATCAGTTTTTAGTGTTGAAATGGATAACAATCTATATCTAGGCCATCTGAAATCAGCAGAATAATCACTGTGTATTTTTCTCACGAGAAAAAAATCTGTATTGTAAGCCAGCACAAAAAAAAATCAACTTAAAATATAGTAACTCCCAAGAAAGAAACAGGGATTGGACATGGAAGGTACTTGTTATCTCACCTTTAATTGTATATGCTTGCAATACATGGTATATACATTAGATATGTTAATAATCAATACACATTTAATATGTTGATGTACACATTAGATATGCAAATAATCTATACACATTTAATATGTTGATGTACACATTAGATATGTAAATAATTTATACACATTTAATATGTTGATGTACACATAAGATATGTTAATAATCTATACACATTTAATATGTTGATGTACACATTAGATATGTATATAATCAATACACATTAATTTGTATTGATGTACACATTAGACATGTAAATAATCAGTACATTTAACATGTGTTGATGTTCACATTAGATATGTTAATAATCTGTACACATTTAATGTGTTGATGTACACATTAGATAATTATGTAAATAATCAATACACATTTAATATGTTGATGTACTCATTAGATATGTAAATAATAAGTACACATTTAATGCCTTGATGTACTCATTAAATATGTAAATAATCAGTACACATTTAATATGTTGATGTAAAAAACACATTAGATATGCAACATTTTAGATATCTTGTTATCGTATGGACATTGTGTAACATTTAAGGTGAAAAAGGATCTCCTACCCAAGATCGAGATTTTGAGCCAATCAGAGGTGAGAGAGGTGAAGTGGGACCCTCTGGCTTACGGGGAATGGACGGTCTCCCAGGACTCAGAGGTATGTACTTAAATATTATTATTATCAAGTTAAATAGATTTGCCTTTAAGATATTTTTAAAGTCTTGAAAATAGATTATCAAATATAAAGAACCAGTAACTCAATTTTTTTATGGTTTTATATAAAAAATATAATGCTCAAATGAAGATATATCAATATTGTAAGTTTGAAAAAAACCTTTATTTGTAAAGATCTTACCTAATTTACATTTCATGTGAATAAAGGGAGGTAATTAGAAATTTATTTTCTGTTTAAAGTCTAGTCAAATTTTCAATGAGTGCATATATATTAATGATTACATATAACCAGACAAATATTTGCAGTACAGATTTTACATATTGTTCGATGTTTGAAAATTGTTTTAGAAGCCTTATTATGTGTTATACATATATAAAATTTCACTGAAGTGTGTTAACAACCATAATTACAACACACAGGATCTTTAATTAAGCAAATTCTATTCAATACCAGGATATATTAAATTTTAAGCCCAAATAAATTAACAAAAAAGAGTTATACAATGTTTTTTAAAAAACCAGAACAAAAATAAGCAACCCTACCCCCATCTCCAAAACACTATTTATTTTGTTGTGAATTTCAACAACAAAAAAGCAACAACCCCCACCCCACCCCCAAAACAATACTTATTTATTTCTTGTGAATTCTAACCATTATTCTTATTTTCAAACAGGTAGGAAAGGGTCACCTGGTTTCCCTGGTGAACCAGGTAGGGAGGGTGAACCTGGAGTACTAGGGGAAGATGGCAGACCCGGTGTACCTGGATTTAGGGGCACAGATGGAGCTAAGGGTTTCCCAGGAATGCCAGGAGATGCTGGTCCCAATGGGAGACCTGGAGAGCCAGGCAGACCTGGATCTGATGGATCACCAGGCTTTATAGGACCAAAGGTAAGGATGATGCTATAAGGTGACAGGTTTGAATCTTGACAATAGAGATAAATCTAAAAATAGAACTCTTGTTAATCAGTTTGTCTTTAAGTTACTAGATCGGCTGTTAACCATTAATTTCCGTTCTAGCACAAAGCCTTATTTCACATGTAGAATCTGATAGAGCCCTAACTTTTGAACACCTTGGGCATGCTCTTATTACTTTTTTTTATCCACTTGATAACACCTTTACTGAATTTCTCATAAAATTTTTTAGAAATATTATCATAACTATTAACAAAACTCTTGAGGTATGCTGCTTAAATTATTGTTAGAATTATATTTGTTTTGTAGGGTATGATGGGAGAACCAGGACGGTTTTTTGGTCAGTTATTACCTGGCTCACGTGGTGATGTCGGTAGACCAGGATTCCGAGGGGTTGATGGATTCCCAGGTGCACCCGGAGAAGATGGCTTACCAGGTCGTCCTGGATTGAAAGGAATGGAAGGTACACTTTACAGTCTTAACAAATATTAATCCTGAATTTATGTACCAGATTTGCCAAACTTTGAATTTGGAACAGTCCATTCTATGTTAAAGGGATTTCAATATAAAAATATAAAAAAATGAGCTTCCCACTGTATAAATCCTGGTCAGTCTGCAGTCACTGCACAGATATTCAGGCTATCCAAGTCTTAATTTGATTGGGTTTAATGTCACACCAGCACAGTATAGATCATATGGCGACTTACCAGCTTTACTGGTAGAGGAAGACCTCAGGTGCCCTTGTAGAACCACTGACGTTGCTAAGCTAGCTGGATAGCTTCCTCACTTGAATGAATCCAAAGTCTCTGTGGGAATTCAAACTCACAGCTGTGAGGGGTAAGTAGTTTAAAGTCAATGACCTTAACCACTCGGTCATGGATGCCCCCTGACTCTTATACTTGTTGGCAAAGGCTTATCAGCAGGTGAACAATGAAATAATTTTCTGTCCTGTTTATGTCCTGTAAGTTATTTTCTTTGACTCAACTTACTAAAATCTTGACATAAATTTGAAGTTTGTCTCAGTTTTAAATGTATAAAATGTGTTGCTTTTACTGCTGAACATCTGTTATAGATTAATTCTTCTCACATATCAGACAGGAATATCTACCGTTTATACTGGTGCTAGGACAGCTTGTCTTACACCCCCCAATGTAAGACAGGTCGTGTACAATAAATGACGTAATAATCTGCCAGCTCCAAGCCAAGACAGCCTGCACAAAAATTGTTGCAGTGTGACAAGCTTGCTAAAATAATTGTTCATTTATTTTCATATTGATATCACTTTAACAACTAAAGTTCTAAATCTAAAAGATACCAAGATCTAACATTAGCTTTTAGTTTAGTTTATACAAATTAATTTTAGTTTGATTTGTGTTGGAAGCTTTAAGCTTATTGAAATACTCTTGAATCTGTTCCTGGAACCAACCAGTACTAGGCAATGAATGTAAAGTTTCTTGCTCAAGGAAACAACAGCTTGCCCCTGACAGGGTTTGAACCCACGCGGTAAGCAATCCTTAGATTACTAGTCTGACGCGTTAACCACTCGGCCACTCCGCCACATTAGCTGTTGGTACAGACAGGAATACATTGTCATAATTATCAATAAGTTAATAAAAAGATAAATGAAAGCTTGCAAAAAAAGTTAACTCATTAGTTGTTTAAGTGTTACAAATCATTTTAAATTTTAAAATTGCCGTTTTCAGGAGAGTACGGCCGTGATGGATTACCTGGTTTACCAGGACTAAAGGGTTTACCGGGAGAGTCATACCGGGGACCTGCAGGATACAAAGGGGAACCAGGGGCACCTGGAGAAAATGGTCTAGCTGGACTTATAGGTATCCGTGGTAACGATGGTCTTCCTGGATTCCCAGGTCAGAAAGGTATGAAAGGAGATGCTGGTCTACAAGGGTTTGATGGAAGAGATGGTAACCCAGGTGCTAATGGAGCAAGTGGGCCGAAAGGTTACCCCGGAATGTCAGGAATCCCAGGTAATTAAAGTAAATTATCTTCGTATAGTCAGATTATTACAGATTAACAAAGCAATATAATTATGTAACTTCAGGAAAGATTTCAAAATAAATATAAATATTTGTATTGTCATGCTTAAAAATCAAGAACAAAAAAATAGCATCATTTAACATTAGATAAACATATATTTTGAAATTCAGGTTTGAAGGGTGAGCATGGTGAGCAGGGCCGCCCAGGAACACCAGGCCCCAAAGGTATAGATGGATTAAATGGAGAACCAGGGGATAGAGGTGAGCTAATTATTACTCCCTTTATAAAGAAATGCTCACAATGCAGTGATTACATATGCTGGTCATTAAATGTAAACAAAATCATATACTCCCACATTCACAAACCAATCATTGTAGTTGAATTTCTAGTTTGATTTGTCATTGTTATAACTTCTGGTAAAAAAACCTACAACTTGATTATTCACAAAAAGAGAAATAAGTGTGAAGCCTTGGCCATTGTTTCAAATGGGCACACAAGCAACATTTACATGTATTATAATTCATGATTAAATTCTTACATGAGTTATTACTTATATAGGTACCCGTGGAGAAGATGGTATCCCAGGTCTACCTGGACGAGAGGGCTTAGACGGTCTTAAGGGGGAACCAGGAAATGCTGGTTTCCCAGGCAGAGATGGCTTCCCAGGACAAGATGGGGCATCAGGCAGGAAAGGAATGTCAGGGGAACCAGGATTTTCTGGAGAGGATGGAAGAGCAGGGGAACCAGGGTTGCCAGGGCTACCTGGGGAAAAGGGACAACCAGGAGAATTTGGACGTTCTATTGACGGGGAACCAGGTAACAATGAAAGGCTTCTAAATTATTAAATTAAATTAAAAAAAATCAGGAATAAGATCGATCAATTGGGTTAGCAATCGATTTAGCAATATACTTATTTATGTATTTGTTTTAAAAAACTGGATAGATGATACTTTGTTAAACTGAATACAACATTTAGTAATTTTAAAGTATATTGTTCTGTTATACCATAGATTATTATGTTGATAGTATTTCGTATCATACGTGAAAAACTAATCTCTGAAGAAATCTTTATATTGAATGTGAGATACATGATTTGATATTACACATCTATATATATAGCATATACTGTAAAATTTCTAATAAACGCCCCTTTCCTAATAAAGGCCCCCCAGGCCTTTTGATAAGGTAAACAACCTTCTCATCAGTGCTGAACTCATAATTAAAGCCATAACTTTATTCAAATCATTCAGAATCCATAGTATTTTATAGTAAACACAAATATGTATAATATGAACTTTAAAATCTTAACACTTTTTAATGTTATTACCAACACTTGCTAACACTAAATGTATTTACAGTGATTTTTGGATTTAGGAAAAACTGTGTTGTAATAATAGCCCCCGTTTTGGAAAATGTTGAGCCCCCGGGGGCGTTTAATAGGAATTTTACGGTAAATCTATCAGCATTTTTTTTTTTTTTTTTTTTCAGAAATATTTTATTAGAATATCAAAGTGTTTCATTCTTTTGTTTTTATCAATATTTGAAATACTTTTGGAAAAATGTGCCAATTGTAGACCAAACCACTTTAACCCGTAACTATGTTAAATTCATGTTGAGATAATGTTAAAATTAAACTTATCATACATTTGTGTTAATTTGTTGCAGGCCGACCCGGATCTCCTGGAGTAGATGGTAGAGACGGACAAAATGGCTTCCCAGGACTTAAAGGTCGTCCCGGAGATATGGGCCTACCAGGTAATAAACTATGGTCATTTTCCTCTTAATGCAAATTCAGAAATCATGTGTGGTTAGTTGACAGTCACTTGTGAAGGAATTGGTAATTATTGGTAACCTTTTCAGGAAACCCTTTTAGATGGACTGACAATTTAGATATGAACAAAAAATGTGTTAAAATCGGCAAAAAAAATGGTCTTTTCAACTTAATTATTAATATTCTTGATGAAACCATGTATTCATGAATTTTTCTACCATGTATTTATGAATTATTCTAAACATGTATTAATGAATTGTTTATTTCAGGACTTGATGGTATGAGAGGAGAAAATGGCTTTAATGGAAGGGACGGTGAACAAGGCGGAACCGGACAACCTGGTTTAAAAGGAGGAAGGGGAGAAGATGGCTTCCCAGGATTCACCGGACAAAAGGGCCGTAGAGTAAGTGCATTTTTTGAGTGTTTAATTTTTAAAAATCAATAAGCAAATATTCACTGAGTTATTTTGTTTGTTAGTTTTTTTTTCGTGCTGCCTGCTATAGTGTAGAGGCCACATATAGGGATGAATTCACTGTCGTCTGTCTGTCTATCTGTCCAAGCTTACAATTGGATACTTATGTTGTTAATACCTGTGTTGTGGGTTAACATGTACATGGCACTGTTTGTTGAACTGGTATATCTTTTTTTGTGGGTATAAACACGGCATTTTAGTTGTATTGGAATACCAGTATTGTAAATATATATATTGCACTGTTATTAGTACTGTTGAAACTGTATTGTGGTTATATATATTGCACTGTAAATTATACTGGTATACAAATTTTTGTGGGTATAAACATTGGTAAAAATATTATTAATATGTCAAAATGTATTAATAGGGATACGATGGCTTATCTGGGCGACCTGGAGTGCCTGGTTTGAAGGGAGAGTCTGGTTTAGATGGTATCCAGGGTGAGCCTGGTCGTCGAGGAGAACGTGGTGCAGATGGTTTCCCTGGACGTCAAGGAATGTTTGGACTAGATGGAATCAAGGGTCTATCAGGAGAGAGAGGTCTTGGTGGACTAGATGGACGAGATGGGGAACCTGGTTTACCCGGTTTGCCAGGACCTAATGGACAAGATGGTATGGCTGGAGTACCAGGTCTTCCTGGACTTCCAGGCTTAGCTGGCATCAAAGGAATGCAAGGTTCGTGATGATTTTTAATAATGACAAACAAATTAGGTTTATTTGTGTACATTTGAAAAGTAAAACCAAACTTATTTTCTATGATTGAAAGGAAATTTTGAAAATTTACAGAAATATATTGATATTGATTGAAGTAAAATGGTATTTGTTTAATCATATAATGTTATGCAGAAATCAGCAAATATTGGTTATTTTTCCATGGTAGTAACAAACTTTTAACAGTTACAGCTTCAATGTGCATTATTGTTCTTATCGATACATTTAACAAGATGTAAATTGTAAACGTTTTTGTTTTTTTTACGGCAGAATAAGTAGGGCTGAAAAGCTATGTTTGCCAAGTTCCTGGAGTATTTTAATTGGGTCGCTGTAGAGTTAATTTTGACATGTACTTGTTTTTATATCTGTTACAGGGGATGTAGGATATGATGGATTCCCAGGAGCACCTGGAGAAAATGCACCTGGAGGTATAATCCCTATCTCTTTTTAGCTCACCTGTCACAAAGTGACAGGGTGAGCTTTTGTGATCGCTTTTCGTCCGGCGTCCGTCCGTCCGGCCGTCCATCCGTAAACTTTTACTTTAAATGACATCTCCTCATAAACCACTAAGCCAATTTCATCCAAACTTCACAGGAATGTTCCTTTGGTGGTCACCTTTAAAAATTGTTCAAAGAATTTAATTCCATGCAGAACTCTGGTTGCCATGGCAACCGAAAGAAAAAACTTTAAATATCTTCTTTTAAAAAACCATAAGAGCTAGAGCTTAGATATTTGGCATGAAACATCTTCTAGTGAGTGTCTACCAAGTTTGTTGAAATAAAAGCCCTGGGGTCAAAATTGGCCCCGCCCCGGGGGGTCATTGATTTTCCCTATATGCATATAGTAAAAACTTAAAAAATCTTCTTTTAAAGAACCCAAAGAACTAGAGCAAAGATATTTAGCATGAAACATGTTCTAATGGGTGTCTACCAAGTTTGTTAAAAAAAAAAGCCCTGGGGTCAAAATTGGCCCCGCCCCAGGGGGTCATTGATTTTCCCTATATGCATATAGTAAAAACTTAAAAAATCTTCTTTTAAAGAACTCAAAGAGCTATGGCTAAGATATTGAGCATCAAACATTTTCTAATAGGTGTCTACCAAGTTTGTTCAAATAAAAGCCCTGGGGTCAAAATTGGCCCCGCCCCAGGGGGTCATTGATTTTCCTTATATGCATATAGTAAAACCTTAAAAAATCTTCTTTTAAAGAACCAAAAGAGTTAGAGCTAAGATATTTAGCATGAAACATGTTCTAATAAGTGTCTACCAAGTTTGTTCAAATAAAAGCCCTGGGGTCAAAATTGGCCCCGCCCCAGGGGGTCATTGATTTTCCCTATATGCATATAGAAAAATCTTAAAAAATCTTCTTTTAAAGAACTCAAAGAGCTATGGCTAAGATATTTAGCATCAAACATTTTCTAATAGGTGTCTACCAAGTTTGTTCAAATAAAAGCCCTGGGGTCAAAATTGGCACCACCCCGGGGGTCATTGATTTTCCTTATATGTGTATAGCAAAAACTTAAAAAATCTTCTTTGAAAAAACCCAAATAGCTAGAGTTAAGATATTAAGCATGAAACATCTTTTAGTGAGTGTCTACCAAGTTTGTGCAAATAAAAGCCCTTGGGTTAAATTGGCCCTGCAACGTTGGGGGTGGGGGTTTGATGGGCCTATATACAGGTGAGCGACCTCAGGGCCATCACGGCCCTCTTGTATTCTATAACATTAAAGGGACTCCACTGAGTTTTTTTGACATGTCGGGACTAGAAATATTTTTCTGAGATATGTGTACCAATTGATGTAGGTCTATACCAATAGCTTAAGTGCAAATTTTCAGGTCATTTCCTCACCCTTTTTTTTACGAATAATTATTTATGTAGTGTAAAAAGACCCAAAAATGAAAAGCATTGCAAAGCTTTTCACCTAAAAGCAGCTAATAGTGATTAGTCACACATATATCAATTTTATCTTTAATTCTGAATATATTTCTTTGTTATATTTCTCCTATTTTCCCATTTTAGTTAAAACACTTGATATCTGTAAGATTTGCAAATTTTAAGTTTTAAGTCTTTGGACCTTAGTGGAGTTCCTTTTATATGAAGCTCCTATCTCTAAATTAGTAAATTTCTAAAAAGAATTCTAAAATTCACACTTTTGTAATAATTTTCTGTTAAGATAAGTTTAGGTAAGATATCTTTAGGTAATAAGTTTCTATTAAGATTAGGGAAGGACCTTTGGTAATGTTGATATATCTTTTGGCTCAACCATGTACATGTATGTCCATTATAATTATACTTAAGATGTATTAAGAAAAATGCTTCAGTGGACATTTGTTCCTTTAGAGAAATAATTAGTTTAAAAGTGATTTTAAATATATTATATTTGTGTTTATCACATAAATCATGGCGCAGGAGTGTAATAAAGCCATTTAATGGAAATAATATTATACTAGTGTATGTAAAAGAAAGAGCATCGAATCATGAGGCTATCTGATTTGTACGAGATTGCCAAGTGTTTTGATGTTCTTTCTCTTTTGTATCATAGTCCAACATAAAATCATGTTCCCTGTTGTCACAATATGAAAACCCAGAAAAAAAGTAACCAATGAACAAGCATCTGAATATGATATTTCTATCGCTTTCCCTTTCTCTGCCGTCACAATAAGTAAACCCCAGCAAAAATGAGCCAATCAATTGACATGCTCTGGAGTGCGGGTAACTAATACCTGCACTCCAGTTAACGCACTCACTGTGCATGTATATGTATATGATTTAACTCAGACACATTATCAACAGACAGGTCTCCAAACTATGATACAATAACACTTTGGTATGACATCATTTGCAGTATATATAAACATAGCGTGCTAATATAAGTGTTACACTATGGGCGAGTCAATGAAAAATAACTCTTTTTAAACAGTTATATACGTGACAAAAAGTATATTATATTCATGTAGATTCAATACTAAATTTATTGTAATCACCAGAGACTGGAATTCAACTCGTTCAATAAATTAAGTATTAAATCTACACTCATCCATATCATCTATTTATTCACTTCATTTAATAGATTCAGTATTTAACCTCAACTTGTTGTAGGACTACCTGGCTTGCCCGGAGATCGTGGACCGAATGGTTTGCCGGGACTGCCCGGTCCAGATGGGTATGTAGGTGAATCTGGACTAGATGGGTTACCAGGTCTGCCGGGTATCCGTGGAGAGGACGGGTATAGCTATGGTGGTGCCAAGGGAATGAGAGGGTTGGATGGACTGTCAGGAATGCCAGGTTTGTTGTCATTCTAATTCCCCTTTTTTAGAAATTTTTATGTTTTTAAAACATCACCTTGTGTTGACAAATATCACATACTGGGTACTTGATTCTCACTTTACTTAAAGATCATTTAGAAGTTATCAGTAGGAATTTTAGAAATGTCAATTTTTTAAAATATTTAGAGGGAGCAGCTTTGAGGATAGAGACTGGTTAGTTTTCCACACAGATGCAGTTGGGCTTGATTTTATTTCCGTGACCTGGTCAGTATATTATTGAAGCTAGTAATAAGTGGCTTAAATTTCATTTTTATATGCCTGAAAGAATTTGGTTTCCGGAGCATAACTTAAGTTCCATTTGGCCCACAATATTCAAACTTCATAGGATGATTGTCCATATTGGGTAGAAGACCCCTATTGATTTTGGGGTCACAGGGTCAAAGGTCAAGGTCACTATGACTTTAAAACTGAAAACAGTTTCCGGAGCATCCCATTTGACCCACAGTGTTCAAACTTCATAGGATGATTGTCCATATTGGGTAGAAGACCCCTATTGATTTTGGGGTCACAAGATCAAAAGTCAAGGTCACTATGACCTTAAAACTGAAAACAGTTTCCGGAGCATCCCATTTGACCCACAGTGTTCAAACTTCATAGGATGATTGTCCATATTGGGTAAAAGACCCCTATTGGTTTTGGGGTCACAAGGTCAAAGGTCAAGGTCACAATTACCTTAAAACTGAAAACAGTTTCCGGAGCATAACTTAAGTTCCATTTGGCCCACAGTGTTCAAACTTCATAGGATGATTGTCCATATTGGGCAGAAGACCCCTCTTGATTTTGGGGTCACAAGGTCAAAGGTCAAGGTCACTATTACTTTGAAATTGAAAACAGTTTCTTGAGCATAACTTAAGTTCCATTCGGCCCACAATATTCAAATTTCATAGGATGATTGTCCATATTGGGCAAGAAGACCCCTCTTGATTTTGGGGTCTCAAGGTCAAAGGCTTTGGTCACTATTACCTTTAAACTGTAAACAGTTTCTGGGGCATAACTTAAGTTCCATTTGGACCACAATATTCAAACTTCATAGGAGGATTGTTATTTGAAGGAGGTAATACTTTATTTAATTCCAATGTCTAACAAATGCTTCATCTTTACTAAAAAAAAAAAAAAAAGACTTTGGGGCATATAATGCTCCGCCTAGCGGTGCTCTTGTTAAGCATTGTTAGATCTTTAATATTTTAAAAATACATGTCCATTTTTCATTTACAGACAATGAACTTACAACTGATTGGATAACGACTATTTAAAAAACCCAGAAATCTATTTGTTAATAACAATTTTAAATGAGCCAATTAAATTGCTTCTGTTGTAAAAATACTTGGAAAGAGAGTCATAATGGTTGCCTCTATAAAAAATAAACAAATGTGAAATGTAGACAATTAATAAAAGCTTTTACAGTAATCTGTACAGTTATCTGTTCACTTATAGTTTGTTGCCATGCAAAATAAAATGTAATCTCAACATCTCAATGTTTCGTGTTTTCATCATGAAAAACGAAATTAAATATCATTGGCGACGCTGGTGAGCGGCGTCGTCTCTTATGGAATGCTTTTTATTTTGGCCTATGGAAAGAGCTGTTAACACTTATTATAAGCAGTTAATGTCATGTTGTGTTATTATGTATTGTGTTGTAGGTCAGAAAGGTGAAAGGGGTTTCCAGGGAAGGTCAGGATTGTTTGGCTTGGATGGTATGAAGGGAGAACCAGGCTATGACGGTGAGCAAGGCGGTCTCGGTAGAGATGGACTTCGAGGCTTCAAGGGTTTCCCGGTCAGTTGAATTTTTTCATATTGTTTTGAAAAACTCTTTAATAATAAATTTGAACATACAAATTTCCTTAATATACATTAGTTAATAACACAAGTAAGTAATTTTTGAGTTTGAATAAGATGTGTTGGGTATGTTCTTACTTTTGTTGGATTTTGAATATTTGCATGTATATTAAAGTGACCATGTGTTCATTCACGTATAAATTGCATGCTTAATGGTAAAAATTTAAAAAACTTTACATTTTACTGTAATTTTTTTTTAATTTTATATTTTGATATGCAAACAAAATAAATAAACCAAATAACCCAAGGAAATTTTTTATAAATAGCCTTTTTGAGTTTATGAGCAAAGTGCAATCGATAAAAGTCTTTCTCTTTTAGTTTTAGGTAGTTTATTAATTAAGTATTTTGTTTTTTGTTAGTTTGATTAATTTTCCTTTATCAATTGTTGATAAAACACATTATACCAAATGTCAATCTTTTGAAATATGAAACAAATTCAGCTGAACTTTTTCAGTTAAAAATGAGCATAATATCACACTATGAAAATTAATAATTGGCAATATTTGTGTTTATCACATAATCCACGGTGCAGGAGTGTAATAAAGTCATCAATTAAGAACGATATTAGCTCGTACACAAGTGTAATAATACTTTGACATGACCTCATTTGTGTTATATACAAACATACCCGGTAACATAAATGCTAGCTTATGTTAGCATTACACTATAGGGGCATCAATGAAAAACGACTCTTTTCAACAGTTTACCATTCTTATTTTATATATGAGATAAATAGAATATTATCTTCGTGTAGATTCAATACTAAATTTATTGACCTAGTTGAATAAAAAAACATTATGCTCGCCAGAGGTTCGCATGATATGATTTTATTCAACTCGTTCAATAAATTTAGTATTAAACCTACTCTCATTCAATATCCTGTACATATGATATAATATAAAAGTATTTGTGTATAAATTAAAAAGTATATTATTAATGTATATATTTCAGGGTGATCGTGGCTTGGCAGGGTTCCCCGGAGTTGAGGGAGAACGTGGTGAAGATGGGTTACCAGGGTTACCTGGTCTGCAAGGTATGAGGGGAAACGATGGCTTGGATGGATTCTACGGTTTAAGAGGAGACAATGGCTCTAGAGGTCAGTATCTTATATAATAATACATGCTTGTAATGGTGGTATTATATAGAACAATCAATACATTTTTATTATCTGAGAAGGTTATTTATGTATGAGACTGGCCTTAAACAAGCAAAATTCGCTTTCTTTGGCATTTATCTCAAAAATAAGGACTGTGACCCCCGTTTTTGGGTTGTTTTTATTTATTTTATTTATCTATTTTTTTTTTTTTTTTGTATTTCAATTAATATTCACTAAAATGTTTTTTTTTGTTTTTTTTTTCTCAAAAATCTTTTTCAGTTATGATTCATATAAATCTCTTACATCATGCAAAGATTAGGAAAATTCTGTTCATTGGTTTAAAATTTCCTTCTTTGCCTTTGTGAAAAATTCAGTAACTATAGATAGCATCTTTAAGGACCCATGGCAGAGCTTTAAGGTAATGGCGGGACTTTGGATGATAGAGAAGTGATTTTAGGTCAAAGATGGCAGACTATGCTGTAATCATATTGATATTAAAGGCAATATTTCAACCAGAAAATGACACACAGAAATAAACTATTCAGTTAAATACATGGACACTGGTGACATGGTGGAGTTTGCTTTTTCGGTCCATGATAGCTAAAAATTTTCAAAACCGCTTGTGACTGCAAATATTCTGGAGTTTTTTCAGCTATTCAACTTGACCTGCTTGTAAATATAAACTGTTGTGTGACATGCCATCATCACAGTGTCTTTTGTGTGTAATATTTATAATGACATTATTTGTCCCCTACCGGTTTAACCGGAGGGGACTTTAGGTTTACCCTCCGTCCGTCTGTCTGTCCGTCTGTCAGTCTGTCCGTCCACAAAACTGGATCCCGCGATAACGCAAAAAGTACTAAAAATATTTTTATGAAACTTGATATATGGATAGATGGCAGTATGGAGATTATGCACGTCTTTTTCTTTTGTCCCTATGTTGAAAATTCTGGTTGCTATGGCAACAAATAGTCTGAAAATATGGCAAATTTAACACATAAACTGGATCCAGTGATAACTCAAAAAGTACTGAAAATATTTTTATGAATCTTGAAATATGGGTAGATGGCAGTCTGGAGATTATGCACATCTTTTTCTTTTCTTCCTATGTTGAAAATTCTGGTTGCTATGGCAACAAATAGTCTGAATTTCAAGATTTCTGATTTAAATTTTTCAGCTTTTTCACTATAAGTTCTTTATTTCTTAAGGTGTTTACTTCAAACTTTAAATATAAGTTTCTGGTCATCAACCACATCATATGTGACAAGGTTTACAACTCTAGCACAAAAATTATCAGTATTACCTCCCTTGAACTTAGAATTATTATGAGAAAAAAAATGTTGTCTTTTGTAAATAACTTCTTTATTTCCTAATGTATCTACTTCAAACTTCATAATATTATATATGCTTCTTATTATCACTCAACATTTTTGAGAAGGTTAAATACTCTAGCAAGACTATTTTCAGAATTATGTCCCCCTTGAACTTGAGAAATTGGTATTTTTTACTCCAAGATCTTCATTTCTTATAGGATTTACTTTAAAATCCCACGTCGTAATAATATGACAAGGTTGTATAAACATAATTTCCTTACTAGGCAGGGAAACTTAACACATTACTATGATATAGACAAACTTAGAACTCAAAAGATTTAAGTTCATTCATGTCATTCATTCACTGGTAAAATTGAATGGCCAATGGCCCATTAGAATGTTGCTGGGGTTCTAGCCGGTAGGGGACTTATGCATTGCTTGCAATACTATGATAATTGCTTGTTTATCATATATTGAGTGTTTTGTTTTACGTATGTTGGACAGGTATGAAAGGAGCCCCTGGTGATCCGTTTCTTGGAGAAATTAGGCAGATTCACTTCGGACAGAAAGGTGAACGTGGTAGGCAGGGATATCCTGGATTAGACGGCATCAAGGGACAACCTGGTAAGCTTCATGAGTAATAAATGCAGTCTATTTATATAAATATACAGCAGTACAGCAATAAATTCTATTTATTTCTAGAAACAATATTTGAGCCGTGTCACAACAAAACCAACATAATGGGTTTGCTACCAGCATGGATCCAGACCAGCCTGCGCATCCGCGTAGTCTGATCAGGATTCATGCTGTTTGCTGTCAGTTTTTCTACTTGTTAAGGGTTTGTAAGCGAGCATCATGGGTCCTGATCAGACTGCGCAGATGCGCAGGCTGGTCTGGATCCATGCTGGTCGCAAACCCATTATGTTGGTTTTGTCCTGACGCGGCTAATTTATTCCTCTACTGCTATCAGCTGGATAAAGCCTTGCCGAATAAACTTATCTAGCTCCAGTATGTCACATGGTTAGCCTATAATGACGTCGCATATTTAGCGGCTAAGAAAAAATAATTAAACACTGTTTTATCGGGAAAAAAAAGTAATAATGAAACCATTTAAATTATCTAAAAACATGATTAAACTAGACAAAAGCAGGATAAATCGATACACTTTCTCACTTCTCCATTCCGACATCAACCATGTGTTTTTCATATCTCACTTATTTAAGAAAAATAAATAAATGTAGTGTATTTATAAAACAATCAATCAATTCTATTAATAGAACAATAAATCTTGTCATTTTATGAAACAAAAGATTTACTCTCGAAATTCAGTATATTTTTAGCTCACCTGTCACAAAGTGACAGGGTGAGCTTTTGTGATCGCTTTTCGTCCGGCATCCGTCCGTCCGTCGTCCGTCCGTAAACTTTTGCTTTAAATGACATCTCCTCATAAACCACTGAGCCAATTTCATCCAAACTTCACAGGAATGTTCCTTTGGTGGTCACCTTTAAAAATTGTTCAAAGAATTTAATTCCATGCAGAACTCTGGTTGCCATGGCAACCGAAAGAAAAATCTTTAAATATCTTCTTTTAAACAACCCTAAGAGCTAGAGCTTAGATATTTGGCATGAAACATCTTCTAATGAGTGTCTACCAAGTTTGTTCAAATAAAAGCCCTGGGGTCAAAATTGGCCCCGCCCCGGGGGGTCATTGATTTTCCCTATATGCATATAGTAAAAACTTAAAAAATCTTCTTTTAAAGAACTGTAAGAGCTAGAGCTAAGATATTTGGCATGGAACATCTTCTAGTGAGTGTCTACCAAGTTTGTTCAAATAAAAGCCCTGGGGTCAAAATTGGCCCCGCCCTGGGGGGTAATTGATTTTCCCTATATGCATATAGTAAAAACTTAAAAAATCTTCTTTCAAAGAACTGTAAGAGCTAGAGCTTAGATATTTGGCATGAAACATCTTCTAGTGAATGTCTACCAAGTTTGTTCAAATAAAAGCCCTGGGGTCAAAATTGGCCCCGCCCCAGGGGGTCATTGATTTTCCCTATATGCATATAGTAAAAACTTAAAAATCTTCTTTTAAAGAACCCAATAAGCTAGAGCTAAGATATTTGGCATGAAACATCTTCTAGTGAATGTCTACCAAGTTTGTTCAAATAAAAGCCCTGGGGTCAAAATTGGCCCCGCCCTAGGGGTATAATTGATTTTCCCTATATGCATATAGTAAAAACTTAAAAAATCTCCTTTTAAAGAACCAGAAGAGCTAGAGCTTAGATATTTGGCATGAAACATTTTCTAGTGAATGTCTACCAAGTTTGTTCAAATAAAAGCCCTGGGTCAAAATTGGCCCTTCCCCAGGGGGTCATTGATTTTTCCTATATGCATATAGTAAAAACTTAAAAATCTTCTTTTAAAGAACTGTAAAGAGCTAGAGCTTAGATATTTGGCATGAAACATCTTCTAGTGAATGTCTACCAAGTTTGTTCAAATAAAAGCCCTGGGGTCCAAATTGGCCCCACCCCAGGGGGTCATTGATTTTCCCTATATGCATAAAGTAAAAACTTAAAAAATCTTCTTTTAAAGAACCCAAAGAGCGAGAGCTAAGATATTTGGCATGAAACATCTTCTAGTGAATGTCTACCAAGTTTGTTCAAATAAAAGCCCTGGGGTCAAAATTGGCCCCGCCCCGGGGGTCATTGATTTTCCCTATATGCATATAGTAAAAACTTAAAAAATCTTCTTTTAAAGAACCGTAAGTGCTAGAGCTTAGATATTTGGCATGAAACATCTTCTAGTGAATGTCTACCAAGTTTGTTCAAATAAAAGCCCTGGGGTCAAAATTGGCCCTGCCCCGGGGGGTCATTGATTTTCCCTATATGCATATAGTAAAAACTTAAAAAATCTTCTTTTAAAGAACCATAAGAGCTAGAGCTTAGATATTTGGCATGAAACATCTTCTAGTGAGTGTCTACCAAGTTTGTTCAAATAAAAGCCCTGGGGTCAAAATTGGCCCCGCCCCAGGGGGTCATTGATTTTCCCTATATGCATATAGTAAAAACTTAAAAAATCTTCTTTTAAAGAACCCAAAGAGCAAGAGCTAAGATATTTAGCATGAGACATGTTCTAATGGGTGTCTACCAAGTATGTTCAAATAAAAGCCCTTGGGTCAAAACTGGCCCCGCCCAGGGGGTCATTGATTTTCCTTATATACATAGCAAAAACTTAAAAATCTTCTTTGAAAAAACCCAAATAACTAGAGTTTAGATATTAAGCATGAAACATCTTTAAGTAAATATCTACAAAGTTTGTTCAAATAAAAGCCCAGGGGTCAAAACTGGCCCTGCCAGAGGGATGTCATTGTTTTTAACTATATGTGTATAGTAAAAACTTAAAAAATCTTCTTTTAAAAAACCCAATGAGCTAGAACTTAGATGTTTTGCATGAAACATCTTCTTATGGGTGTCTACCAAGTCTGTTCAAATAAACAAATAAAAGCCCTTGGGTAAAAATTGGGCCGGGGGCGGGGGACGGGGGCTATATACAGGTGAGCGACCTCAGGGCCATCATGGCCCTCTTGTTTAATTTCCGAGCTAATCTTTGGGTACCAACAAAATAAGAGCAAAAGGTTGACTAATTGTTTGTGCAAGGTAGCCCTTTGTGAATCTATAACAGTAAAAGTTTGCACTTCAGAATAAGCTTGGAAAAACTCCCATTTGTTTAATTCCATATAACAACTATTGATCTTGTCTATTTGTAGAACAATACAATTTGTCTGTTTATGTAACAATAATTCTGGTCTACATAAGAACCTGTCTATTAAGTGGACATTTTTCATTTCAGAAATAAATGTCAAATTAAATTCTCCACTCTATAAAAGTTTTACAGGTTGATGTTTTTAACCAATAAACTGTTGAATTTATGTTATGGATTTGTATCCCTTTAAAAGTAGAGCAACCCATTAGAAGTTCTTGAGATTTCATTTTTGAAATACAAAAAATTAAACTACCAACTAAATTGAGGCTTGGGAAAGATTGCTCCGGTTGGGACCGGTTTGTGGAATTGAGCCTGGTGCAATCCTGGTGGCAAGGCTAAATCACTTTCTGTTGCAGCGAGTTAAGAGTAAAAGTTTGGGTGTCATATTTCTGATATTTATCTATCTGATATATTTCCCCATGTAGGTTTACCTGGTCTAGATGGTATACTAGGCGAGAAGGGTGTCCGTGGTTTCCAAGGGGAGGACGGACCTAAAGGGGTAAAGGGAGAACAAGGTGACGACGGTTTTCCTGGGTTACAAGGACGTAATGGTAATACCGGCCCACCTGGTAATGCAGGTCTGCCAGGTTTGGATGGTGCCGCCACTGGCGGTCCAGGCCTTTTCTTTGCAAGGTAATTTTTCTTTTGATGACTTTAATTGTACTTATTGAAACAAAGGACAAATAACTGAGTTGATTATTTTTTCTTCATTTTTTTATAATCAAATGTTTCACTACTATAACATAAATTCTTTTTCATGTACAACCAGTTGTGTACATAGTACAACCTGTAATGTATGTAAAAATTTCCACCACAAACATGATTGTTCTCATACAATCTAAATTAAATTAAATGATCTCTAGCCGTGTGCTTTGAAACCCGTTAGGACAAGCCGTTGTTTCATTGAGCAAGAAAACTTAACATTCATTGCTCAGTACTGGTTGGTTCCAGGATTGGACTATAAGCTTATAGCTTCCTACACAATGTAACATAATAAATTATGTTAACACCGAATGTTGTTCCAGTCTTTTATGATTCAACAGTATTTACTTGAAAAATATTTTTATTATAGAATTGACTATTCAAAATACATAAGTGTGTTGCACTTTTTGTGTGTATATGTGATACCCTTTGATCACTTGAAAGTTTGTGAATGTTAAAGTAATGGTTAAGAAAAGAATTTTTCAGGTTGTGTCTTTTAAATGTTGGTATAAGATAAGAAAAAAGTGGTAATTTGTTGATATTTTGTTGCCTTGACATCAGATTACAGCATGACATTAATCTTGTTTATTGTTGCTGAAAGCTTCTATAAAATGAATGCAAAATGATCTTTTTGTAACAAATTGAAAAAGGATATTGAGCTGCGTCACGACAAAACCAACATAATGGGTTTGCGACCAGCATGGATCCAGACCAGCCTGCACATCCGTGCTGTCTGATCAGGATCCATGCTGTTCGCTATCAGTTTCCCTACTTGTTATAGGGTTTGTAAGCGAACAGCATGGATCCTGATCAGAATGCGCGGTAGCGCAGGCTGGTCTGGATCCATGCTGGTCGCAAATGCAATATGTTGGTTTGTCGTGACGCGGCTTATAGAAAACAATGATAAAACTGCTCCAGTATAACTTTGATGTAAAAAAAGAAGGCTGTTGATTTCAAAATAGAAGGCTGTTGATTTCAAAATAGAAGGCTGTTGATTTCAAAATGGAAAGCTTTTGATGTGAAACTTTGGATGTTAAAAATAGAAGGCTTTTGATATTACATTGAAGGCTTTTGAGTTTGATGTTACATTGAAGGCTTTTGATGTTGAAATGGAAAGCTTTTGATATGAAACTTTTTTTACATTAAAATGAAAAGCTTTTGACATGAAACTTTTAATAGTCTAATAAAAAGCTTTTGCTGTGAAACTTTTGTTGTCAAAATTGAAAGCATTGGATGTGAAACTTTTGATGTTAAAATGAAAAGCTTTTTAGTTAATTGGAAAGCTTTTGAGGTTAAACTTTTGATGTTGAAATTGAAATCATATGATATGAAAATTTTGATGTCAAAATGGAAAGCTTTTGATGTTAAATGGAAAGCTTTTGATATGAAACTTTTTATTTTCAAATGAAAAGCTTTTTATATGAAATATTTGATGTTTAAATGGAAACCTTTTTATGTGAAGATTTGGCAGTTTAAAGTTATGTATAATTGTGTTGTCTATATTTGGCAGTCAGGCTGAAGTAAATTTTGGATTTTGATTTGCTGTATTATATGTTTAATGTGTAAAGGTTATGTCTATTTTTGAAGTGCTTTTGCTATTGAAATGCTCTCATTTTGATCATAAAAATGAGCTGTGTCATGTCAAAACCAACATAATGGGTTTGCGCAGTCTGATCAGGATCCATGCTGTTTGCTATCAGTGTCCCTACTTGAAATAGAGTTTGTAAGCAAACAGCATGGATCCTGATCAGAATGCACGGAAGCGCAGGCTGGTCTGGATCCATGCTGGTCGCAAACCCATTATGTTGGTTTTGTTGTCACGCAGCTCAAATCATTTTCAATACTTGTAATTCGTCATTGTTTCATTGAATAGATATTTGAATATTTTATAAATTACCAGTATGAGGTGGGTTTCTTCCAGAATTTTTTTTAAAACTTTTAAAGTAACTAATAATATGATTTATGAGATAGTCATGAATTTTGCAAATTGACAAAACTTTAAGCCATAAGGTTTGTTTCACTTAAAGAAAACAATAAAATTAAAAAGAAGATTATTCTATGACATTTTGAGGGGTTTATATGGAGAAAAATAGGTTAATAGTTTGCTCATTGAAAATAAATGGGGTTTAACACTTCAAAACATTTTAAGATTTTATTTCATTTGGTAAAGTAGACAGGGTTTTTTAAGAAGTAAGGCAAGTTTTCAACAATTTTTTTAAGAAGTAAGACAAGTTTTGGACAAACAGTGAAACTTCTGTGCAGAATGTATATCTGAATTACTGACTTTTAGCTTGTATAAAAGTAAAAAACAAACATGGAAACTAAGATTACAATGGCACTATTTATAGACGGCCGTTTACAGGTTTGATCACGTGATACATTGTACCGATACTTTTACAGACATAGCCAGCAGACATACCTACCCGATTGTCCCTCGGGTACCGCCAAGGTGTGGGATGGATATTCTCTCTCTTACGTTGTAGGCAACCAGCGAGCACATTCTCAGGATCTAGGTAAAAGTCATGACTCAAAATAAGTCATTAATTTAGATATAGATATTTATAATACAAACTCAAAGGTCATTCTGGTGGGAGACATGATAATGATTTAGTCATATCACCTGCATGCTGGCATAAATGTACTTTTTGCATGATGTGTGCTGATGTTCTGTTTGATTTATAGGCATGGCTGTTTGATTGATATAACTGCTCCAGAATACACAGAATATGTTCTTCTGATGTAAGTGAAGAATATAACATCAGTGTGTGTACCTGTCCCTCATTAGTTTCTTTTTTATCCAAACAATTTTATTATACCCCCACAAACGAAGTTTAGGGGGGGTATATAGGAGTCAGCTTGTCGGTCGGTCGGACGGTTGGTCGGTCGGTCGGTCGGTCCGTCGGTCGGTCCACATCATGGTTTCCGGACGATAACTAGAGTTTGGAATGAGGTATTGTAATCAAACTTGGTATATAGCAACCTTATGTGGAAACTCCGGTTGGTATTGCTTTTGGACCCCCTGGGGTCAAGGTCACCGTTATTAAAAATAGAAAAATGGTTTCCGGACAATAACTAGAGTTAGGAATGAGATATTGTTATCAAACTTTGCGTATAGCAAGCTTATATGAAGACCTGGGTTGGTATTGCATTTAGGCCCCCTGGGGTCAAGGTCAAGGTCATGGTTACTAAAAATAGAAAAATGGTTTCCGGACAATTACTTGAGTTAGGAATGAGATATTGTAATCAAACTTGGTGTATAGCAAGCTTATATGAAGACCTGGGTTGTTATTGTGTATTTGGACCCCCTGGGGTCAAGGTCAAGGTCACTGTTTCTAAAAATAGAAAAATGGTTTCCGGACAATAACTAGAGTTAGGAATGAGATATTGTTATCAAACTTGGTGTATAGCAAGCTTATATGAAGACCTGGGTTGGTATTGCATTTGGACCCCCTGGGGTCAAGGTCAAGGTCACCGTTACTAAAAATAGAAAAATGGTTTCTGGACAATAACTTGAGTTAGGAATGAGATATTGTAATCAAACTTGGTGTATAGCAAGCTTATATGAAGACCTGGGTTTGTATTGTTTTTGGACCCCCTGGGGGTCAAGGTCAAGGTCACCGTTACTAAAAATAGAAAAATGGTTTCCGGACAATAACTAGAGTTAGGAATAGATATTGTTATCAAACTTGGTGTATAGCAAGCTTATATGAAGACCGGGTTGTATTGCATTTGGACCCTCTGGGGTCAAGGTCAAGGTCACCATTCCTTAAAATAGAAAAATGGTTTCCGGACAATAACTAGAGTTAGGAATGAGATATTGTAATCAAACTTTGTGAAAAGCAAGCTTATTTGGAGACCCCAGTTGGGATTACAATTAATTGAAATATTTCTTTGTACACAGTTGATAGTTTGTGTTGAAATTTTTCTTCAGACTACTTATTTTTCAAAAAGTTGCTGGTGGGGGTATTTATCACCTTCAGTGATAGGTCTAGTTTTATTCAATTTTTACCATTGCTGGCTGTATAAAACAGGGCAGATCAATTCTGTACTCAGACATCTGAATATTCTAGCTGAAACTTTATTGAACATTGCATATAGGTCTTTATATAAGAAGAACTTTGGTGTAAACATCCAAGTGTAGTTTTAATTTTACTACCATTAATAAGTTTTAAAGGTCTTTTCAAAAACATCACAGCTGGTAGAAAAGCTGTATTTAGTTTCACAATTTGTTGCAAGAAATATTCTAGAACTTTGATTAGTGGTATCACAATATCACAATATATTACTGGATTGTTGATTTTGATGATTTTCTGCAACTTGTAACATTAAATTATGTGCTATCTGGTAGGTTAAGAGAGACTGTGGAGCTTCTCCAGGGCTAATGTTTTGGATATATTGTTAGGATTAAGAAAGAAAATATTCCAATGTTACAATCCAATTACATGTAGTAATAATGTCTTGACATTGTAATGCATAGTGTGTAATAAAGGCATGATCAGTGTAATTATGAATGCAATAATTCTAACATAACACGTTGTGTAAGACTTGCATGCAATATTTTTACACTATGTAGTATTACACGTGTGCAATATTTGTACACAATATATTACTGTATGCTGTGTTTACAGACATAGTCAGAATCGTTACCAGCCGAGATGTCCACAGGGGACAGTCAGGATGTGGGACGGCTATTCTCTTGCCTATGTTCAGGGTAACGGAAAGACTCATGGTCAGGAATTAGGTATATTCGTGAAAGATGTCAGTGATCATACATGTGTTATATGTACTGTGTTAATTACATTTCATTCTTTCATTTAAAACAAAACATTTTTAATCATTGAATGGTTTTATAGGTATTGTTTAGATTTTATTTTGGGGTGGGGTTGGCAGAGCAGGGTTTAAGTGGGTATGTTTTTATCATGAAAGAAGAAATTTCGTCATAATTTAATTAAAAGTGAAACATTTTATATCAGAATTTATCACATACCCTAGCCGCTTCTGCGACTGGAAAAATGGTATTGCTTAGCTGTGCAAATATTTTGACGTTACATCATTTACCTTCTGTAAGCTAGCTGGATAGCCTCTTCCCAAACTTCCTGGTGGGATTTGAACCCATAGCAGTGTGTGTGTGTGTGGAGGGGTGCGGGCTGCAAGTGCTTCAAAGTCAGAGACCTTGATGGTTTGTTCCGTAGAGATAAATATTACTTAGAGTAAAACTTACCTTTTTTCTTCCTTTTCACTAGCTGATTTGACTTAAGAGTCAATATTATATATTATAATTTTTATAACAAAGAGCATGACCTCCCTTATAGTATTATATTTGCATGTGATAATCATACTCCATTATTCTCCTAAATAGCTACCATCTTAACATACCTACTTATGATGAATTTGTTAGTAATTATAATCCTGAAAATTGTTGTTTTCTTTTAATGAGCCACCAAAAAAGAATGTCAGATGAAAATGAGAATTAAAAAAAATAAGATGTTTAAAACTATTTATAATATTATTACTTTTATTGGAAAAATTAAGAGGCAATTTTTGTGTTTAGATATTACCAGTTGTTACTAAGACTTGACTTCACTTTTATAAAGGTTTTTGTTTTTGAAACATTTATACATCAAAAGCTCAATCAGCGTATAAATAATGCAATTATAATTATGCTTGATAGCTTTACCCAATCATTGATTGACTGTTATAAACTGCTAGAAGTATGTTAGAATAATTTTTGTCTTTCATAAAATTTAAATCATCTTTCATATTCACATTATTACTTGTTATATTTTAATATTATTACTTGTTATATTTTAATATTATTACTTGTTATATTTTAATATTGTTTTAGCATCAAACTCTGTGCTTTAAGATGACCAGATCCTTAAGTAATTTATGAAGGGATTTAAAAATGGAAAAGGTAATGAATTTTGATACAAATTTGTTTATTTTTGTTTTTCTAGGTCAGCCCGGAAGTTGTCTGCGTAAGTTTAGCACTATGCCATTCATGTTCTGTAACATCAACAACGTTTGTAATGTGGCATGGCGGGGTGATTACAGCTACTGGTTGTCCACGCCCGAGCCAATGACGGCCATGATGGACCCTGTAGAGGGCGCTCAGATTGAGCCGTATATCAGCAGATGTGTGGTCTGTGAAGCTCCGTCCGAGGTAAAAACATTTGACATTAATTGATAGGTTAACAGTTTGATCAAAGTATTTTGGAATTTTTTCTTATAAATGTCACTGATCATATAAAAAAATGCCTTAAAAATACTAATATAGTGTTAGGAACCATAGAAATTGCCCATTGTAATCATCAAAAAGGAAAAGCTCAGGATTACATTCAAAAGATTGGAAATTACAGACTTGATAGAGGTGCTATAAATAATCCTTAAAAAAAACACAAATGAACACAGTCAATAAAAGTTCCAGACTTGTTCTAAGTGATTTTCATTATTACTTGCTGTGTTTCCAGATAATAGCTATACACAGTCAGACAATGAGAATGCCAGACTGATTCTAAGTGATTTTCATTATTTCTAACTCTTTTTCAGATAATAGCTGTACACAGTCAGACAATGAGAATTCCAGACTGTCCTATTGGATGGACTGGTCTCTGGATTGGATACAGTTTCCTCATGGTATAATATATTTACTTGTTGATATTTTCTTGACTGCCTGAATGGTTGAAACATTGTCATACAGACACAGACTTCCTCTTTGGCAGGAATACAATGTTGAGACAAAAATCAAATAGAATATTTTAACATTGAAGTATCGCTACATTCTTATTTCTAAGAATTATTTACTATAAAGGTGAATTAATCTTATTATGTTAACAGTGCCTTCATTTTCTATGCAAACACACATGTGCCTTATATGTACAACTGTCATATTGTATGTAAATGTCGATGAGCTGTTAATGTGCTTAAGACTAATAAAATATATGTTATGTTATATATGTTAAAAAAAAAAAATTGTTCAATGAATTAATACAGTCTAAGATACACAAATAATCTTCTATAAGTATTATATAATTCAAAAGAAAATTTGTAAATTTAGATAATCTTAAATGATTTAAAAAATTTTGTTATATATTTTACTTTTAAGATTTAATTATTGATTTTTTAAACATTAACCGTCGCTAGAAATAATGAGTTCTGATTGTTTAACATACATTTTGTTCCTTTTCTCTATCATTTGATATCATTTAGATTTTTATTTCATATATTTGTTTGTTTCATTTATTTGTAATTGATTCTTTCTTGCAGGGAACCGGTGCTGGTGGGGATGGAGCTGGTACCGATCTCGCATCGGTTGGTTCCTGTCTCGAAGATTTCCGTTGCCACTCCTCTGATAGAATGTCACGGACGTGGATCGTGCAACTATTACTCCACGTCAACGAGTTACACTGGCTAGCGACTATAATAGTAACGCTCAATTAGAACTCCTTTTAGCAGAAACTCTTTAAAGCGGGAAATCTTAGAATGAGAATAAGTCGTTGTTCAAGTGTGTATGAGATTTTCTAGGTAAAGCGTCTCTACAACCATATTCATATTACCATAAAGGCTTGAAAATTTGTGTAAAGCTTCTGAGAGAAAAGAGAATTTGATAATTTTGTACTCTTTCATAGACATTTTCATTAGTTTAATTTGAGAATTCAGTCATGTATGTTTAATTTACATCTTCCATTGTGATTCAAGTATTTATCTCTTTATTTTAAGGGATATACTGTATTTTTTTTTGTTCTGTATGTGTTTCATTGTATTATAGACTTTATTTGAAAAATACATGTGTATAGTTAGCATTTTTTATATACTGATTTCATATGGTGCTATTACCAAAATGATGCTTTATGCATTATGCTTGAAAGTTGAACCATGGTTGAGTGTCTTCTAGTCAATACTGCCCGATATGTACAAAACCCATGTACAAAACTGGCATAGCGTCGAGCTTTTCTTTGCATGACTTTTCTATACAGACTTTTGAAATTAATCATACAATTCTTTACAACATTATTCATGGAAGAAGGTACCGTATTCCTCCCAAAGACAACCTTTGTAACCAAAGTAGTATTAATTCGGTACACACCCGTTAAGAGCTGGTCAAAATATTAGAAACATTGTTATTATTCAATCATTTCCAATCAAGACAGTCTTATTTACTACATGAATCAAGCACAGACACAGACTTCCTCTTTGGGAGGAATACAATGTTGAGACAAAAATCAAAAATAGAATATTTTAACATTGAAGTATCGCTACATTCTTATTTCCAAGAAATATTTACTATAACGTTGGATTAATCTTATTATGTTAACAGTGCCTTCATTTTCTATGCAAACACATGTGCCTGATATGTACATAATTTTGCTACACATGGTTATATGAATCGTTTAGAAGACTGTGAGTGTGTGTAAATGAGTGTTTTATATAAAAAGCTTTGATGTTCTGTTAAACGCCTCTTGATAAACTTTTGCAATTCTTGAAAAACTTGATTGTCCTAAAATTTAGGCCTCAATTTTTGTCCTAGTTTAAGTTTTAAAACATCACATATTAATAAATTATTCTTCAAAGTATGGAAAGAACTCTTTAATTATATATAAAAACAAAATCCATACATTTTCTCATCTGCATTGTATTAATATGAATACATTTCTGTGGGTAAATTTGTTTTTGTTTTTGTATAGAAACAATTTCATTAATTTAGTTTTAAGATTCCTAAAAATATCACTTTAATATTCAAAGTGGTTGTAGTATTATGCTAGACATATGTGTAATCAAATGTGTACGGAGTTGATTTTATAATGGCAACCGTTGCCATAACAACACCATTTGTCTTCCATTTTTTTTGGCAAAATTATTTGCAGTCATCAGTTACTTCCCTTGATTAGTTACTTTTAACAGGTAAACAGGTACAGGAAAAAAACCAACTTGATCAATACAACCCTTGAGCAATAGATATATTTCTGGCATTTCAAACTGAAAGTTAAAAAGAGAATCTATTTGTACCATTCAAATGACTGATAATTGACGGTTATATATTGATCTAGAGAAGAAATTATTAAAGGGAGGTAATAAATTAACTGTTGTATTTGAATATTTTGCTTCATTTTAAAGTAGAATAAATGTCAGCTGAGAATAAATAAAATGTTTTGTAAAGACATGTTGTGTACTTCTTTTATCATGTCACAGGGTGACTGTGAGAATATGTGTTGCCTGATTGGGACTTGAACCCGGGAATATCATTCCGAGGCTCTACTGACGGAGCTTTCCAGCCGCCTTTACATTTTCTCCACTTATTAGCAAATACTTCAATACCTTGATTATCATATATAGTTTTATGTCACATCTAATATTATATTTTAATGTCATCTTGGACAAAAAATACCATAATAGAAATAAAGGAGTAAGTAGAAACATTCATGCTGTTGGCCTATGAATTATTCTGCAAGTGAGCACTATTGCAGTGAAATGAACTTATCCAAAGGCATTTTTACAATTTCAAATTTCATTATCTAGACTTTAGATAGGTTTTGAACACACAACAGTCCCCTGTGTCCATGTGATTAAGGTTGTTGGCTTTGAATAACTTTCTTTATTGCTGTCTGTTTGAATCCAGCCACAGACTTCGAATTTTGCTATAGAGAAAGTTTTCAGTCTAGCTTAAACTAAGGTTAGAGTTCAAAGACTGAGGTATCCCTCCACCATTTAAATTTGATAGTCACCATATGACCTTTACTGCCTGGATGTGACGTATGGAACTTGACCAAAAAAAGAAATTCAAGACATAAATATCTTCCATGTTGGACCCATCCAACAAGCATGCCTTATTTGTTTTGTTGGATTTTCAGTCAAACCAACACTGTAGAAGTCAAATGGCAACTTCTCCAGCTTTCTTGGTGAACAAGACTTTCAGTGTCTCTTCCTGCATTAATTCAGACAAAGAGTAGGCACCCAAGTACAACAACCAACCTTTTGTAAGCTTGCTGTAAAGCTTCCTCACATGAAACAATCAAAACTCCAGGACAGGATTTAAACCCTCTCTGGTGAAGGGTCATGGGCCTATCGTGTTATGTTATTGTTATCAAAGAAATCAAAATAATGCCAACTGACACAGTATCTATGTATTCATACTATGTAATCTCTGTAAAAAAAATCATTTCTTAAAAAGATATAATTCTACCATAGTACAGTGACTGTTTTTGAAGAATAACAACTACATGTACAAAACATTGAACATGTTAAATAATCTCCTTTCCTGTTTTATAAGTTTTGGTTTTGTTGAAATTTACAAACACAACAAACAATTAGTTCATTAAAAAATTGTATTCGACAAAAAACTAGATATCACAGTGGTTGATATAGACAGATTCTTCAAACAAGGCACAAGTTTCATGTAAATGATGAACAAGTTTCATGTAAAATATGAACAATTTCATGTAAATATGAAACAATTTCAATATAAATATAAAACAATTTTATGTAAATATGAACAATTTCAATTTAAATATGAACAATTTCATGTAAATATGAACAATTTCATGTATAATATAAATAAATGATGTAAATGATCTATGAATATTACCTTTAGCACAAAAAAATGTAAGGAATGATAAAAAAGCTGTCAAATTGTCCAACCTGTGAAGAAAGACCAGCCAGGGGGGGAGACAAATGAGCCCGCGTCACAAGCAAAACCAACATAATGGGTTTGCGACCAGCATGGATCCAGACCAGCCTGCGCAGTTGATCAGGGATCCATGCTGTTCGCTATCAGTTTCTCTACTTGTAATTGAGTTGGTAAGCGAACAGCATGGATCCTGATCAGACTGCGCGGATGCGCAGGCTGGTCTGGATCCATGCTGGTCGCAACCCATTATGTTGGTTTTTGTCATGACGCTGCTCAAATAATGATCTTTATAGATAAGTGGACATAATACGGAGGTTACATTATCACATTTTATTAAGTGAAGGGTTATCAAAATGTGGCCTTTAATTTGCAGGGTTATCTATATTCAAAGGTGGTTTTTTAACACAGGTTTTGACTGTAAAATTAAAGTGAGCACAACATTTTGGATATACTCTGTAATTCATAAGAAATGTTCAAGGGGAATATACTAAATAAGTTAAAGAATTACAGTTCTGACTGCAAAAAGGCTAATCAAATACAATTCATAGTAAGCACCAATTTGCACAGTTTTGTTATTTTTTTTATGGTCAAGTGTTTAGAAATGTTGCTTTTATAAACATCAATTATCAATAATTTTCTGAAGAAGACTTAAATGTCGAAAGCTATTAAGAAAAGCAACAGTTTATATGTGGTCAAGTGTTGAAATGCTATGTAATATAATCACAGAGTGATTTATCCAGACTGACTTGAGTTTTCATTCATCTGGAATGTAACTTTGAATAAACCAATTAAATTTCAACATTAGCATGGGTCAACATGAACTGATATCTATAAACTGACAAATATCATTCCAAGTAAGGTATATTAATTACTATAGACATTTTGATGTAATATTTTTATGTTTATTGACAACATGGTATTTAGGTATCAAGTTGCGAATCTATTTTCCACAAATTTTGAATAAAGCAAAAAAGTAACAACAAATTATTTTTTTTTTTTTTTTTTTTTTTTTTTTTTTTTTTTTTTTTTTTTTTTTTTTTTTTAAGTTATTTTAAATAATTGTCAGGAAAACACAACCGTGTAATACCATTTTTACGGAATCGGCTAAAGTGGCACAAGTATGCTAATAAATTCGAATCTACAATACAAGTATCACAGTTTAAGAGCATAGGCTTTTTAGATTGAGTATAAAACAATGTGTCAAACATATCAGAATTAACAATGCTTTTGCCCTATTATATTGGCCAAATATTGTGTTAGAAAAATTTTCCTTACAAATCATAACTTGTGCCATATGTTATAGAAAAGGACACATATGTACAGACATTCCTGTTGCTGATGGTTTGCCATATTTACTTCCTGTACACAAAGCACTTAGAAGGTAAACAATGTAAATGTCAGATATTAATGTTGAACCTAAGTTTAGCATTTACAGTGGATAAAAAATGTTCATGGTTCATTCAAAGTAAATGCTTAACAATTTGGATTATCATGAGTGAAACTTCAAAAATATGCACTTTCTTTTTTTTTTCACGTGAGAAACTGATTCCAAAAATGCAGAAATGTTTGATTTTACTGCATGATATTACTATATATTAGTTAACCCTTTCCCCCATGAGCATATTGTGAAAAATGGCCGTTTTCACTGAAAAGCCTCCTGTGTTACAAGTTCAAACTGCTATGAAAACTATGAAAAATGCTTCAATACTAATCAAACTTGGCACCAATGTTGACTGGACCATTGCCTTTGTAACGACATGCTCAGTCTTAAATTTCCTGTTACCATGGCAACGAGGGGACATCTCAAAATTGCCAAAAATCACTATTTTGCCTCGATTTTTTCCATCAAAATTTATTTCAAAGTGCTGTAACTGCTCAAGGGATTGAGATAGAGTCAAAGGCTTTTCAGCGTTTGTTAAACGTTACATTATGATCGACCTGGGGTCATTTTTAGCCTCTCACAAGTCCAAAATTTTCTTGGCGATGAGGGGGACTCCGCCCCCCTTCAAACACCCCTAACAGAAGGGGGCACATCCCCCTTCTGGCAACCCCCTGATGTATCTTTTGGATGGGGGGCGGCGCCGAAAAAGTGCTCAATTTTTTTAGCAACATTTCTCAAACGAAAACTTATGTTGCGGGCCAAAATAGGACATTTTTTTACTATTTGAGGCCTAAAAAAAGGGGGGGGGGGTCGAAAGTGCGTTGTTTCGCGTATATATGTGGTAAAGGGTTAACAAAAAATGATGAAAAACTTTGGAATCACCTAAAAACTAGTTTTTCCATGTTCACATGTGGTCTTTCACCTAATTTTGGTGAAAAATTGTTGTTTTGTAAGATTTATAATTTTTTTAGTTAACCCTTTCCCCCATGAGCATATTGTGAAAAATGGCCGTTTTCACTGAAAAGCCTCCTGTTACAAGTTCAAACTGCTATGAAACTATGAAAAATGCTTCAATACTAATCAAACTTGGCACCAATGTTGACTGGACCATTGCCTTTGTAACGACATGCTCAGTCTTAAATTTCCTGTTACCATGGCAACGAGGGGACATCTCAAAATTGCCAAAAATCACTATTTTGCCTCGATTTTTTCCATCAAAATTTATTTCAAAGTGCTGTAACTGCTCAAGGGATTGAGATAGAGTCAAAGGCTTTTCAGCGTTTGTTAAACGTTACATTATGATCGACCTGGGGTCATTTTTAGCCTCTCACAAGTCCAAAATTTTCTTGGCGATGAGGGGGACTCCGCCCCCCTGCAAACCCCCCTAACAGAAGGGGGCACATCCCCCTTATGGCAACCCCCTGATGTATCTTTTGGATGGGGGGCGGCGCCGAAAAAGTGCTCAATTTTTTTAGCAACATTTCTCAAACGAAAACTTATGTTGCGGGCCAAAATAGGACATTTTTTTACTATTTGAGGCCTAAAAAAAGGGGGGGGGGTCGAAAGTGCGTTGTTTCGCGTATATATGTGGTAAAGGGTTAACAAAAAATGATGAAAAACTTTGGAATCACCTAAAAACTAGTTTTTCCATGTTCACATGTGGTCTTTCACCTAATTTTGGTGAAAAATTGTTGTTTTGTAAGATTTATAATTTTTTTAGTTAACCCTTTCCCCCATGAGCATATTGTGAAAAATGGCCGTTTTCACTGAAAAGCCTCCTGTTACAAGTTCAAACTGCTATGAAACTATGAAAAATGCTTCAATACTAATCAAACTTGGCACCAATGTTGACTGGACCATTGCCTTTGTAACGACATGCTCAGTCTTAAATTTCCTGTTACCATGGCAACGAGGGGACATCTCAAAATTGCCAAAAATCACTATTTTGCCTCGATTTTTTCCATCAAAATTTATTTCAAAGTGCTGTAACTGCTCAAGGGATTGAGATAGAGTCAAAGGCTTTTCAGCGTTTGTTAAACGTTACATTATGATCGACCTGGGGTCATTTTTAGCCTCTCACAAGTCCAAAATTTTCTTGGCGATGAGGGGGACTCCGCCCCCCTTCAAACCCCCCTAACAGAAGGGGGCACATCCCCCTTCTGGCAACCCCCTGATGTATCTTTTGGATGGGGGGCGGCGCCGAAAAAGTGCTCAATTTTTTTAGCAACATTTCTCAAACGAAAACTTATGTTGGGGGCCCAAATAGGACATTTTTTTACTATTTGAGGCCTAAAAAAAGGGGGGGGTCGAAAGTGCGTTGTTTCGCGTATATATGTGGTAAAGGGTTAACAAAAAATGATGAAAAACTTTAGAATCACCTAAAAACTAGTTTTTCCATGTTCACATGTGGTCTTTCACCTAATTTTGGTGAAAAATTGTTGTTTTGTAAGATTTATAATTTTTTTAGTTAACCCTTTCCCCCATGAGCATATTGTGAAAAATGGCCGTTTTCACTGAAAAGCCTCCTGTTACAAGTTCAAACTGCTATGAAACTATGAAAAATGCTTCAATACTAATCAAACTTGGCACCAATGTTGACTGGACCATTGCCTTTGTAACGACATGCTCAGTCTTAAATTTCCTGTTACCATGGCAACGAGGGGACATCTCAAAATTGCCAAAAATCACTATTTTGCCTCGATTTTTTCCATCAAAATTTATTTCAAAGTGCTGTAACTGCTCAAGGGATTGAGATAGAGTCAAAGGCTTTTCAGCGTTTGTTAAACGTTACATTATGATCGACCTGGGGTCATTTTTAGCCTCTCACAAGTCCAAAATTTTCTTGGCGATGAGGGGGACTCCGCCCCCCTTCAAACACCCCTAACAGAAGGGGGCACATCCCCCTTCTGGCAACCCCCTGATGTATCTTTTGGATGGGGGGCGGCGCCGAAAAAGTGCTCAATTTTTTTAGCAACATTTCTCAAACGAAAACTTATGTTGCGGGCCAAAATAGGACATTTTTTTACTATTTGAGGCCTAAAAAAAGGGGGGGGGGTCGAAAGTGCGTTGTTTCGCGTATATATGTGGTAAAGGGTTAACAAAAAATGATGAAAAACTTTGGAATCACCTAAAAACTAGTTTTTCCATGTTCACATGTGGTCTTTCACCTAATTTTGGTGAAAAATTGTTGTTTTGTAAGATTTATAATTTTTTTAGTTAACCCTTTCCCCCATGAGCATATTGTGAAAAAATGGCCGTTTTCACTGAAAAGCCTCCTGTTACAAGTTCAAACTGCTATGAAACTATGAAAAATGCTTCAATACTAATCAAACTTGGCACCAATGTTGACTGGACCATTGCCTTTGTAACGACATGCTCAGTCTTAAATTTCCTGTTACCATGGCAACGAGGGGACATCTCAAAATTGCCAAAAATCACTATTTTGCCTCGATTTTTTCCATCAAAATTTATTTCAAAGTGCTGTAACTGCTCAAGGGATTGAGATAGAGTCAAAGGCTTTTCAGCGTTTGTTAAACGTTACATTATGATCGACCTGGGGTCATTTTTAGCCTCTCACAAGTCCAAAATTTTCTTGGCGATGAGGGGGACTCCGCCCCCCTGCAAACCCCCCTAACAGAAGGGGGCACATCCCCCTTCTGGCAACCCCCTGATGTATCTTTTGGATGGGGGGCGGCGCCGAAAAAGTGCTCAATTTTTTTAGCAACATTTCTCAAAGGAAAACTTATGTTGCGGGCCAAAATAGGACATTTTTTTACTATTTGAGGCCTAAAAAAAGGGGGGGGGGTCGAAAGTGCGTTGTTTCGCGTATATATGTGGTAAAGGGTTAACAAAAAATGATGAAAAACTTTGGAATCACCTAAAAACTAGTTTTTCCATGTTCACATGTGGTCTTTCACCTAATTTTGGTGAAAAATTGTTGTTTTGTAAGATTTATAATTTTTTTAGTTAACCCTTTCCCCCATGAGCATATTGTGAAAAATGGCCGTTTTCACTGAAAAGCCTCCTGTTACAAGTTCAAACTGCTATGAAACTATGAAAAATGCTTCAATACTAATCAAACTTGGCACCAATGTTGACTGGACCATTGCCTTTGTAACGACATGCTCAGTCTTAAATTTCCTGTTACCATGGCAACGAGGGGACATCTCAAAATTGCCAAAAATCACTATTTTGCCTCGATTTTTTCCATCAAAATTTATTTCAAAGTGCTGTAACTGCTCAAGGGATTGAGATAGAGTCAAAGGCTTTTCAGCGTTTGTTAAACGTTACATTATGATCGACCTGGGGTCATTTTTAGCCTCTCACAAGTCCAAAATTTTCTTGGCGATGAGGGGGACTCCGCCCCCCTGCAAACCCCCCTAACAGAAGGGGGCACATCCCCCTTCTGGCAACCCCCTGATGTATCTTTTGGATGGGGGGCGGCGCCGAAAAAGTGCTCAATTTTTTTAGCAACATTTCTCAAACGAAAACTTATGTTGCGGGCCAAAATAGGACATTTTTTTACTATTTGAGGCCTAAAAAAAGGGGGGGGGGGTCGAAAGTGCGTTGTTTCGCGTATATATGTGGTAAAGGGTTAATAATCATCATCAGATAGTCCTATATAGAGGATATTGAATGAGTTTAAGTTCAATACTGTATTGAATGAGTTAAATAGTTATATTATGCAAGCCTCTGGCGAGCATAATGTTATTAAATTAGTCAATGAGTTCAATAAATTCAGTATTGAACTTACACGAATATAATATTCTATTTATCACATGTCCAAATTAAAGAGTGTTTACAGAATATTTTTTCAATGACTTGTCTGTAGTGTAATGCTAACATTTACACTATGTTTGTATAACGCAAATGACATCACATCAAAATATATGCACAACCATTTTTACGGAGTCACAAAATTGACACATATATGTGATTAAACAACAGAAGCAACAGTGTTTTCAGGATGTCAGTAAAGTTAAAGTTACCTCTTTTCCGGTAGATGTTATCGATGATGAGCATGTATTCGAAGAAGTCAATACAATGATTGCCGTCACGGTCAACCTCTTCCATAGCTTCCTGTAGCTGATGAACGTTAAAGTCAAATCCTAACTCCTTTACTATCTCTATCATCTACATCAAAATACAATTATAGAACAGTTAGTATATCAGTAGCAGATTCATTTAGCTAAACTATAAAATGCCCATTCCGCAGTATGCCCATAACATGTAACATACAGTTATAATTTTGTTAAGTTAGAACTACTTTTAAATAAACAAAACTGTTTCATTTAGCCAGAATATATAATGCCAATTACACGGTTTTTCCATGACATACATAACATACAGTAACAATTTTGTAAAAACTACTTTCAAATAAACAAAAAAACATGTTTTTATACTAATTAGTACTATTATTAAATTTTGCCAAAAAATAAAATGTTATTACTATTATTTGAGAAATCCAAAACATAAAATGCCACTTTCATTTAGAGTCTACACATAAAACACCATGTCACTCCTAAGAAGTAGAATAAAAGTATCCTATTTTATGTTTATGGTGAGGGCATGTCATTATTGTCAATTTTGTCACATGTAGAATTGAATAAAATTTGATCAAAATGTACTAACAGGATAAATAAATTATATAAAGAAAAGAAGTTAGTACCTCTTTTAAGTCTAGTGTTCCGTCACCATTTATGTCATATTGTTTAAATTTTTCATACTGATCTTTTAACTGAAATGGTAAATTTACAATATAACATAATTAAAGTTTCCTTCGGAAAAAATAACTACCCAATCAAACTTGTCTAGATGATTGAAAGTTTTGAAATATATGCATGGCTAAACCATTTTTACAGGGTCACAAAAGAGGTACAAGTACATTGTAATATTGTGATAAAATAAAATAGCTATTAATGTTTTATACAATAATTTGCGTATACAATGTTTTGACATAATTTGAATAAATACATGTATGAATTTTGAAAAATAAATATGAATACACAAAGATCAAAAGATATATCTATTGCTGTAATAATATAATATATGTATATTGTAATAGCAGTATATCTCATAAAGTAAAATCTTTTCGTAAATCCTACTTTATTAGCTATGCATGAAACTTTGGTAAGATTATTAACTTGGCAGGTAATCACCACTTGACATCAATTTTTAATTATTGGCTATATGCTTCTGTCAGGTGTTTAATGCTTAAAAAAAATGTTATTGTTGATTAAAATATAAAATAATCATTATACTCACAAATTGTTGTGACATAAAAGGGAAATATTTCAATGGATTGATGGCGTGTAACTTCTTGGTTTTTGGATCTATTATAACTGGATTCACTGGCACTGAAAATAAAGTTTACAAAGCATGTTAAAAAATATTTATTCCTAACAAGTGATTATTATTATCTCCCTTTGTCCTACCTTGTACTTATCTGTAACCTTACCATTACTGGATATATCAATGTAAAATACTACATTCTAAGTTAGTGTAATCGACAGTAAAGGGTCTTTTTAGATGGTCAAGATGTTGTCACCTTAGTTCAGTAATGGGTTAATTCCTATAAAATTATATAAGAAGTTAACCCATTAGCGCACTAAGGTTTTTGTTTGTTTGTTTGTTTCATTTTACGCCTTTTCCCAACAGTATTTCAGTCATATAGGCGTTTAGTTTCCTAAACATCGTTCCTGGAGAGTTACACCAGTACTAGACTACCTTCCTCTGCACTAAAGTAACAATGTGTGCATTGATTTAACTTGGTACATGTGTCCTAGACCTGATATTTCTTCTAGCACACAAAATGTTAAGACCTCTTGGTATAATGAAATTTTCCCAGTAGAATTATTTGAGCCGCGTCACGACAAAATCAACATAATGGACCAGCATGGATGGATCCAGACCAGCCTGCGCATCTGCGCAGTCTGTTCAGGATCCATGCTGTTCGCTATCAGTTTCTCTATGCTGGTCGCAAACCCTTTATGTTGGTTTTGTAGTGACGTGGCTCATTTTTTCTCAGTAGAATGAAATTTTATAAATGATTCTAGATAAGATCCACTAACACACTTGTTCCATAATGTAAACAAAATCCAGAAAAGTACACCCTGAAATGAATAAACATGTATGTCACCAGGTATATGTTTAGATTGACTAACCTTCCTTTATTCCATTCAGTGTTGACTGCCTCTCTAGTGATGGTGGGATAGGTTTTAATACAGCTTTCTTCTCATCTAAAGCACTATTTAACATTCTGCAAAGTAAGCAACAAATTAGATAAATCATTAAACGAGAGGGTCATGATGGCCTTACATCGCTCATCTGAAATCTATAGCGAGAAACACTCCAAATTTTTCTAAGCAGAAGTCAATTGGTCACATTTTAACAAGGTCAAATTTTTACCCTAAGACTATGATTCATATAGGAGTAGGGCTTCACTAGGCTTTGCTACTCATATAACTTGTAGAGGAACACTGGCTAATGTTGGTGGATACATACAAAATTCCTAAACTCTTGTCTTCATTCAATAAAAGCCGTCCAGTTTGCTTAAGGTACAGGGTTGGACTATTAATTGGGCGACCCAGGTTCGATTCCCTGACGGTGCATGCCACTTTCCTTGTGATTGATCATGAAATCTTTTCTACGGTCATTCCTACTGTACCTCTGCTTTGGCATTTACAGAAGTTTCAGTTCCTTGCAAAAATGGAGGCAAATAATACTGGCAAACCACTTAATAGCCTGCCCGGGACAGATGCGATGGTTGAACTAAGCTCTTGTAAATTCAATGTGGCTTACTGCCATGATCTGGACTGAAAACTACCAACACCACCACTTGATCCAATAAATTTGTAGTTTCAAAAGCTACCTTCAAATCAACAGTGGTTTTCAGAAAATTGTTCACACTTGACTAGACAACCAGGACCCCAAATGGTTTTAAAATAAAATAAAAACTGCAGAAGTACTCAATAAAAAATACATTTTCTTGTGTCTACAGAGGGATAGGACATATAAATAATAAGCAAACCTTGTAGACGGTGAGACAATGGGCTGTGACAGTCTTCGTATTTTCTTTACTTTGAAATTTTCCTGAAACATATACCAACATCATTTTAGTCATCAAAAGACATGTTAGATCCTGAAAGACATAATACATGTATGTTATAAATAACATTTCCAATATATATTTTATTATTAGGTTTACTGGCGGAGGAAGACCTCAGGTGCCCATCCATGCATTAATTCTGGTATAAGTTTGCATCAAAGTAGAACCTCTGACCTTCCATAAACCACCTGGATAGCTTCCCCTAACCACCCCACTCCATGGAAATATGCAAAGAACTTGGCAGGACAACAGGTAGAAGGGTTTTTACTGTCAGCAATAGATTTTACCTATTCTAACAGTGCCATTTGAATATGATCTGATACTGGCAATTCTGTCGATATGTATTTTAAAATTTCCCCTAAAATTGATGAATGGTTTTATCAAGATTTAATGATGGGCAAGTCCATTTAAGATATTAAAGCTGCATGCCTCCAGATGAGTCAAAGAATTTCAATAAAATCAAACTTAAGACATTTGTACTAAGATTTTAGGAAAAGTAAAATGATTCAAGATTCAAGTAATATTTTACATGTTATGTGCGGTAAATGACTGATTTTTTAGTATTTACAACTATATTTCTACTGCGTTACTAACACAGTAAGAGCTATTTATGCATATTTTGACCACTTTTTGATAATTTACGTGGGTTGTAAATTGTTTCCTTTTGGTTATTTCATAATATTATACATTAAAATACATTTTAAAAATTTTCATGAAAAATTAGCGTGAATCTGGAGGCGTGCTGCTTTAAGGATGGTAATGTATAACAATTTCACTTACGTCCTCGAGATATCTATAATGAGGTGGAAGGACTTCTTTTACTTTTTCTACTTCAGCATCTGCCACTGCTTTATAAACACGATCCATTCTTGTTGATAGAAGTTTAAAACTTTCATCCACTTTACCTTCTTCTGGGTCAATGAACTTGTGAGCCAACTGTCTAATTAAATATTCATAATGCTTTTAACACGCACAAAATACTAAGTATTTGATAAATGATTTATATTTGAAATCCAAACTTAACCTTGAATCAATTGGCACTGAAAGTGACAGGCTTTTGTCGTCTGCACAGTCCTAGCAGTCTCTACTATTGTCAGTAGCTCAACTTTCGTATTATGATATTGAAATCCTTTAAATATATATATTTGTTCTGTAAATTTACTTAATTTCGTTTGAAGGTTTGTGCATTCTCTTTATCAAATAAGACAGTCATGTTAAGTAAGAATTTCCTAAATTTCAATAAATTTCTGCCATATAAATACTTTAACCGAAAATGGGCAAAGTAACTTAATAAATATATCTTAAAACTTGGAATGGAAAGTTCAAAATTCAAAAAGCTGGGTGAATCTATTTAAAAAAAAAAAAAAAATTAGCATTAATGGATAGTCAAATACACAAAAACAGAATCCCTAAGCACCCCAAAACACAAA